>NC_087200.1:124368745-124500308 GCF_015104395.2 Macrobrachium nipponense
AATTATCCTTACAAGTGAAATGGAAAAGGTCATTTTCATCTCTTTAAAATACGACCATTATGAATTTTGTAATTAAAGTTTTATTGTTATTATTATTATTAAATACTGAAATTATCAATAAACATTTTACATA
This sequence comes from Macrobrachium nipponense, assembly GCF_015104395.2. Lineage (NCBI taxonomy): Eukaryota > Metazoa > Arthropoda > Malacostraca > Decapoda > Palaemonidae > Macrobrachium > Macrobrachium nipponense. Next base: position 124,368,879 of record NC_087200.1, read on the forward strand.
CTATACCATAAAAATTCTTTCATCTCGGTAAAGGAGAGAGAGAGAGAGAGAGAGAGAGAGAGAGAGAGAGAGAGAGAGAGAGAGAGAAGAGAGAGAGAGAGAGAGAGAGTGTGTGTTTATCTCTCTCTGTTCTCTCAAAAAATACTTATAACGCTTCTTGTGGTGGCAAAAGAGAGAGAGAGAGAGAGAGAGAGAGAGAGATGAGAGAGAGAGAGAGAGAGAGAGAGAGAGAGAGAGAGAGAGTTAACCTTAATTAAAAGTGACATGGATAGATTAGTACGTATTGTATTTCTTTAAAATACTATCACATATGAATATGTTATTTTGTTATTATACAATTAAGTTTGTTCATACTTACCTGGCAGATATATATATAGCTGTATTTTCTGACGTCCGACAGAAATTTCAAAACTCGCGGCACACGCAGTGGGCGGCCAGGTGGTAGTACCCATTCCCTTCCCGCCGCTGGGAGGCGGATATCAGGAACCATTCCCATTTTCTATTCTATTTTTTATTAATGCCTCTGTCTCCTGAGGGGAGGAGGGCGGGCACTTTAATTATATATATCTGCCAGGTAGTATGAACAAACTTAATTGTATAATAACAATAACATTTTGTTCATGCACTTACCTGACAGATATATAGTATAGCTGAATCACACCTTCGGATGGTGGGAAAAGACAGAATAGGATTTTTTGGGAAACTAAAATTAAGTAGATGATATACATCTTGGTTCCTTACCTGTTTGCAAAGTAGACTATGTGATTACTTTGTCACGTAAGGCTGCTTTTGCTTAATTACAGAGTTTGCCAGCCAGGTGGAGACCTGTAGTGCTGGTGCGCTCTGGATGATCTGTCAACGGTGCGAGACCTCAGCGTGACAAGATCATCGAGGCCATATCAAATGAGGGCAACGAAGCAACTGACCACCACCTGACCAACTATACACAGAAACCCCTTAAAAAAAAAACTAACTAACGGATGGGAGATCTTCACATAAGGGACTCACCACAACCTAAAAACCACAACAACCTAACTTAACCTAACTAAGGAATAGGGAAAAGAGCTACTTCCGGACCCCAATACTGTGTCCGCAGAAACGTATGGCCCCCAGTGCATTACAATCGTCATAGATCGTTCTCCCACATCCCTTAGGTAATGTGAGGCGAAGACGGAGTTGCTCCTCCAAAAGGTACAATCGAGGATGTCCTTGATTGACATGTTCTTTTGGAAGGCAAGAGAGGTAGCGACGGCTCGTACTTCGTGCGCTTTTACTCGGAAGAGGCTCAATCAGTCTTCTGGAAAAGATGAATGAGCCTCCCGAATGGTGTCCCTTGAAAGAAAGCCCACGCATTCTTCGATAAAGGTGAACTCTGGCCTCTTCACAGAGCACCAGAGGTTACCTGAGGGACCTCTAACCTCTTAGTTTCTATGCACGTAGAACTTGAGAGCCCTTACCGGGCAAAGGACTCTCTCTGGTTCTTGGCCCACCAGGACTTGACATACCCTTGATCTCGAAAGTCTTCGGCCAAGGGTTCGAAGGATTTTCATTCTTCGCCAAGAAAGAGTGGTTCAACGGAGCAGACAGCATTGTCCCCTTTGAAAGCCCATTAACTTGCTAAACGCTTGAATTTTCACTAACTCTCTTAGCCGTCGCAAGAGAAGTTAGGAAAAGTAGCCTTCCTTGTTCAGGTTCCGAAGAGACGCCTGTCTGAAGCGGTTCGAAAAAGTGTTCGACATAAGGAATTTCAGGACTACATCCAGATTCCATTTGAAGGGGGTCTCATTTGAGGAACCTTCGAGGTCTCGAAAGACTTCAAAAGGTCATGAATATCCATTGTTGTCAGACAGGTCTAGGCCTCTGTGCCTAAAACCGCTGACAACATGCTTTTATATCCCTTGATGGTAGGGACCGCTAATTTCTGCACATTTCTGAGAAATAGCAGAAAATCAGCTATCTGGTTCACAGAGGTCGAGGAAGAGGAAACAAAAAACTCCCTCCTTTTTACACCATGCCCTGAAGGAAGCCCCCACTCGACTGGTAAACAGCTCTTGTGGAAGCACGTCTCGCATGTGCGATTGCTCTCGCAGCTGCTTTCGAAAAACCTCTCGCTCTGGCCAACTTTTCGATAGTCTGAACGCAGTCAGACTCAGAGCGGAGAGGTTTTTGGTGAAACCTTTCGAAGTGAGGCTGTTTGAGTAGATCTTTCCTCCAGGGCAATGTCCTTGGAAAGTCTACAAGGAAAGACATGACCTCTGTGAACCATTCTCTCGCTGGCCACATCGGAGCGATCAGGGTTAACCTTGTCCCTTCCGAGGCCGCAACTTCCTCATGACTTCCCCCAGAATCTTGAATGGTGGGAAGGCATATAGGTCTAGGCCCGTCCAATTCCAAAGCAAAGGCGTTCTACCGCGATTGCTTCTGGATCCAGGACTGGGAGCAGTAAAGAGGAAGTCTCTTGTTCCTTGACGTGCGAATAAGTCGACCAGTGGACGTACCCCCCCCACCAGCGTCCACACGGTCTCGACAAAACGTCCTCGTGCAAGGTCCATTCCGTCGGAAGGGACTTGGTTTCGACGACTGAGAAGGTCTGCCCTGACGTTTTTGCACACCTGCAATGAATCTCGTCAGGATCGTTACCTCTTTCCTTTTTGCCCACAGCAGAATCTCTCTCGCTAGGGAGTACAACGTTCTGGAGTGTGTTCCTCCCTGGTTTTTTAAATAAGCGAGTGCTGTGGTATTGTCCGAGTTTATCTGAACAATCTTGTTCTCCAAACTCTTCTCGAAGAACTGCAGGGACAGAAATACTGCTGCCAGTTCTTTGACATTTATATGCCAGGCTACCTGTTCCCCTCTCCAGGAGCCTGACACTTCCCTTCCCCCCTAGTTGTTGCTCCCCATCCTGTGATGGAAGCGTCTGGAAAAAAAAAAAACAACACTAGGGTCGGGGCTCAAAAGACTTAGGGACACGCCCTCTTGAAGCTTCTGAGGGTCCAACCACCATCTTAGGGTGGTTCTTGATTCGGAATCGATATTCTCAATACTGCATTGAGATCGTCTTTGGCCTTCCACTCGTCTGCCAGAAGAATTGGAGAGGCCTGATGTGAGTCTTCCCAAGGAAACAAAACCTTTCCAGCGAGGAAATTGGTCCCCAGCAGACTCATCCATTCCCTCGCCGAGCAAGTCCTCTTTCCTTAGAAAGGCTGAGATCTTTTCTAAGCCTAGCCGCTGACGTTCCTAGGGACGGAAACGCTCGAAAAAAAGCCACTGAATCCATCTGAATCCCCAGATACACGATGGACTGTGTTGGGGTCAGATGCGACTTTTCGAGGTTGACCCAGAAGTCCCAGGGACTTCGCTAAGGCTAAAGTGAACTGCAAGTCCTTCAGACACTTCTCTCTCGACGACGCTCTGATCAGCCAGTCGTCGAGGTATAGGGAAACTCTTATTCCCGAAGAGTGTAGCCACCTCGCTACGTTTCTTCATCACTACTGTGAACACCATCGGAGCCGTGGTCAGTCCGAAGCACATCGCTCTGAAACTGCCATACTTTGTTGTTCAAGACAAATCTTAGATACTTTCTTGAAAGAGGGTGGATCGGATGTGGAAGTACGCGTCCTGCAAGTCCAAGGATACCATCCAGTCGCCCGGTCTCAACGCTCCCAGAACAGAATGAGGCGTCTCCATCGTGAATTTGATCTTTTCCACGAAAAGATTGAGCCTGCTTACATCTAGAACTGGACGCCAACCTGACGACTGCTTTGGTACTAGGAAGATTCTGTTGTAGAAACCTGGGGACCCCAGGTCCGCGACTTGTTCCACCGCTCTTTTTTCGATCATCTGCTGAAGGAGATCGAACAAGACTTTCTTCTTTTCTCCTTGGTAGGATGGAGAAAGGTCTCTGGGAGTCGTAGAAAGAGGAGGAAGATCTAAAAAGGGGATCTTGTACCCCTGCTCGATCCTGAGGGACCAAGAGTCTGTGTCTCTCTCTCTCCACTCCCGCAAAATACTTCAGTCTGGCTCCGACTGGTGTCTGAAGGACATACTTTTCACTTGGGAAGGCTTTGGGCTTAAAAGAAGCTCTTCCTCGTGAAAACCCTCTCCCTCGAGGAGCTGCTCTCGAGGGGGAGCCCCACGAAAGGGCTTTACTTTCTTCGGCGGACGAACTGCAGCCGAAGAGGTTGAAGGTACGGCCGACCGTCTTGTAGACTGGGCCAAAAGATCCTGAGTAGCCTTCTCTTGTAAGCTGTTCGTCAGGTCCGGTTTACCAAAGTCTGGGGGAAGAGATGGTTCGAAAGTAGGCCAAAACAACAAATCCGCTTTCTGAGCTGGCGTCACCGAACGAGCTGTGAAGTTGCCACAGCAAAGCTCTCTTTTTTTAACAAAGCTGTTCCAAAGTGAGATACGAGCTCTTCCGAACCATCCACCCTGACGGCTTTGTCCATACACGCTAACACTCTGGACAGCTCCCCCAGACTAAGAGATTCTGGGCTTCTCGCTTGCAAATCCAGAACTCCCAAACACCAGTCAAGGAAGTTGAAGACTTCCAGCGTCCTGAGCAGACCTTTCAAATGATGGTCAGTCTCCGACGCGGTCCAAGTTACCTTGGCAGAGGGTAAAAGCGACCTCCTCTGTAAGTCTACAAGGCTGGAGAAATCTCCTTGAGCCGAAGAAGGGATACGAACTCCCACTTCGTCTTTGGTCCTATACCAAATGCCCCCTTTTCACTAAGTCTAGTAGGAGGCAAGGCGAAGGTCGTCTTGCCTTGTCTCTCCTTCTTATCATCCAATCCTGGAGCTTCTTGAAAGCACGTTTTCGTTGATAGAGAAGTTTTCATCTCTACAAACTCCGGGATTTTCCCAGTTTTTCGATGAAGAAAACTGTGAAGGAGGAGACTTGGGAGCTGCGGGCTGAAATTTGTCCTCAAAAGAAGAAACGCAAGAGTCTAACTAGAACTTTATAGTCCGAGATAGAAGGGGCTGTAGCAGTTGGTCCTCTTCACCAGATTCAGCCGAACTACCTAGTTCTCCTTCTTCTCTAAACGGAAGAGGAGAACGTCTGTCAGGAGAAGGCGTCTATTGGCGGGTCTTAGCAAGGATCAAAGGACCCCTATCCTTGCAAGATGCAGCCTTATTACGGCTGTCTCTTCTTTTATGACGCTTACTACTCGTTGATGGTAGAGCGTCCTGAGGAGGACGAGCGTCTTCAGCGCCTTCCGCGGCAGTCTCACCTGCCCGAGAAGCGTCCTTACATCTCTTCGCTGGCATACGTGCCTGAGCGCGTAAAATAGCGTCTGGGGGTAAGACTTCTTGTTCAGAATCCCCAAAAAACGTCTTGAAAGGATGGCCTGAACGTCCTGGCGAGCTTCCTGCCAAGTTCCGTCCTCTAGCGTCCTGGAGAGCGTCCTGCCGAGCGTCCTGTGTAGCGTCCTGCCTAGCGTCCTTGCCAAGCGTTCCTGACGAACGTCCTGCCTAGCGTCCTGCCAAGCGTCCTGACGAGCGTCCTGACAAGCGTCCTGACGAGCGTCTTGCCGAACGTCCTGCCGAGCGTCCTCGTACAGAGCGTCTTCAAAAGCGTCCTGACGTAACGTCCTTCTATAAGACGAACGAGATCGGCGAATCGCTGAAGGAGAAGCGATCGGCGAACGAGACGCAGTAGGTGAAGGAGACGGAGACTGCTTAGTCCTCTTGACAGGCAGTCTAAGGTCCTTCCTCCGCTTAGGCTCGAACTGCTGCTGGGCGAGTCCTCTGAGCCATAAGCGAGGATTAGCTGGTCCTGAAGGGACAAAAGAATGTTCTTCGTCGGAGAAGAATGAGCAGAGGAAGCAGGACTGGTCCTGTGAGAAGACGAGGGGCGAGGGGACGCCTCCTTCCTTCTCACAGGTACAGCTACCTGTTTCTCAGGTATACGCGCCTGTGCGCGCAACCTAGCGTCCTCATCGGAGGAGATCCTACCTCTCTTCTGAGGCGGAAAGACATCATAAGCGTCTTCCGACGAAAGCGGCGAAAGAGGACGTGAAGCGTCCTCCGCAAGAAAACGTCCTCTTTAACGGACGAGAGTCTCTCCGGAGCGCTCCAACCCCTTGCGCGGGGAGGACGCTTCGGAGGACGAGAAGCACTCCTTCATGACGCGTGCTCGTGCACGGTCCTTGGCAGCCTGGGTCTTTGCTACATGGTCTGCCGAAGGGACGCCAGATCGGTGGGAAGCCCCCGTAAACCCTCTTGCGCTTTCGACATACCTCCTCCCTGGGTGGGTCTTGGGAGTCTGATAGAGGTCTAGGCCTAGAGGCATTATGGGGCCGATCTGACGCCCCCTCCACAACACTGGGGCACGATCACACACTTGCACCGAGCCAGTTTCTAAGGCTTTCACTTTGGTCTCCAGAGTGCGAAGAGACTCCAAAATCATAGAGAGAGCATCCGCTCCTCCCGACACAGAATCAGAGCCCGAAGGCAACACAGGTTTAGGGGTTGTAAACACTACAAGTGTTAGAGCAGGAGAAACGTTAGTCTTACCTTTGGAAGAACCACTCCTTGAGGAAGACCTCCTGATCCTATCGCGCTCCAATTTAAGGCGATAGGACTCATATGCTCTCCATTCATCATCAGTCAATTTCTCACATTCATTGCACCGATGATCAATCAAACAATTAAGCCCCCTACAACTCATACATACTGTGTGGGGGTCTACCGATGCTTTCGGTAGCCTCACCTTACAATCAGCCCTCACACACACTCTGAAACTCACAACACTTGATCCAGACATATCTTATAGAGAAAAGTCAATCCAAAATCAAAAACGGTCCACTATCGCGCATGCCAATTCAACAATCCAATTCAATACCAAAAAAATCATCAGATACTTAAAAGCGAGTCAATTTCCAAAAAATCCTGAGCAGAGGTCTGTAAACAGTATGTTTTACTGACCGGCGACAGAAAAAAATATGAATAGAAAATGGGAATGGTTCCTGATATCCGCCTCCCAGCGGCGGGAATGGGTACTACCACCTGGCCGCCCCACTGCGTGTGCCGCGAGTTTGAAAGTTTCTGTCGGACGTCAGAAAATACAGCTATATATATATCTGTCAGGTAAGTGGCATGAACAAATTTGTAATTACAGTTATTATTATTATTATTATTATTATTATTATTATTATTATTATTATTTGAAAGTAAAAAACAAATAGTACAAGTACATAAAAAATCTCGAGTCTCAGTAAATGAGAGAGAGAGAGAGAGAGATAGAGGGGGGAAAATGTCAGGACCACGTGATTGCAACACTGCAGCTCTTCCCCCAAATTTTCCCCCTCCTGGCTGTCACACCCCAAATTTTCCCCCTCCTGGCTGTCACAGAACTTGATATATCTGACAGTTTTAGTACCTGAATCTTGAGAAAAGGTTACTGGAAGTTACTTGAAGAAGACTGGGATTTCCTTCATTCTTCCATAATTTTTTAAATATAAGCTAAAATCTTACTAATTCACTATGGTATTTTCTTTAATGAATTGATATTATTGCTGTATAAATTAATATTAATATTTGAAATAGTAAATCATATATTTATCATACTAAAAAACATACATCTTTGTAGTAGAGAGAGAGAGAGAGAGAGAGAGAGAGAGAGAGAGAGAGAGAATGATAGTGATTATTTTCATTGGAAAATACAAAGAGAGAGAGAGAGAGAGAGCGAGACAGAGAGAGAGAGAGAGAGAGAAGAGAGAGGAGAGAGAGAAAGAGAGAGAGAGAGAGAAACTGGCTAAAAACTATAAGGATTCTATTCTTATCATAGTATGTGTTTTTTTAAAAGCGTTGTAAACTCGGAGCGTCGGAAGCGTCAGCGTCTAACCTCGGAACAAGCGGTCATAACCCAGGGCGGATTTTTCAATGAATATTTAAGAAAAAGCATCGTAACCTCGGACGTCGTAAGCCGGACCCGTCGTAACCCGGGGACCGCCTGTATAGCTGAATCCCACCTTTGGTGGTGGGAGAGACAGAATAGAGGATTTAGGAAACACATATATGCAGATATTTGATACCTTGGTTCCTTACCTGTTAGCATAGCTGGCTTCGTGATTACTGCCACGTAAGTCTGCTTGTGCTACTAGAGTTGCCAGCAAGGTAGAGACCTATGAGCTGGTGCCACTCCAGGATGATCTGTCAACAGGGCGAGACCACGACTGACTAGACCATGGACCCATACTAATGAGGGCAACGAGACAAAAATACAAAACACCTGGCTTAGTTTTACCAAAGGTATCCCACTTAACTAAGCTAATGGAAGGGAGACCCGCCCCAGGCGGTCACCCCACAACCATAAAACACTCACCCCACAACCATAAAACACAAGTTAAAAACCCCCCTAATCCCTATAGGATAGCATGAGTGTTACCTCCTGCCCCCAAAACAGTGTCTGCAGCAATGTATGGTCCGAGGGAGAAGCAATTTTCGTATGTCACTTTCACCTCCCGCAGGTAGTGTGAAGCGAACACCGAATTGCTTCTCCAAAATGTGGCATTCAAAATATCTTTGAGTGCCATATTTTTGTGAAAAGCTACCGAAGTAGCAATAGCTCTCACCTCGTGAGCTTTCACTTTCAGAAGCTTCAAATCACTATCACTGCACTTATCATGAGCTTCTTTAATCGTACTTCTGATGAGAACGCCAGTTGCGTTTCTTCGACATAGGAAGATCAGGCTTCCTCACTGAACACCACAAATTGTCAGACAACCTCTGCAAGCTTTAGTTCTCTGCAGATAGAACTTTAAAGCCCTGACAGGACACAGAAATCTCTCACGTTCATTTCCCATATCTCTGACAACCCTTTGATTTCAAAGGTCCTCGGCCACGGGTTGGAAGGATTCTCGTTCTTTGCTAAGAACGCAGGACTTAAAGAACAAATCGCATTATTGTCCGAAAACCCAATCTGCTTGCTAATGGCCTGGATTTCGCTAACCCTCTTCGCCGTCGCCAGAGCGGTTAGGAAGATCGTTTTCTTCGTAAGATTCCTCAGAGAAACTGAATGAAGCGGTTCGAAGTGACTTGACATCAAAAACTTGAGCACCACATCCAAGTTCCACGAGGGTACTTTAGGCTGGATGACCTTCTTAGTCTCGAAAGATCTAATGAGATCATGAAGGTCTTTATTATTAGTCAAATCGAGTCCTCTGTGCCTTTAATAGTTGGAACAGCTAACTTCACTTCCTCTCTCAGATAAAGAAGGAAGTCAGCTATCTGGCTCACAGAGGTTGTGGTGGAGGAAATGCCCTTCTTCCTGCACCAGGATCTGAAGACAGCCCACTTCGATTGGTACAGAGCGATTGAGGAGGGCCTCCTCCTTGGCGGTGGCAATCGCCTTCGCCACAGGTCTTGAAAAACCCCTCGCTCTGGCCAACTTCTTGATAGTCTGAACGCAGTCAGACTCAGAGCGGGGAGGTTTTTGTGGTACCTCTCGAAGTGGGGCTGTCTGAGTAGATCTTTCCTTAAGGGCAGAGTCCTCGGAAAGTCTACCAAGAAGGACATCACCTCTGTGAACCAGTCGGCTGCTGGCCAGAAGGGGGCGATGAGTGTCATCCTCGCTCCTTCCGATGCCGCGAACTTCCTCATCACTTCCCCGAGGATCTTGAGCGGGGGAAAAGCGTATATGTCTAGACCCGACCAACTCCAAAGTAGGGCGTCTACTGCGACTGCTCCCGGGTCCAGAACTGGGGAGCAATACAGCTGAAGTCTTTTCGTCCTGGAAGTTGCGAAGACATCCACCTGCGGACAACCCCACAGGTTCCACAGCGACTGGCAAACCTCCCTGGTGAACGGGTCCAACTCTGTCGGCAAAAGCTGTCCTCGTCGACTGAGAAGGTCCGCTCGAACATTCTGTACTCCCGACACGAACCTTGTCAGGATAGTGACGTCTTGCGCTTTCGCCCATAAAAGGAGTTCCTTTGCGATGGCAAACAGAGAAGGCGAGTGAGTTCCCCCTTGATTTTTTAGGTATGCCAGTGCTGTGGTGTTGTCCGAGTTGATCTGAATGACTTTGCCAGATATTTCCTCCTGGAAGAACCTGAGCGCCAGGTAAATCGCTGACAGCTCTTTCAGATTGATGTGCCAGGACACCTGTTCCCCTCTCCAGGTGCCTGACACTTCTTTCCCTCCCAGTGTTGCTCCCCAACCCGTGGACGACGCGTCGGAAAACAACACTAGGTCGGGGTTCCGAAGTTTGAGAGAGAGACCTTCTGCGAGCTTCCGTGGATCTGACCACCAACTTAGGTGATCCTTCACCTCTCTCGTTAAACACAAGATCGCCTCCAGATCTTGTTTGTTCTTCCAATTGTTGGCTAGGAGAATTGTAAGAGGTCTGAGGTGCAACCTTCCCAGAGAAAACAAACTTCTCCAGTGAGGAAATGGTCCCCAGCAGACGCATCCATGTTCCCTCACCGAGCATGTTTCCTTCCCCAGAAAGGTCGCCACTTTTTCCAAGCATTGAAGTTGTCGCCCCTGGGACGGAAAAGCCCGAAAAGCCACCGAGTCCATCTGAATCCCCAGATAGACTAAGGATTGAGAAGGAGTCAAATGCGACTTTTCGAGGTTTACCAGAAGCCCCAGGGACTTCGCTAACGACATGGTCGTGTGCAGGTCCTCCAGACACCGGTCTCGCGATGAAGCTCGAATAAGCCAGTCGTCTAGGTAGAGAGAGATCCTTATATTCTCCAGATGAAGCAGCCTTGCCCCGTTCTTCATCAGAATGGTGAAACCATCGGCGCTGTGGTCAGACCGAAGCAAAGTGCCCTGAATTGGAATACCTTCCCCTTCAGGACAAATCGCAAGTATTTCCTTGATTGGGGATGGATGGGGACGTGAAAATACGCGTCTTGGAGGTCTAGTGAGACCATCCAATCCCCCGGTCTCAAAGCTGATAGCACAGATTTAGGCGTCTCCATCTTGAATTTTTTCTTTGTGACGAAGAGGTTTAGGCTGCTGACATCGAGGACGGGTCGCCACCCCCCCGATTGTTTCGGCACTAGGAACAGACGGTTGTAAAAGCCTGGAGATTTCAGGTCAAAGACCTGTTCCACCGCTTGCTTCTTGATCATTTGTTCTAGCAGATCGAAAAGCACTTTCTGTTTCTCTCCTTCGATACGAGGGAGACAAATCCTTTGGTGTTGAGGATAGCGGGGGTGACTTCAAGAACGGAATCCTGTATCCCTTCCTCACAATATCTAGCGACCAAGGGTCGGCATCTCTCTCTTCCCAGGCTTTCGCGAACAGAAGAAGCCTGGCTCCCACCGGCGTCTGAAGGACTTCCAAATCACTTCCTACTCTTTGACGGAGCAGGGGTTTTCCCTCTGGAAGAGCCTCTTCCTCGAGAGGCTGTTTTCGAGGAAGAGCCAGTACGAAAGGGCTTCGGTTTCTTGGTAAAAGAAACGCCAGAAGAGGAAGCAGCTGCTGGTCTTCTAGAAGATGAGCCAGAAGATCTTGCGTTGCCTTCTCCTGAAGGCTCGATGCTATGTCCTTAACCATAGTCTGGGGGAAGAGATGGTCTGAAAACAGAGCGAAGAGCAAGTCCGCCTTTTGCGCTGGAGAGACGGATTTGGCTGTGAAGTTACAGAAGAGTGCTCTCTTCTTGAGAATCCCCGAGCTAAAGTGAGTAGCCAACTCCTCAGAACCATCCCTGACGGCCTTGTCCATACAAGAAAGTACACTGGACAGCTCCCCCCCGACTAATGGTATCAGAACTCCTTGACCTGGCATCCAAAACTCCAAGACACCAGTCGAGAAAGTTGAAGACCTCTAGAGTCCTGAAGAGGCCTTTTAGATGGAAGTCGAACTCGTTATGGGTCCAAGTGACTTTTGATGAAGACAGAAGGGCTCTTCTGGAAGCGTCCACGATGCTCCCGAAATCACCCTGAGCAGAGGCTGGTAGTTTAACACCTACGTCCTCTCCCGTCTCGTACCACATGCCTCCTTTACCGCAGAGTCTTGATGGCGGTAAAGCCAAAGAGGACTTTCCTGACGCTTTCCTCTTCTCCATCCAATCATGGATTTTTCCGGAACGCTTGCTTCGTGGTAAAGCGACTTCTTCATTTTAACAAACCCCGATGCCTTCGATGCTTTAAAAGAAGAAAATTGAGAAGGGGGAGTATGAGGGGCTTCCAGTTGGAAAGTTTCTCCAAACTCCGACTGTAGAAGACGCATCAAAACTTTATAGTCCAATGAGACAGGAGCTGGCTGCTGCTCTTCCTCTGCTTTGACTAAATCATCGTGCTAACTCCTATCCCTACAGAAACTGGAGAAGTTGGAGGTAATCCTGAAGAAAAATGACGAACAGGTAGGGTTCCCTCTTCCACCTGAACTTGCGTGGTGAGGAACTGGCGTCCACCAGCGCGCGCTTGGCGTCCGAAGCCACACGTTTGGCGCCAGACAGGTGCGCGCGCATCGACATCTACTAATGCACGCCTGGCGTCCACTGGCGTCCACTGGCGCACACCGAGCGTCCACTAGTGCACGCTTGGCGTCCACTGGCGCGCGGCCGCCGTCCACTGGTGCACGTTTATCAACAACAGGTGCGCGTTTGGCGGCAACGGAAGCGCGCTCCACTTGCACAGAAGCGCGCTCAGCGTCCACAGCTCGCTTACGAACATTCGAAGACTTGCGAGCGGGAGAAAACTCCTCCTGAGAGAGAGAAACAAACTTCTCACCATCCTCTAGAGAGCTGCTGGGGAGCAGAACGAACTCTAAGGGAGAGTCGAACGAAGAGAGAGGCAGAGCGAGGAGAAAGAGAAGGTCTTGACTTCTTCACAGGAAGCTTCTCGTCCTTTCACTACGCGAAGAGACTCTCTAGAAGCAAGAACTTGTCCTGAAGTTTGTTGCTGCAGTCACTGAAGCATCCTCTTGGTTTGGCGAATCTTCCTGCTCTGGGGAGGGACTGATCCTGTGAGCAGGAGGAGCGGCGAGGGGACGCTCCTCCTCCTCCCAGGCACGGCCTCCTCTCGAGCTCTAGAGCGACTGTATCGCTCGCACGAACTACCCGAATCCAGGTCCGAAGACTCTCTACGCCTTTTCTGCGGCGGAAAAGCAGCAAACGCACTGTCAGGAGAAGATCGCAGTTCCGGAGAACTAGGACGTGAAGCGTCACCAACACGCGCCGTCCTTTTCAGCGGACGGGAAGCACCGTGAGAACTCCACCCTTTACGTGGGGATGAAGCCTCCGATGACGAAAAACACTCCTTGAGGAGACGTGCACGCGCACGCTCCCTGGCAGTCTAGGGATTTTCATCAGTAACTGCCGAAGGCACGCCAGATCGGTGGGGGTTCCTTGTAACCCTCCTTCGGCTTTCGACATGCTCCCTCCCCGGGTCCTGGGAGTCAAGCAGAGGTCCAGGCCTAGAGGCGAAACGAGGCCGATCTGATGCACCCTCCACTACACAAGGGGTATCACTGCACTTCTGCACATCACTTTTGCTCTCAAGAGCCAACACTTTCGATTCTAAATTTCGAATCAACTCCAAAATTAAGGACAAAGTATTACTCTCTACTGACACTGCTTCAGGGCCCGGAGGCAACACTACAGGGTTAGGAGCATTAACAGAAGGAGGGTTAACAGGAGACACATTAATTTCTTGCACACCTGAAACACTCCTGGAGGAAGACCTCCTTAACCTATCCTTTTCAAGTTTCCTAAGATAGGTCTCATACGCCTTCCACTCAGAATCTGTTAATCTTTCGCACTCCTTGCAACGGCTTTCATACACACATTCATGCTCCCTGCAACCCTTACATACTGTATGTGGGTCTACTGAAGCTTTCAGCAGCCTACCTCTACAATCAGTCCTAGAGCAAAATCTAGCGCTAGCTGTACTAGACCCTGACATATTACCCAAGAGAATTCCAAACCAAAATCAAATCAATCCACTAATAATGTGTGCCTAGCCACCGATCCAAGTCAATTAATCCAAAAAAGAACCAAAAGGGATACTCAAGTAGCCAAAAGTTTCCAAATCCAGACGGAGGTGCTGTAAACAGATGTTCACAACACCGGCGACAGAAAAATTATGAATAGAAAATGGGAATGGTTCCTGATACCCGCCTCCCAGCGGCGGGAATGGGTACTAACCACCTGACTCCCACTACGTGTGTCGTAAGTTTTAAATTCTGTCGGTCGTCGGAATTATCAGCTATATATATATCTGACAGGTAAGTTGCATGAACAAAATTAATATTTCCCTTTCTTGCAAACTATACGAGTGTCTACCGAAAACTTCGGTAGTAACACTTCATATATTCTTCAAAATTTTCGAAGTCAAATTTATTAAAAAGTTAATAAAAGCGTATGCCGAACCAAAGACCCAGTACTTCCCTGCAAAAGACAGCCCAGAAGATCGATGGCAATGAAACACGAAAATCAAGTCAGGAGGTACCGCAAACGTATGTTTACAATACGGCGACAGAGAAAAATCTGGTTCTAGAAGGTAATGGTTCCTATTCCTGCCACCCAGCGGTAGGACGGTAGATCACCTGACCTACCTACCTGTAGCGTGTGCCGCGAAATTCGAATTTCTGTCGGGGAAGACGGAGTCTTAGCTAAGTATATATCTGTCAGGGAAGTTGAATGTATGAAACAAAAAATTCTGACAATAATTCATCTAGAGTGCCACTTCTATTTAGAAGCCATCAACAGTTCCACCATGACTGGTAGTGAGTTAATGTGGCTTTAAAAACATTCACTTCAGGGAGTTATCCCTGCCTACACAAGTTAGGGGAAAACATCACAATTTGCCGTAAATTGTATTTTTCCTAACTATACAAACCTGAGGTCCTTTAACAATAGGAATGTAATCAGCGGCAGCTGGAACCGGTCGTAAGCTTTGAACAAGGAGGTTCGTTAGTTAACTGCTTGTCCGGCAGTCGGGTGTCTAGCCCGGCTGGGAGGTGAAGCTTCACTTTGCTTTAGGCCCAGGAACAGAGTGAGGGGTGGCATGAGGTGGGACTATGTGTAAAGGACCTCAGGTTTGTATACAGGCAGTCCCCGGGTTACGACGTTCCGAGGTTAAGGCGCTTCTCAATTATATTCATCAGACATTATTTCCAGGGTTATGACGCCTACAACGCTCATCTGACAGAAGAAATATGACACCAAAAGTGCAAAATAATCAATATTTCAAGGTTTTTTTTTAAGAAAAAGGGAATAAGAATGCAGTTTATGTACATACTTTTTAATGCACCCAAAGCATTAAAAGTGAGGTTTTCTTAGGATTTTTTATGATGTTCTGGCTTACGACAATTTTCAGGTTACAACGCGTCTCAAGAACGGAACCCGTCATAACCCAGGGACTGCCTGTAGTTAGGAAAAATACAATTTACGACAAATTGCGATTTGTTCCGACACGTAATACAAACCCTCGGTCCTTTAACATATGGAAGACTCACTTATTGGTGGGTGGAATCTGAGTCTTATGAACAGACTGGTGTTCGTCCGACCTTGGTTCCCTCCCTGGTCGTAAGAGCAGAGGGAGGGATCCTAGCCTTTGCCCAACTGATTGGGGTGTGCACCGCAGGATCAGTGGTCAGACCTCCTGGACGCCAAATTCATAAGAGGCGGCAAGCGTGCCCCTTACGTATAGCAAGCAAGAACTAGTTCCTACTTCAAGAGCCAAATAAGGTCATGGGTTTGTCTCTTGTTGGCATCCACTCCCCCCTTGTTAGAGGAGTAACAGCTCCTATCCCTACCTGAAAGGAATAGGACAGAGCTCAGTCGAGTAGCTTACCTGCATCGGCCTCCTGTCCAGCGTAGTGACGACCGCAGCCCTCTGCCCACAGGCAGAGGAAAGAAAGGGGGAGGAAGAGAAGCCAGTCACACTCTCATTCGCTCGCCCAATCACACAGTCACACAAGGATGCAATGCTGTTCTGTCCGCAAGGAAAAGGTGTCCAAGGACCCGAAGATAGAAAGATGTGAAGGTGGTCTGATTGGCCCAAACCCCTGCCTTCAGCACCTGTGCCACAGAGAAGTTCTTGCGGAATGCAAGGGTTGGACCAATACCTCTGACTTTGTGAGCTCTCCGGCGAAGGGCACCGGTGTCGTCACTCCTATCTGAAGCATACGCCTTCCTGATCATCACACGAAGCCAGAAAGAAAGAGTGTTCTTGGACACCTCCTTCTTGGTAACCCCAGTGCTAACGAAGAGGCGTCGACACTCAGGCCTGAGGTGTCGAGTTCTCTTCAGATAGCACCGTAGCGCCCTCACAGGACAAAGCAGCATCTCATCCAAATCACCGTCGGTGAAGTCCTTCAGGGAGGGGATCGTGAATGACTCGAACTGGTCGTCAGGGACCGAAGGGTTCTGAGTCTTCGTTACGAAGTTCGGGATGAAATTGAGCGTCACAGATCCCCATCCCCTCGTGTGCTTAACATCGAAGGAAAGACCATGAAGTTTCCCTACTCTCTTCGCCGATGCCAGGGCCAGCAGAAAGACGGTCTTGAGGGTCAGATCCCTGTCTGATGACTCCCGGAGTGGCTCAAAGGGTCTGCGAGTCAAACTCCTAAGGACGAGTCACATCCCACCACAAGAGTTCCCTGGTTGGGCAAGACCTCTCGAAGCTCTTCATCAGGAGGGAGATCTCCATGGAGGTGGAGATGTCCACTCCCCGCAGCTTAAGGACTAGGGCCAGGGCGGCTCTGTAGCCTTTAACTGCGGAGACGGAGAGGAGCTTGTCTTGGTGAAGGAAGACGAGGAAATCTACCACCTGCTGAAGAGTGGCTCTGAGAGGAGAGAAACACCGTCCGCAACACCAACCACAGAAGATGGACCACTTCCCCTGGTACACAGCTGCAGAGGACTGCCTGAGGTATCCCGCCATCTCTGTTGCTGCTCGGCGAGAAAAGCCTCTCGCTCGCAAGAGGTGGTGGATAACAGCCAGCTGTGAAGAGACAGGGACCGAACCGATCGGTGGTACCGTTCCATGTGTGGCTGGTGCAGGAGGTTGTGCCAGTGGGGAATATCTCTCAGTGCTTCGGTGAGAAGAGCCAGCAGGTCCGGATACCAAACAGCCTGAGGCCATTTGGGTGACACCAGAATCATCCGAAGATTCGCAGTGACCAGCACCCTGCTGATCACCTTGCAAATCAGACAGAACGGGGGAAAGGCGTACATGAAGAGATTGTCCCACGGATGTTGAAGAGCATCCTGTGCAGCTGCCCATGGGTCCGGCACAACTGAGTAGAAAACCTCTAGTTTTCTGTTGTGCCAGGTGGCGAACAGATCCACAGGTTGAAGAGCCTTTCCACCACGTCTGCGTGAAGGGACCATTCGGTCCCTATCACCTGATTTTGACGACTGAGCTTGTCTGCCACTACATTCCTCTTGCCTGGAATGTATCTGGCCGCCAGCTCGACCAAGTGAGCTACCGCCCACTTGTGCACCTGCATCGTCAACTGGTGCGACGGGAGGGACACTAGGCTCCCATTTGTTGACGTATGCCACTACCATGGTGTTGTCACTCATCAACACCACTGAGTGTCCCATCACCCGTTCCTGGAACTCTTTGGAGAGCGAGGAACGCTGCCTTGAGCTCTAGGACGTTGATGTGAAGGTGCTTGTCGTGATGGTCCCACACTCCTGCAGTCAGCAACTTCTCCAGGTGTGCGCCCCATCCCTCGGTTGACGCGTCTGAAAACAGCAGCATCTCAGGATGGGGGGTGCGAAGGGGCACTCCTCTTGCGAGGTTCCCGTCAGCCAGCCACCAGGCTAGGTCCTGCCTCACCCTCCTCAGTGAGAGACCCGGGGAGGTATGATGGGTCTCTTGCCTGTGACCAACTCTCCTTTAGCCTCCACTGAAGAGACCGCAGGTGAAGACTCCTGTGAGGGAATAACTTCTCAAGAGACGACAGATGACTGATCACGACCTGCCACTGCTGAGCTAGCTGCTCCTGTAGGGACAGAAACCGTGGCTGCCTCCCTGAACCTGCTGATCCGCGAGTCTGTGGGGACGACTCGCCCTGCTACCATATCGATCAGCATGCCCAGGTACTTCATCCTCTGCTTGGGCTCGAGATCTGACTTCTCGAAGTTCACCAAGATCCCAAGATCGCGGCAGAACTCAAGGAGTCGATCCCTGTCTTATAGCAACTGTGAGCGGGAGCTCACCAGGAGCAGCCAATCGTCGAGATACCTCAGAAGACATATCCTTTCCGAATGGGCCCAAGCAGACACAGGTGTTCACACGAGTGTTCACAGAGTGAACACTCGTGTGAACACCTGTGGAGCAGTTGAGAGACCGAAACAAAGTGCCCTGAATGGTACACCGTCCCGTCGACGGATGAAGACGGAGGTACTTCCTGGAGGACTGGTGGATGGGTATCTGGAAATACGCATCCTTCAGGTCCACAGAAAGCATGAAGTCAATCTCCCTGATGGAATCGAGCACTGAGCTTGTTGTTCCCATCGTGAACCGAGTCTGGAGAACGAATCGGTTCAAGGGAGAGAGATCTATCACCGGGCGCCAGCCCCCGGATGACTTCACCACAAGGAAAAGTCGGCTGTAGAAGCCCAGTGACTGATCCTGTACGATCTCCACAGCTCGCTTGCTCAGCATGGCTTCCACTTCTTGCTGAAGCGCTACGTCCCTGGCAGAACCGGGAATGTACGTCTGAAGATGGACTGGGTTGGAGGTGAGGGGTGGCCGCGACTCGAAGGGTAGTAGATATCCGTTCCGAAGGACATCCACTATCCAGGTCTCAGCTCCATAGCGCTGCCAAGTTGCCTAATGGCTCGCCAGGCACCCCTCCAACTTCCGGCAGCAGGTGAGGGGGAACGCCGTCCCTAGCGTTTCCCCTTCTTTGACTTCTTCCCGGATCCTCCTCTGGAGAAGGAGGACTGGGAGGAGGGCTGACGGTCACTCCTTACCACAGAAGTCGAAGGCTGGATCTTTCCTCTCGGCTTTGATGAGGCTGTCGTCTTAGCCGCAGAGGAAGCGCTAGCTGAGCTCTTTGGCTGCCCAGTCGCCTTCAAGACTGCCTGGTGGACTAAGCAGTCACTGTCCTCAGTGCGCAGTTGTTCCACTGCAGCGTCCACCATCTGTCTAGGAAAGAGAGCGGGGGAATCCACCACTGGTCCGTTTCTCAGACCCAAAGCTGCCTCACGCCGACCTGGTCACTCGAGTCAGGACTGCGTCCCGACGTCTCAGAACCGTCTGGTGGGCCAGGTAGGAGACAGCCCTACCCCCAGACTGGCACAGTCTCCCGAAAGCCGGGTCTCCTTCGGGAGTGATGTTTCCCGAGGAGGCCGCGACCTTGGACACAGTAAGGGACCAAAGGTCCAGCCCAGAGACTGCTTGGAACGCTGTCATGGCAGTCGATTCCAATGCCAATGCCTCTTGCTGAGAACCAGAGGTTCTCGGACAGTAGGTGTTGAAGAGACACACCCGGAGTTAGCCTAGCCAGCTCCGGGTTAACCTGTTTGGGCGACAGCGGGTCCTCCGAAGGCACGTAGAAGCGCCTCAGTCGCAGTAGAGGAGGGGGAAGCAGCTTGGACGACCTGCCGGACCGAAGCGATCCCTTCTGTCCGGAGACGAGAGTCCACTTGGCCTAGCACGCTGTCGGCCAAGGCCGATCGGGGCAGACCACCAGAATGACTCCAGCCTGGATGTAGGCTCGGAGGGCGGGAGCACCGATCCTTCCCCGAGGTCATTGTGGTGACGAATCAGCGCGATAACCTCAGCGAAAGACCTCTGGATCTCGGAAGTGACTGGGTCCTGAGGGGATGGACCGTCAAGTCCATCCAGAGAGAACGCCTGCCAAGACACTCCTCCTTCCATAGAAGGAACCATAACAGACCCCTCCTGGTTTCCTCCAACCACTTGGGCGTACAATCTAATCAGTCCTAAGACCGTGCCAGGGAGGGACCGTGAGAAGTGCACTCCTCGCGGTCGGTCCTAATCGTCTCGCTCCTCCCGATGTAGCCCGAGGAGGTTGAAGGGATAGGAGAGGAAGACATGACGCTCCCCCCCCTGCCCACCGGTAGAACTGGTGCGCTGGGGGGGCTGCAGGCGATCGCCAACCCACGGTGACGATCGAGCTGTAGGCCTAGTCGCGTGGTCTCCCTGGGAAGAACCGCTGGACCGAGAATGGTAGCAACGGTCCTGAGCGTCAGGAGAGCTGCTACTGTTCACCCTATCCGTCTGGTCCCAATGGGAGCGACGGTCAGGGGACCGGTAGAGTCCACTGTCGCAGTGGGAGCGTGGCCCGTCCTCATGGCGTGTCACGGTGTCTGGGCCAGCCGAGGCTGGTCCTGGTGACCGGGGGGACCTCTTCCTCGCTTCAACCCGCGTACGGTCTGGGGAGACCATCGCGTCAACCCTGGGAACCGGCGGATTGCCATGAGAGCGATCGCTGGCCTGGCGGGAGTCGCCTGAGCGACTGCCACCAGTCTTCCGCTCTGTGCCTGGGTCCTGGCGGCGAGCTGGCTCGGCTTCCTGGACCCTGGCTGCACGGTCACCCACGGGCGACTGTACACTCAGTACCTCTCGCAAACGAGACACTACCTGGCACCGAAGCAGTACCTCTAGTGCCAGGCGAGGAGGTGCCGGTGCTAGCCGGTACCCCTCCGGTCCCCGTCTTCTTCTTCCTAGCGGAAAGAGAGATGGGCCCCGTTCCTGAAGGAACAGGAGGACCAGCAGAAGCCCCAACTGTTTAGAGGTCTCTGAGCGAGACTTCTTAGGGAGGGAGGAGGCAACCCTCTTCTTCTTCGGCTGTGGGGCCTTGGAAGTCGAAGGGGAAGAGGCAACTGCAGATGACGAAGAAGAAAACGATGAAGACGACGACGAAGAAGACAACGATGAAGACGACGACACCTTCCTCTTCTTCTTTGTCAGCTTCCTCAGGACCACCATCAGGTCCTCTATCCAGGACGGAGCTGGAGCAGTTGCCAAAGTAACAGGGTCCAGCTGCACCTGTCCGGAGGGACCTGTGGTGGGGGCAGCAACACCACGGGCTGGAGCGACGACGGCAGGAACTGGTACAGGAGCGGCAGCAACGGGAACTGGTGGCGGTGCAGGAGCCAGCGGCATCACCGGTACTGGGGGCAGGTCAAGCGGGGAGCTCTTGGGACACCGAAAGTCAGGGGCTGGGGCGAGAGCAGCGAAACCAGGCGGCGGGGTGACCTCCCTCCTTGGCAAACCCGACAGCGGAGCCTGGACTACAGCCATAGGGGTAACCGTCACCACGTGCTGTGTATACACCAGGTGGGGAGGAGCAGCGTAACCCGGCGTCAACACCGTTGTGGTCGACGTCTCTGGTCCGTGGGTGACCAGCCTGGATCCACGCGCTGCAAGGTGGTACAGCAGCCCCTGAATGCTCGGTGTCCCCAGGAACCCAAGTGAGTACCAGACTGTCCGAGATCGTCACCCGCGGCATGCACACCTGAGGAAGGAAAGGTCAAGTTAATGGGGGGGGGGGGGTGGGGGGGTTCCCAATTGCCCAGGGGGGGGGGGAAATCTCCCACCCCGAGCGAACGGAAGACCCCGAATACAGCTGGATGCTGAGGTGCAGCGCGCCCTTCTCCACGCTCGATTGGTCAAGCGAGGAGAAGGACTGCGACACACCCACCGAAGGGGAAGGAGCCATACACCGGAGCTGAGATGGAGGAAGGAAAGAGGAAGACATGTCAGTAACCAGAGGAGTCGCTGGAGAGCCCTCCGACGACTCCTTGGCCGGCTTACGCGCCTTCTTCCTCCCCTCGTAACGCTCCCACTGCTCCCCCGACCACAATACACACAAATCACAGGGCTCAGTACGAGAGCATTCACGCCCTTAACACTGAGTACACAAATCATGAGGGTCTACCTCTACAAGAGACCTAAAGGCCCCACACTTACGGCCCTCCACACCAGGGCACAATCTGCGGCTGACGGGGGGGCAGGGGGGTCTCCCTGGCTCGCGGGAATCCATCATATCACAATCCACGAGCAATACAATAACAAAAAACAAATACCAAGTACTCACGAATTTCCAACACAAGCGCTCAGAAATAGAGAAAGTAGGGAAAAAATGCTTCACATTGAAGTATCTCAGCATACGACACAGTGGGCAGAGCAGCGAACAACACGTCTGACACCAACGGCGGCCGAAAGCAAAGAGAAGCTTCACCTCCCAGCTCGGTGGGACACCCGACTACCGGACAAGCAGTTAACTACCAAACCTCCTTGTTCAAAGCTTACGACCGGTTCCAGCTGCCGCTGATTACATTCCATATGTTAAAGGACCGAGGGTTTGTATTACGTGTCGGAACAAAGATTCTTTAGTCTCAGCAGGCAACTCTTCTAGAAAGACACTCCAAAGTCAAACCAAGGGTGGAAGGGACCCTTTAGCCCAGGTAGGCAAGCCTTCTAAGAGAAGAATACTCAGAATACTTATAAACCTTCCTACTTTGGCCTCTGCCATGGTCTTGGGTTTGAGTACCCTTGCTTGAGGGTACAGTGGATCAGTTAAGTTCCATTTGACAATGTCGTGTGTGAGAGAGAGAGAGAGAGAGAGAGAGAGAGAGAGAGAGAGAGAGAGAGAGAGAGAGAGAGAGAGAGAGGGTGTAATTGCTATATGGATAGCTAACGATTGGATTGACTGTTGGTGGGTTCTGGGTTGTCTGCTGGTGCTGTTGGAGTTTAGAGTTCTGTGTTTTGAGTTAGTTTTCAGTCAGTCTTTAGTCAGAAGCTGTGATAATCAGTAGTGTTGGCAGCAATCTGTGGAAAGTGTTGAGGGTTTGGTCAAGTTATTTGAGTAGTGTGTTATTGGTTTGTTGCCAATTGTTGTTGGGTTTGATATTGGTTGCTTAGGAGTTGTTGTGCTGTGGGGTTTTTGTTGAGTTGTGTGTGAGTTCCTGTTGGATTATATGAGAGTTGTTGTGGTTGAGCGTCGTTGTTGGTATTGTTAGTGGGTGTGTGTGTTGTTTTTTTTGTGTTGGTAATTGCTTGTGCATTGGTCTTTAGTTGTGGTTGTGTTCCTTGGTTGTTGTTGAGTTGTGTTCCTTGTTGGTATGCTGTGTTGTTGAGTTGTGGTCCTTGGGTGTTGTGTTGTTGTTGTTGTGTCGTTGTTCTTGTTGTGGTCTGGTTATTGTTGTATCTCAGTCTCTGAGGGTGGTTTGGTAGCTGGAGTGATTAGATTTATGTGTGGGGGATTTACCCGCTTATTTTTTAAAGCTGTTGTGATTTCTTGGTGTTGTTAGTGGATGGATGTACTATGTGGACTTTTGCATTGTGATTCTCGGTGGTTTTTGTGTCTCGACGACTGTACCCAGAGGACAGCTCAGCTTCTCACCCTGAAGTCAGTCATTGATGGTGAGTATGAAAGTGTGAGAATTTACTTTGTCTGTAGGTGAACCAATTGTCCTGTCGATTGAAAGTAATGTATTGGGGAAAGTGTGGCCGAGGGTCTTTTTTGAGAGTCGGTATGATTAACGTAAAAAGTTCCCCACAGTTGTGGGGAGCTTTGCTTGCTATGTTGTTAGCTTGATTCCACCACAGTGTCTTTGGTGCCCGAACAGGGATTGCTAGAGTGGCAGAGACGGGATGGTTGGTGCATCGTGTATATGAGTGGCAAGAAAAGCCAAGTATTTCTTGAGTTTTAACTAAAAAATAGGAGGTTTTAAGCATTTTTATTGGGGTTCCAACTATTCACGGGGGGTCTGGTACACATCTGGGACACTTTCTTCACAACGATCTTAAACGACGATGGTGCTTATGTTTGCAGCCGGGGAAACCTGGCGATTGTTCGGTGCGCTACATAACATTTAAATACATAATTAGTTAAACACCAGAATAAGATTATGAATTGCATAAACGTATTACGTATTCATGATAATTCATTTTTAAATATTCGTTGTTGTAAAAGTAGTAACCCGATTCCTGACACAAATTTCATTGGTTTTGCTGTGAACATTATCTACAATGTGTTGTTCGTGCTTTCTAATTTTTTTATCACTGTTGCCAATTAGTTTGTATTTACCCTCCAAACTTGGGATAAGACTTACACAAAACCGTGGAAGTAAGTGAATTTAGCATATCTATTTGTAATATATACTATACATAATTATTAGAGCAGTTTTCATTATTACATTACTATGACAAAACAGTTTGTAAAGGCATCGATGACTTGCCATTCCTAGCACGCATTAAAGATTACATTTGTTTTAGCCATTCAATTATTAAAAAATAGAACAAATTATTTCAGCTATACAATTATTTTTTTAAAAATTTTAAAAATAGTAATATACTTAAATAAATGAAAAGTGCTAGCAAAAAAGTACAAATTTTTTTCTTGAACAATTCTCTATACTGTCGTCTGCTCAACTCATGGATTTTGGCTGCCAGATGTACAACAAGGCTGAAAAATTGGTACCGCCATGGCTTTGCTGTAAGCAACCTCTCACATATTTTAAGTGGAATTTGGAGTGAATTAAGAACGAAATGTGTATAATTACAATAAAATAAGCACTGTGGAGTTTCCGTTGTGATGGCAATAAGGATAAAAATTATATTGTTATAATACAATAAAGTTTCATACATACTTACCTGGCAGATATATACATAGCTAAGATAAGACTCCGTCGTCCCCGACAGAAATTCAA
Source organism: Macrobrachium nipponense (assembly GCF_015104395.2). Lineage (NCBI taxonomy): Eukaryota > Metazoa > Arthropoda > Malacostraca > Decapoda > Palaemonidae > Macrobrachium > Macrobrachium nipponense. Next base: position 124,393,482 of record NC_087200.1, read on the forward strand.
ATTTCGCGCCACTCGCTACAGGTAGGTCAGGTGATCTACCGGCCAGCCCTGGGCGGCAGGACTAGGAACCATTCCCGTTTTCTACTCATATATTTTCTCTTCCCCGTCTCCTTGCGGGGAGGCTGGGTGGGCCCTAATCGTATATATCTGCCAGGTAAGTATGTATGAAACTTTATTGTATTATAACAATATCATTTTCATACAATCAACTTACCTGTCAGATATATACATAGCTGATTGGCACCCTTCGGTGGAGGGTAAGAGACAGCTACTTCTGGAATAGACAGGTAAACAACATATGTTGTAGGTATAAATAAAAAACCTTGGTTCCTACCTGATAGGTGGTAGACTTCGTGGGTGTTTGCCCCGTAGTCTGCATCACCTCAAGAAACTTAGCGAGATATGTGATCTATGGCCAAGAATTCTTGTGGGTCTGCCGAAGGGGTCTTATCCACTTACTCGGCAGAGCCTGAAAGGACTTTGTCAATGGGTGCTGATCCACTTATATGACAACACACCTTATTAAGGAGCACACAACCAATCCCGACCACCTGATCCTAACCACCATGTTAGTATTAAAAATTGCTCCGAGTTATCCCCAAACTCTTCGCAACAACCATAACTCAAACCAAATTGCACACGCACACAATAATTTTTCAAAAAAAAAAATTTATGATACTCATCTAATAAAAAGATATCACAAGAGTTCCTTACTGACGAAAGTGACTGGCGCCTGTGCGGCATCTGCACTTGTTCAGCAGAAAGTCTAGAACATATCTATTAGACTTATGTAGTAATTAAGGACTGGTGTTAGCTCCTGTACCCAGGATTGTGCCCGCAGACACGAAAGGACCTAAAGAAAAACATTTTTCATAGGTCACACGAACTTCAAATAGTGAGAAGCAAACACAGAATTACATCTCCAATATGTCGCTTCCAAGATATTCTTAAGTGACATATTTCTCTGAAAAGATAGAGACGTAGCCACTGCTCTCACTTCATGAGCTCTTACTCTCAGGAGTTTGAAAGAATCATCCGTGCAAGCCTTATGAGCGTCCGTAATGACGTTCCTGACAAAAAAGGCTAAAGCATTCTTAGACATAGGTCTTGATGGATCCTTCACCGAGCACCAAAGACCTTGTCTAGAACCTCCCAACTGTTTCTTTTTCTGAATGTAAAACTTTAAAGCCCTTACTGGGCAAAGAGACCTCTCCGGTTCCCTGCCGATGAGACCCGATAAGCCTTTTACTTCGAAGTTTCTCGGCCAGGGATTCGAAGGATTTTCATTCTTCGCCAAGAATAATTCTTTGAAGGAACAGATGGCTGAATCTAGATTGAAACCCACTTTATCACTAAGGGCGTGCAGCTCACTAACCCTTTTCGCCGTCGCCAGTGACAAAAGAAATAAACATTTTCTCGTTATGTCACGAAACGAGGCCAAATGCAGGGGTTCAAATCTCGCTGAGGACAAGAACTTAAGAACCACGTCTAGATTCCAGTTAGGGGGAGAAGTAATCTTAGATTTCTTGGTCTCAAAAGATCTAATCAGATCATGTAGATCTTTATCGTTTCCCAAATCTAGGCCTCTATTCCTAAAGACGGCCGAAAGCATACTCCTATAGCCCTTTATCGTGGCTACGGAGAGACGCGATTCTTCTCTCAAAAATAACAGAAAATCAGCGATTTCTGTTACAGAGGTACTGGAGGAGGACAACTTCTTCGACTTACACCACCTTCTAAAACTTCCCACTTCGATTGGTAAACACGGATAGAAAGTTCTCCGGGCTTCTAGCGATCGAAGCTTGCTGCTTTGCTAGAAAAGCCTCTCGCTCTGACAAGTCTTTCGATAGTCGAAAGGCAGTCAGAGCGAGAGCGGGGAGGTTTTGATGAAACCTCTCGAAGTGTGGTTGTCTGAGAAGATCCTTCCTTTGTGGAAGGGATCTGGGAAGTCTACCATCCACTCCAGCACCTCTGGGAACCACTCTTGAGCTGGCCAAAAGGGGGCTATCAGGGTCATTTTTGTCCCCTTTGAAGTCACAAACTTCCTGAGCACTTGCCCCAGAATCTTGCAAAGGGGAAATGCGTAAACGTCTACATGAGACCAATTTAGCAGGAAGGCGTCTACTGTTAGAGCTCTGGGATCTTCTACTACTGAACAAAAGACTTCCAGTCTTTTTGAGAGGAACGTGGCAAAGAGGTCGACATGAGGAGTCCCCAAAGAGACCAGAGATTCGGCAAACTTCTGAGTGGAGGGTCCATTCGGTATGAAGGACCTGGTTCCTCCTGCTCAGCCTGTCTGCTCTCACGTTCCTTACTCCTTGAACAAACCTCGTCAAAAGAGAGATGTTCCTTTGAGATGTCCACAACAGCAGGTCTCTTGCGAGCTCGTAAAGGGCATACGAGTGAGTACCTCCTTGCTTTCGAATGTATGCAAGGGCGGTTGTATTGTCCGCATTCACTTGGACTATCTTGTTCCTCACTAAAGGTTCGAAGCTCTTTAGGGCTAGGTGTACGGCAAACAGCTCTTTGCAGTTTATGTGGCCAGGACACTTGAAGAGCATTCCAAGTGCCTGACACCTCTCTCTTTCCCAAGGTTGCTCCCCAACCTTTTTCCGACGCGTCGGAAAACAATACAAGGTTTGGGTTCTGCGATTCTAGGGAAGTACCCTTGTTCTCCTTCAGTGGGAGTAACCACCATTCTAAATGGCGTTTCATCAGAACTGGAATGGGAAAACTGTCCGAGAGAAGCCCTGTCTTCATGTTCCACGATCTTCTGAGGAAGAACTGAAGCGGACGGAGATGAAGTCTTCCTAGAGGAAAGAACTGTTCGAGCGAGGAAAGAGTCCCTAATAGGCTCAACCATTCCCTCGCCGAAGTACGTTCCTTCCTTAGGAAGAGAAAGACTTTCTCTAAACCTCTCGTTAATCTCTCTTGAGAAGGAAATACTCGAAACCCGAGAATCCATCCGAATCCCCAGATAGACCAAGTTCTGGCTGGGGATCAGTTGGGACTTCTCGAGGTTCACGAGTAATCCTAAGGTCTTTATCAGGTTTAGTGTCACAGTCAGGTCCTCCAAACACTGTTTCTCTGACTTTGCTCTGATGAAGCCAGGAGTCGTAGGTACAGAGATATACTGATTCCTTTCAGGTGAAGCCATCTCGCCACATTTTTCATAAGGCTCGTGAGAACCTGAGGCGCCGTAGACAGGCCGAAACACAAGGCTCTGAATTGGAAGATCCTTCCACCCCCCTTCATGGAAACGGAAGGTACATTCTTCGACGAAAGGATGGATCCGGGAACCGTGAAAAATAGGCATCCTGGAGATCCAGAGACACCATCCAATCCCCTTGGCGAAGAGCCGCCAGGACTGATGCAGAGGTCTCCATGGAGAACTTCTGTTTCTGAACAAACTTGTTCAGAGCGCTGACATCCAGAACTCGGTCTCCAGCCCCTAGAGGCTTTCGCAACCAAGAAAAGAGACGATTGTAAAACCCTGGGGAGCTTTGATCCAGCACTAGCTCTATAGCTCTCTTGTCCCACATCTGATCCACCATTTGTTGAAGAGTATCTTTCAACACAGGGTCCTTGTAATTGGCGGACAATTCCCGCGGAGTTGACATCAGGGGAGGATTGTCCAGGAAAGGAATGAGGTATCCCTTCTGTAGAACAGACATAGACCAAGCCGTCGTATCTATGAGAGTCCAGGCTTCCGCAAATCCCCGGAGCCTGGCACCTACTGGTGTTTGGAGGAGCGCCACTTCACTTTCCCCTTTTAAAGGGACGGAAAGAGGCTCTACCTCTCTTCTCAGTCGCTTTTCTTTTAGCGGTAACTCTAGCGGGTCAGAGGGCCTCCTCGAAAGGGCCGAACAGGCGTAGACACACCTTCTTGTCTCCCACCATCACTGGTCTCTTCTTCCTGGATGATTGCAGGAGAAGATCCTGTGTTGCTTTCTCCGTCAGAGAACGGGAAATGTCCCTCACCAACTGCGAAGGGACCAGAAAGTCAGACCTGGGAGCGAATAACAAGGCTGCCCTTTGCGAATGGGATACCGCTTTGTCAAGAAAGCGCTAAAAACAGATCTCTTCAAGAGACCTGCTCCAAATAAGGAAGAAACTTCCCCATGAGCCATCCTGTACCGCCTTGTCAATACAGGACAAAATTGCAAGGAGTACGTCCGGATCGAGTCCTTCCGAGGCATGAGCCTTCTTGGACATCACCCCAAGGGGACAATCTAGGAAGTGAAGATTCTAAAAATGTGAAAAAGTCCCTTGAGGAGATGATCCAACTCTGAAAGACCCCAAGTTATCTTTGCCGTATGAAGGTATGTCTCCTGGATGCATCTACAGACTGGAAAAGTCAGCTTCAGCCAAAGCTGGGAGAGTGAGTCCCATATTCTCCCCAGTCTGGTACCAAATACCTCTCTTGCCCGTAAGTCTAGCGGGAGGCATGCAAAACACCGTTCTGACTAGCTCCTTCTTGGTTAGCATCCAGCTATCCAGCGACTGAAGAGCTCTCTTCATAGAAATCGTCGGCCTCATCTTCAAGAAAGCCGACGACTTCGGCGTCTTAAGAGCATGAAAAAAAAGTGAACGAGGCGAAGGAGGAGCGGCAGGGATCAATGCATCTCCGTATTCCTGTAGGAGGAGAGCTGTCAAAACTTTGTAGTTAGACAGGCCCTTCTCTGCCGTGAGTCTTCGTCTTCTGAGTCCTCTTCCAATATCGGATCAGAAGGAGAAGTCACTTCCCGTTCCGGGTCTTTCTGTCCAATAACTCTCTCTACGGGAGACATAAAACTCCTAATAGGAGAGGGGCTAAGAGAGTGTATTGCGCTCCCTCTGCTTGGCTGGCTCCTCGCGCTTGGCTGGCTCCTCGCGCCTGGCTGGCGCCTCGCGCCTGGCTGGCGCCTCGCGCCTGGCTGACTCCTCGCGCTTGGCTGGCGCCTCGCGCCTCTCTAAAATCTCGCGCCTGACTGACGCCTCGCGCCTTTCTGGTGCCATATCCTTGTATGAGATGATGCTTGTCTGGCGCCTCGCGCCTGGCTGAATCCTCGCGCCTGGTGCTTCCTCGCGCTCGGCTGACGCTGATGGTCTGGCAGACGTATCACGTCTGGATATACTTCGCGCCTGTAAAGCGTTTCTCGCTTGTCTGCGCTTTAAATCCTGTAAGACGCTTCTCGTCTGGAGGAAAACCTCGCCGCGTTTGGACACTGGCGCCTCGAGGCTTGTCTGGCGATTCAAAATCGTCCAAAGAGTCTCTATCAGAATAGATCTCAAACGCCTCACGTCCCACAGGAGCCTCACTCCTGGCGGGAGAAGGAAGACGAGACTTCTTGATAGGAAGCCTCACGTCTTTTCTTACGAGGGGGATCCTTCGAAAGGACTCCTACCAAGGCGGATAACTGCTCTTGCACAGCCAAAATGATCCTCTTGGAAGCTCTTGCGGCGTCTCTTGAACGGGAGAGGGAGACCTCGAAGGAGTTTTGTCCAAACCATGGGACGTCAAAACCCCTCTTAGCCTTCTTGATCGAAGGAGGCGCTTCTTCCGAAAAAGCGTTCGGGGGCTCGAATCCAACACAGGATCTTTCCAGTGCCTTTTCAGGGGCCTGGACAGGTCCGAATCCTTCCACCCTCGTTTAGAGAGGGAGAAGCGGACGAAGAGAAGCACTCTCTGAGGACGTTTCCTATAAGCGGTCCGGGGCGTCTGTCTATTTACAGAGCCTGCTGAAGGGACGCCTGACCGGGGGGGAATTCTCCACAACCTCCGTACGGCTTTCGACTTTCCTTCTCCTCTGGGCTTGGGAGCTTGGAAGAGGTCTAGGCCTGGAGCGTCGCAGAGACGGTCAGACGCCCCTCCACAACACTGGGGACACTCACTTCACTATAATAGTCACTTTCACAATCCTTACCTTTCATGGCAGCCATTTTGGATTTCATCCTGTGAAGAGTAGCTTTCAGTTCAGCAATTTCCGAGGGCCGAATATGAATGTAAAGCCAGTGAGGGCCCTGATACAGAATTAGAATCAAATGCATAGTTAAGGGAAGAGTTAGAATCATTAAAAGGCGGCTCAATAGGCCTTGTACTACTACCCGCACTCTTAGATGCCGCCCTTCTGACTCTATCCCTTTCTAACTTCTTCAAGTAAGAAGTTAGAGTCTTCCATTCCTCAACATTCAACCTCTCACATCATGACAGGTGTTAGAAATAGAACAATCAAAACCTCTACATTTGCGACATACAGTGTGAGGATCAACCGAAGCCTTCGGTATCCTCACCTTGCAGCCTACATTCACACACACTCTCACACAACCACTTGAATCAGACATTCTGAAGAAAAATCAAAAAGCAAGTCCAAATCCAGTCCACAGTAGCGAATGCAAAAACAACGATCCAGGTACGTCACCAAAAGTCCACAAAAAGATGATCAATTGTCTAGAAAAGCGAATTCCAGTCAGGAGGTGGAGCAACGATGTTGATACCACCGGCGACAGAAAATATATGAGTAGAAAACCGGGAATGGTTCCTAGTCCTGCCGCCCAGGGCAGGCCGGTAGATCACCTGACCTACCTGTAGCGAGTGGCTGCGAAATTTGAATTTCTGTCGGGGACGACGGAGTCTTAGCTATGTATATATCGACAGGTAAGTTGATTGTATGAAACCACCGATTACAAGGTAAAAATGCATTTCAGTTCAAGACGTCTCATACTTTCACTAATAGAGGCAACAAAAATGTTGTTTTATTGTGCTGATTACAACTACAATCTTGAGTAATATTTAGTAAATGGTTACATATAGGGTAGAATATCACAACAGGCCAACCCTCATCACGGTGAACGGGTCTTATTCACTCGATATTTAATTGGTGAAACATGAATACAATGCAACTCTAAGCATACCATTTTAAAAGACTGAAGTTTCGTCAACATATTGTGATATATGAAAGCCCCATACAAACTAAAATAAAGCATGTGAGCTCTTCGTTAAAATGACAATTTGTCCAAAATTGCATTTTTCCTAACTATACAAACCTGAGTCCTTTTACAATAGGAAGGTACTAGCGGCAGCTGGATAGGTCGTAAGCGGTAGTTAACTGCTTGTCCGACAGGCGCAGCGCGCGCGACTGGGAGGTAAACAAATCACTTTTGCTTTTGGCCCAAGCAAAAACTGCAGAGTGAGGGGTGGCATGAGGTGGGACTATGTGTAAAAGGACCTCAGGTTTGTATAGTTAGGAAAAATGCAATTTTGGACAAATTGTCATTTGTTCCGACACGGCATACAAACCTTCGGTCCTTTTACAATAGGAAGACTCCACTTCTTGGTGGGAGGAATCTGAGTCTTTTGTGAACAGACTGGTGTTCGCCCAACCAAAATTGGAATGCCTCCCTGGTCGTAAGAGCGAGGGAGGGATCCAAGCCTCTGTCCGATTGATCGGGGTAGTGCACCGCAGGATCAATGGTCAGACCTCTGGACCAAGTACTAAGAGAGAGGCAAGCGTATCTCTTCGTACCAGCAAACAAGAACAAGTTCCTATTTGCAAGAGGCAACATAAAGTTATGGTTTGTCTCTTGTTGGCATCCACTTCCCCCCCCCTTGTAGGAGGAAGTGGTGGATATTCGCTCCCATCCTAGTGAAAGGGATAGATGGGGCTCTGTCGAGTAGCTCACCGGCATCTCGTCCTTATCCAGCAAGGTGATGACGTTATCCCTCTACCCACAGGTAGAGGGGGAGAAAAAGATAGGAAGAGAAGCCAGTCACTTTCTCAGTTCACTTTTATCTATTCTTTACAGTCACACCAGGACTCGATGCTGTTCAGCCTCCTAGGGTCTGGGTTAGCTACACAACGTGTTGAGCAGCCACCACGGGTCCCAAGGAAAACGATCCAAGGACCTGTGGGCAATATCCAAAAGGTAGAAGAAGGATGCCAGTGGTCTGGGTGTACCAGACCCCTGCCTTCAGTACCTGCGACACGGAGAAGTTCTTGTGTAAACTCGAGGGAGTGTACTTCTAGGTCATCTTGGTGCTGACGAAGAGTCTTCAAACACTCAGCCTGGGATGTCGAGTTTCTTCAGAAAGCGCGGTCGCGCTTTCACAGGACAAAGCAGCATCTCCTTCGCATCGAAGGCGGTGAAGTCCATTAGGGAGGGGGGGATTGTGAAGGACTCTAACCGATCGTCAGGCGGAAACGAAGGGTTCAGAGTCTTCGCTACGAAGTCGGTACGAAATCGATCGCGTCACGAATCCCCATCCCCTGGATGCTTGACTTCGCAGGAAAAGTCATGCAATTACCTCAGAGGAAAAAGAAGGGAATGGTCGTAGACCTATCCCTCTTCTCGACTTCGGTGATGTCCTGTACCATACTGGTCTATTCGTCTGCAGCGAAGTGTCTCACATTCTCCTATCCCCATGCAGTGAAGTTCTTCTCGGTAGTGGATAGGACACCGACACTCAATGGTGGGTGTCGATGGTATGGGTACTGTGACAAGCCGTTAGGACGAAGAAAAGACTGTTATGGAACAAAACCGAACTAAGTCCACAGCGAAGTTCGTAAACTGAACTTGGCGCTCTGACAGCTGCCGACTAACTGCGTTCAGTAGGAGGCAAGTTGTCCAAGCACCCGAGCAAGTCACGTGACCTTCGCCTAAAAGGGTTATGCCAAGAGACTAAACAAATAATTTGTTCGTCACCGATGCCAGAGCGAGGTGATGATTCTCTTAAGGCATGTGAACCCAACAGGCGAAAGTCAATTGCCTTCTAGAGGACCGAGGTCCCTGATGGCAAGATATCTCATAGTATAGTTGATTCTCAGCTAAGGAGAAACAAACACTATGTGTCGTTGAAGACGAAGGTGTACGAGAAAAAAGCAACCTACGTCTTCACAGCTGAACCGAGAGAAGGATTCTCAAGATTCTGAACCTGTTGCTACAAAGACTGAGAACGCTAAACCGCTATTCATTGCTGTCCGCGTGAGGATCGTAGTTGCAATAAAAGCGGAGCGCATTTTCAGTAATGAAGACAGGGAAAATACTGCCTGAAGAACTGCTTCTCATGGGATGAACATTTGGAAGTAGAGCTGTCAGGTCGGAGAGTAGGCGATGTCTTCTGACATATCTGTTAATTCGGGGCGAGCAATGAATAATTGCACACCTACGAATACGAGATATTTTGAAGACAAACTCAGATGTCTGCAAAAAATCATTAGCATTATCGCGGTGCGATGCAGAGCGGAAGACTAGTACAGACTTCTGTTACCGTGCGGTAAACAGAAAGATGAGAGAGTCCAAGAGATATCTCGTTGAAAATTTCTCGCAATGTCGAAGGCGATGAAATCGAGCGTCACAGCAGTAGATGGTCCTCATTATTGCGGAGAATCCCGTTAATCAGAGACCTAAGTCCATGATTGTTGGGCAGAGATACGGTTCGGTAGTCAATCAAACCAGGGGAGAGAGAGACGTAACCGACCGTGCATCTCAGAGACCTAGCTGATACTGAGCTGCTATCAGGCAGTTCAATACGCAGTAGCTCTCGGTGACTCGTCATCTGAGTTGCCAGGTAATCCATTATTCCACGAAGGAATGTGTTCGGCTAGAACCATCGAGCATAAAGAATACGCTCGAGCAATTATATTTAAACGAAACGGATTTCGGTAAAATACAAAAGCTAATTTGGTGTTGTCATGACAATACCAAGTATCTAAAATCGAAATGATAACTGCTGGGAGGTTGCAGGCAACCCCGAGTTGCAGTTCAATTAAGATACAATTCGTCTCGGTCACAAAACCGTAGAGTTAACTACGGTATGCACTACCCCCCGGACAATTCAACTGTTAAAAGAATCATGTCGCGAGGGTAATATACGTAGTATATTTGTAGGTTCTGTACCACGACCTCCATCCTAAATTCTTTTCCTCTCGAGGAATGAGAATAAGGATTGGAGATCGACCGCCTTCGTTCTCTAGTCAAGAGAGTGAAGGAGAAGTCTTTCCCAAAGGAAAGCTTCAATGGTGAACAGAATACCGAAGACGATAGTTCAAGCCAAACTGGAAGTTCCCGTCCGTTCTCCTCTATTCCAGGTTAATCGCCTACTGTGAGATACTCTTCTTTCAGCAGCAGTCTTCTTCCAAATGCTAGAAATTACAGGAATTCGAGCATAAGCGAGGTTCCCGATTATCGTGTAACAATTATCGGGGATTCTCGCTCACTTTGGACCGTGGTTTCGCCTAAGTGTTTGGAGATCGTAAAAAAACTCGAACACTCTGAGTGCGCTAGAAATTCCGTAGAATTCTAAGCACTCTGCGAAACCCCCACCGGATTCGTCAAACGATATCGGCTGGTGGTCCTCTCGATTCCCGTAGTAGAAATCGAGGAAAGGGGCAGGATCCCTCCTCAACGACCGGGGCTTACGTTCAGGTAGGACCCGAAGGTCCCCCCGGTAGCGCAGCCCCTAACGTGGGATCTTACAGAGAAATCTCTGTAGGATCCCTCCCTTTCCCTCGTAGCCGTAAGGAGAGAGGGAATGGGGGAGGAATTGGATACTGGCTCGCCTTCCCAGCGGAACTAGCAGTTGGAGAAGGAAAAGGAGCAGCCATCGCCTTACGGCGATGGCCTCTCAGAGCCTGGGAAAACGATATCGTCAGGAGAAAACGTTTTCCCGAGGAGGGTTACGAACTCATACTGTAGGTAGGGTCTGCCGCCACTGTGAACGCGTCTGGGTGGGGCTGATCGACACCTGACAGGAGAGAGCCGATACGTCCTCCGACTCATTCCAGTCCTCGTCGAGTCGAAACCTCTCAGGAGGACCGAAGGGGTATTCAAATACGGTGTCCGAAGACACGTAGAGAAACGCCTCTGTCGCAGTAGAGGAGGTGAAGTAGCTTGTTCGACCGGCCAGAACTGAGAGAGCCTTCTTGTCCGGAGACGAGAGACTACCTGGTTCAACACAGTCGGCAAGCTCCGATCGCGGCAGACCCACCATCGATTTGGGTTCCCTCTCGGGCCCCAAAACGACTCAAGCCGAGACGTGGCTCTGCTGGTGGGAGCGGCGATCCTTCCCCGAGGTCGTTGTGCTGACGAATCAGCGCCATAACACCTCGGCAAAGTTCCTCTGGATCTCGGAAGTCACAGCATCTTGCAGAGTAGGGCGTTAAGCCCTTCGAACAAGAGCATATTCCGAGAACCTTCCTCCTAAGAAGGGGAACAGCGACAGCCCTCTCGGTCTTCTCCATCCACTTGCGCATACGTCCTGGCCGGTCCAAGAACCGTGCCTGGCACGTAGGGCGTCGTGGTGGGATCATGAGGGGCGCACCCCTCACGATCACTCCTCAATACCTTGCTCCTCCCGGAGTAACCCAAGGAGGTGAAGGTACGGGAGAGACAGACCTGACGCTCCCTCCTCGCTCGCTGGCAGAACCAGCAGGCTGGAGGGCTGCAGGCGATCGTCAACCCGCGGTGGCGATCGAGCTGCAGGCCTGGTCGAACCGTCGCGCTGTGGAGAACGGCTGGACTGAGCACAGCGGCCCCGATCTCGAGTGTCAGAAGAGCTGGTGCTGGTTGCCGTATCCGATCGCTCTCTGTGAGAGCGACGGTCAGGCGACCTGCAGGCTCCACTGTCACAGTGAGGACCGGTTGCTGTCCTCACGGCACGTCATGTCGCTGGTTCCAGCCGTGGCTGGCACCGGCGAACGGGGGGACCTCTTCCCAGCCTCAGCCCGTGGCCGGTCGTGGACGTCACGTCCCCGGGTAGCCAGCTGGTCGCCGCGAGCGAGCGAGAGCTGGTCTGGTGAGAGTCTGTGAGCGGCTGTCACCAGTCTTCCGCCCCGTGCCGTGAACCTGACGCTGAGCGGGCTCAGAGGTCGGTTCCTGGCTGCACGGTCGCTGGTAGGCGACCGTACACTCGGTACCTCCCGCGAACGACAGAGGCCGAGACAGACCCTGATGCAGTGGCAGAACCACTGACACCAGGCGAGGAAGTACCGGTGTTAGCCGGTACCCTCTGGTCTCCGCAGTCTTCTTCCTTGCGGAAGAAGAGACGTGGCTCCCGCTCCGAAAGGAGCAGGAGGACCAGCCGGAAGGAACCCTCCGTCCCAACGAGTGGAGGACGGCGTCCCGAGAAGCTTCCGAGGGAGACTCTTAGGAGGGAGGAGGCAACCTTATTCTTCTCGGTGTGAAAGCCTTAGGAAGTCGAAGGGGAAGAGGCGGCAGCCGACGACGATGAAGAAGATGAAGACGACGACGACGACACCTTCCTCCTCTTCTTCGTCCAGCTTCCTCAGGACAGACGTAAGATCTGCTATCCAGGGCGGAGCCGGGGCTGCTGTAGCCGAAGCACAGGGCCGGGACGCACCTGTACAGACAGACCAACGTCTGGGGTAACCACCGAGAACAGGGACGACGTCCAGTAGAGCTATGGGCATCTCAGGAACAGCAGGCCACAGCCAGTCACAAGCATCGGTAAGGACAGCCAGCGCAGGCCACGGCAGGGACAGCCAGCACAGCAACGGCAGGACAGCCAGTCGCAGCAACTGCTTGGGACAGTCAGCCAGAACGGCAGGTTACGGCAGGCAGGAGTACCTGGAAAACACAGGACAGGGAGCAGCAGCCCAGCAACATCCTGGTTACCGCGGCAGGTACAGGGGCGAGCTCTCAGGGCAGCGGAAGTAACAGTTGGGTCGCGGCAGCGCGGCAACCAAGAGCGGCGGCGGCACGCACCCCTCTCGGTACGGCGAAACGGACGTCACAGCGGCTGAGGCAAGACTTACCACGTGAGGCGAGGAGTACACAGTGAGGAGGGGAGTTCATCACCTGGAGCGTGGTAACCCTCCATGGGTGACCGCAGAGGCCCCAGAATAGAACCGCAGCCCTGGACACTAGCACGCCCTGCAAATGGAAGGACGCACCATACCTCACAAGGTCCACCCTCGTGGCAAGTAGCACCTGCGGGAAATAAACAGTAGTAGTTGATTGTGGGGGGAAGTCCCCTCGCGCGGGGGGGTGAGCCCCACACGAACGAGCGGAAGACCCGAATTACAAATTGTACATCGGGCACACGAGCGCCCTCCCCAGCGCGACGGATCGGGCGAGGAGAAGAACGCAGATAAACCTCCCCCCCGCACAGCACCCATGTAACCCAAACAATAATAATAAGCGCACGGAGCAATCGTGCCCTCGGCCCGAATGCAGGGGAAAGGTATTCAATTCCCTGACTGAGCGGAACTTGAACACAATAAATATTGATGAATCAATAATAAAGGAATAAAATGAAAAAGGAATCTTGCATTACGCTAACTTCACAATGAATAAGGGCTCGGATGAGCGCATTTGCGCCCTCGGTACGAGCGCAAGGGTAAAAGGATCCATTCCCGATTATGACGGAAACATTGATCCATATGAATTGATGCAATCAAAATATATATATGAAATGAAAAAAGAATACTGCGCTGCAATTTCACTTCATACAAAATAAAAAGGGGAAGGATCAATTCCCCGGGAAATAGCGAAACATTGATCCAAGTAAAATAATGCAATCTCAATAAAATATGAAAATGAAAAAGACTGCACTGCGATTTCACTTCATCAAATTAAAAAAGGTGGGGAAAAGCTCAATTTCCGGGGTAAGAGCGGAAAACTGATCCAAATGAGTATTGCTACAATCAAAATAAATATATGAAAATGAAAAAGAATACTGTACTGCGATTCCATTCCATACCAGATAAGTTTCGTGCCGAGCGGCATTCGCTCGCAAGAGCATAACAGGTCAAAAAATATAAATGAAAAGGGAACTTACTTACGATTTTTCATCTACAACAGTTCAACAAAAATATAAGCTCGGAGCGAGCGCTCTCCCGCCCTCGCACCGAGCATTACACAATACAGAGGACATTGGGGAAAATTGAATTCCCGACTACGACCTTCGGACCCTGGCACTCGGGGTAATCGGAGGGCGTGGAGAAAACCAAGATCCTTTAATTCACAATGATTTCAAGGGAAAGAAATTATGAAATGATTGAATTACAATTCAGTTTCACTAGGATAAATAGAAAAAGAAAAACACAACATGCGAAAAAGCAACGCCGAGAAGCGGGCAAGAGAGCGATGATTACACGTCTACACGCAGCAGGCCGAAAGCAAAAGTGGTTTGCTTTACCTCCCAGTCGCAGCCACTCACATATTGGCGCGCGCCTGTCGGACAAGCAGTGAACTACCGAAAACCCCTTGTTCGAAAGATTACGACTATCTAGCTCGCTAGTACCTTTCTATTGTAAAAGGACCGAAGGTTTGTTATGCCGGTCGAACAAATGGAATTTATTCTTAAAATTAATATTAATAATACTTACATGTATAATTATCTAGCCCTAAATCCCCAAAAAAACCGCCACCAACATTACCACATTGGCAACCCTGTTACCTTCCTTTCTGTCCGCCAGTTGGCAACACTGTCGTGCACAGATACGAAACCTTCCCTCAAATCAGTTGTGATAGCAGATTAGTGGGTAGGCTGGGTTGGACTAGATAAAATTATACAGGTAAGTATGAGTAATATTAATTTTAGAATAAAAATTCCATATAATAAACATTACCTAATATTAATTCATATAGCCCGATAACCACATTGGAAAAGGATGGAGGGAATCTGAATACAATTTCCCTTCGGGACAGAATAGGAGAAAACAAACAAGAACATATATATCATAGGCAGCAAAATTCAACCCAAGGTCAAAGATATAAACAACTCAAAGTACTTACCATAATGCCACCAACTGCGGTAGCAAAGGACAGGAGTAAGTGCATTAGTCAGTCCGTCCTGTACTAAAGTCAGGGACCGACCAGGTGACCAGTCAGACGAAATGCGGACAGCAAGGCGGCCCACCCCTGGAAGACTATCAAGCACTATTGCTTTCCCTAAAGGACGAGTGTCTGGACGTCTGGGCGATCAAAGACTAAGCAAACATGGGGTGTATCAAACGCCAACCCGAAGTCGCCAGAGCAAAAGAACGGTGCTCATGGAGCAACTCCTACTCGAGCTTTCTGGTAGCCAAGAGAAAGGAAGCGCGGAGCAAAAAGGCGATTCAGTCCCGAAGGCGAATGCCTGACAGTCCAAACCTGGTCCATGTTACACGATCATCGGTTTTGGGGTGTATATTCAACGCAAGCCGACTCGTCACAAGAAAACTCAGGCTACTAAATGGTCGCCTGATCTCCACGAGGTATGGACTCTGAGAAGACAGGTGAGACAAAAAGTAGATGGTGAGCGACAAGTCACCAGGATGACAGCGACGATCCAGCGACTAAATTCACTGTCCAGACGTGGAAAGAAGCAGGAGTCGTTCAGGACAAGGAACCAGTGGCTAGTCCTAGGTCAGCATCGACTCTGGGAGAAGCGTAGTCGCAGTGCGACAAACCAGAATGGCTGGAACCATTTCACACTGAAATGGAAGCAGCATGAGTTGCCAAGCAGTCATCTTGTCATCAAAAACCACCAAATACAAACTGCCTAATCCCATATAACTACGTCAAAAACTGCCATGGGTTATAAACACAAACCCCCCCCCCCTCCTCCCCCCAACAAAAATTACGATACAACAAAAAAATTAAGAATAATATACAGGTAGCAACCAAACGTAAAAACAGGAAGGGACTACATATCTCCTGTTCTGACGACTGTCCTGCCATCACAAACGGGCCCCAAAGACGAAGGTCGCCTAGAACTAGAGAAAATATCCCTCAAGTAAAAAGAGGGCACACAAACCAGAATTAGAATAGAACGCCAAGTCGCACGCCTCAAGCACCTTGGCGGACTGAGACATTTCTTCATAAAAGTCTAATGATGTAGCAAATAGCTCTTCAATACTGTGTGTCTCTCGCGTCTCTCGGTCTCCCCAGGCAGCCGAACCACCAGTTTTAACGAATAATAAGATCTATGAGAAAAAAGAGTACACCATTCTTTGGAAAATAGGTCTCTTGACATTTCGGGTGAAAACAAACAGATGACGGGGACGACCTGAATGTCCTTCGTTGCGGCGTAAATAACATGAGAGCGCCCTAACAGGGCAAAGAACTAATTCCTCATTTAAATTACCAACAAAGTCGACTAGCGACTTCAGTACGAAAGACCTGGGAATGGGATTATCAGGACGATTCAGTCTTTGCGACAACATTCAGGAAGGTATGACAAAATCATGTCTTGTCCAAGATCTGGCAACCAGGAAAATGAGAGCTTGCAGTTCACCCACCCTCTTGGCTGTAGCTAGTGAGACAAGGAAGAGTGTCTTCTTAGAAGAGAAGGTCCCTAAATTTGGCAGAATCAGAGGCTCAAACGAGGGAAACCTTAAGCTTGAAGGACTTGTAAACGTCCCATGTCGGAGGCGAACACTGCGGCCTGGGCGAGATAGGGAAAAGATCGAAGGTAGTAAATTCTTCAATGGACATAAGATGAAGAGATATCAGGAAGCCTTAGCCTAAAAACATAGGAAAGCGCATAGACCTATAACCCTTAATGCACGAAGGTGACAGGGCCTGTCATGAGTAAATGAACTAAAAACTCGTACTTTCGGTTAAGGAAGGTCTAGAAATGAATGTCCTTGAGACTTACACCAACGCCTGCTTAAACCGGGACCATTTAGCCTGATAATTTACTCTGGTTGATTGCCGCCTGGCAAAGAGCCAAACTGTCGCGCCACTCTGGAGGAGAACCTTCGTGCTTGGAGAACTCTTTGACAGTCTCCAGGCATGAGAATGAAGCATGTGAGCTCTGATGGAAACGATGAAAATGGGGTGGGTTTGAGAAGATCGGGTCTCTCGGCAGAGCGAATGGGGGGTTCCACAGTGCTTCCAGAAGGTCGGGAAACCACTCCTTCTGGGACAGAGGGGGCGATACAAGGTGAGATCAGACGCTTTGTTGCCATCACTTGTCTGAGGACTGACCTCACCCAGAGAGAACGAGGAAAAGCATAGGCTTGAATCCTTCCAGTCCTGCAAAAAGCAACGAGAGCTGTTCCCGGCAATCTGAGGAGCTCTGTAAGGGTGCGAAGAATATCTGGGCACCGAAAAATTCAGTATGGTGTAGCAAACAGATCGACGGGACAGGCCATTTTTCCTGCGGCTGTCGAAGGACTTCCTGGCAAAGTGTCCACTAAGACCTGACTTCGTTCTCCGGTCTCGACAAGGCGTTCTGCTAAGACGTTGTGATGCCCAGGATAATAAACTGAGGACCAACGTAATCCCCCGTCTTCTGCCCAACACAGGATATTGATCGGGCTTCTTGAGTGAGAAGATCCCGACTCGTGTGCCACCTGGGTTTCTCAATACGAGACTTGCGGTGGTGTTGGCACAAAGATCGCGACAACCGACTTACAAAAGTTGTTCCTGAAATGAAAAAGAGGGCCTAGGTACACTGCCCTCAGTTCCCCCAATTTTTTGACATGCTCCTCCCCCCCTCCTCCCTAACCAAAGGCCCGAAGCGGCTTCGGAGCCCAGGTTGTGCGCCCAAACCTTGATCCGAGCGTCTGACAAAAACATTAGGTCCGGGAGGAACCGAAAGAAGAGGTTGGCCCCTGGACTTGAGGCGGTGAACTGGCATCCACCAAACGGAGACCTTCCGGACATTGTGAGAAGAGGCGACTATCGTGTCCGGACACGAAATCCCATGGACTGGCGAAGTGTCGACTGAAGGGACCTCATTCTGAGACGACCTCCGGGAACACAGTTTGGATGAGGGATGACAAATGGCCCAGGAGAGACCTCCACAAGAGAAACTGCTGCATTACGGAGGACAAACATCTTCGATCAGACTAAGAAGCTGTCCATCCGTTCTGAGCGGAGAAGCCCTCAACATCTGGGAATTCAAAACCAATCCCCCAGATAAGTCATGATCTGTGCAAGGATTAGATTGGACTTGTCGAAGTTGACACGAATGCCCCCAACTGACACAAAGAGACAGAACTATCTCCCTCGACCGGAGACATTTCTATAGAGATTCGGCCTGGACTAGCCAATTCGTCCAGATACCGAAAGCAGTACTTACATTAAAACTGATGCAAGATAGCTGAAACAGGAGCCAAACCCGAGAAAAAGGACGTGTGGAGCAGTGGTGAGGCCGAAACAAAGGGGTCTTGAACTGGAAAAACTCCCGGTCCCGTGAAAAACCGAAGGTAAGTCTGCCTTCTTGATGGGAGGAGGATTTGCAGATAAAGCATCTGCAGATCGATGAACTCATTCCAGTCCCCCCTCCTGACGGATGAAAGAACAGTCTGACCGTCTCCATCTCTGAACTGGACTTTAGAATGAACTTGTTCAAACCGAAAGATCTATGATGGGGCGCCAGGCACCGAGGCCTTTAGAACTACAAACATCCGAGAGTAAAACACGGGAGAAGGAGGAGCTCGCTCTATGGCATCCTTCTCCAAAGAGTGCCGAAACAGAAAAGCTCCTTCGCCAAGGCTTGACCCCTGATTTTGAGTGAGGGGGAATAACTGGCTGAACTCGAGAGGGACGATTGGGAAAGTGGAGGTTCTGAAACAAAATGATCTCGTAACCTTCCTTCAGGACCTCCACACCCAAGCATCCACCGCTCTCCCCTGCCAAGACTGACCAATGGCGGGAGAGAAAAGCTCCTACTGCGGTTCCAGGCGAGGTGATGACTCCTACTTCCCCCCTGGAATCTTACGCAGAGGGAAGGAAGAAGAAGAAGAAGAAGAAGAAGGTCCTCATCGGCGTTGAGCTTTTCTCTTTCTGCCCTGAGCCACGCCACGAACGTCTTCCCGCGTTCAAAGGGGTGAGCACCAGGGGATGAAGAAGAGGCACCAGCAACCTGGAGATGTACTCGAAAAAAGAGCCAGAAGGAGGTTGTTGGGCTGAGTAGAAGGTACAGATCTGGTCTAAACTTACGCGTACTCCTTGAAGGAATGGGAGGAAGACCAGAGGAAAAAGCGCTGATAAGGCCCAGTGAGCTTGGGAAGAGGCATCACCTGATGTCCTTCAAAACTCAGAAAGCACAGAAATAGCCCCCCCCCCCCTGACAAAAAGGAAATCGCCAAAAGGAGAAGCGGACAACGACGGGTTCTCTGAACTCCGATATAGAGGAGGGTAACGGCGACAAAATACAGGTTAACGCCTTAGAGAAACAAGAAAGGCCTGCATTGAAGCAGCAAGTCGTTCTGAGTACAGAAGCGATTGAAATTGGGATGAGCAGAATTTCTCAACAAGAGGAGCATCAGGAGGAACAAACCCGGAGTCCTTGATATACATTAAAAGCCCTCCGAGGACCCACATATGAAGGAATGATTGAGCTCTTGTAAGGAGCTCATAACAGCCTCCTAGCATAAAATCTTCATTGAGAAGAGACCGAGGCCTTAGAAGGCAAGGGTGACTTGAAATCGGACAAAAGCCAGGATTTGGCTTGGGGGGTCGAGAGAATGAAGAATCATCCGCCACCTGGAAACCCTCTCGTGTCGTAGAAGCGGACGAGAGCTTCTCTTCCTCTTCCCCGATCACTTCGAAAGTTGAGCGGGCAACGTCCGTCCTCACGCTCGCGAACCTGGGGCAAAGGGAAAGTAAAAATTCCCGTGAACGGGAAAGGGACCGTCAAGAAAAATACCTTCTGTAATACCAACGAGGCGGAGGCTGCTTTGCTCTTAGGGGCCTTCGCTGAGGAAGGAAAACTCAAAATTAAATCAAAAAGTTTCTTGAATTCTACATTCATGACATCCCATTCGATTGGAAAAACATAATACACACGAATCCGTGCGTCATCATCATCATCATCGTCAGATCCTAACTTAGAAAAACTTCCTATGAAGATAAAATCCTGACGACTTAGCTATCTTAGGTCTGACACTAATAATCCCTCCACCCTTCTCCTAAAATAAGCGCCCTTTGGCACTGGTTACGGGGACTAACAGGGACACGTCTGGGTAAAGATCGTTAGGCACGGCCCGGACCGGATCCCCCTAGGCCTTCGGCCACGCGGGGTTCACAAGCCGGGTATCTGTCGCACCGTACCCATGGTGCGGGCGGACAGGTACTGACGAGGAGCTGAAATGAATCAAAAGTTGTGTTTAGACAGTCTAGTAAAGGCTTCTTGAAAATCTCTGACAGATTGTTAAACTTAGCAGAAATATCTCTATCTAGACTAAGCTGTAATTTTCTAAAATTCTGTTCCAGGTAGTTCCATGCCAAAATCTTCGGAATCTACATCAGAACTAAACTTCACTAATTACCGGTTGTTACAGGGGGCAAAATAGCATCAATTAATTCGGAATCGGAGGCGTACGATTACCGTAACCGATAGAGCCAGAATCATGAGCGCCCAAGTCAAAGAATTCGTTAGATACAGTTTTAGCAATCGATTTCTTTTTTCCTTAACCGATCTTTTACGCTGCAAGATTGTTTGGCGTTTCATATAAGCAGTCATATCCTCGTCAGACCACGGCTTACATACGTCACAACGAGAATCAAGTCACAAACCTGTCCACGGACAAGAATACAAAAATGTCATGGGGTTCATACTCCCTGCTATCATCCTTGTCCACAAACCGGGCAGGTCCTGATGTTGCTGGCAGAAGGAAGCATCGTAATTCTGTGGTACTCCATTGTAGGATTGACAGGTCAGTAGTTACGCCGGTCGCGCAAAAGTTCGTTAATTAAGCTAAGAACACAACAGAAATCAAAGTTAATTCACTATTGTGAGTAATGCGTGGAGTGTAATTCATATAAAGTTTTATTAAACAATATTAATGAAAGCTGTTAAAGTGCACAAAATGGTTAGGAAATTTATAAAGAGCGGCGATGTAAACAACACGGGCGCTCGTAACAAACTGATTGAGGGGAAGGTTCGATCTGTCAACGACAGTCGTTGCCAACTGGCGGACAGAATAGGAGGTAAAAGGGTAGCCAATGGGGTAAATTTTGGTCTACGGTTTTTGGGGATTTAGGGCTAGATGAATTATATTAAGGTAATGTTTATTAATATATGTTTTCAAGGGCGTTTTGAATCAATATGGCGGGCTACGTTTTGCATGACGGTTTCTCATCAGTGACGGACACCATCTTTCACCAGGCCTTCACAGCACTCATTGAACAATGTTAGCGGATGTATGTAACGTTTATGATCTTACTCAAGATTGCAGTTGTAATCAGCACAAATAAAACAACATTTGTTTGCCTAGAATTAGTGAAACTATGAAACTTGTTATTCCCGGTGTTAATGGTTAAACTGAATTCATTCTTACCTTGTAAATGGCGTTTTTATCCTACTGCATAACTAACTGAAACTCCACAGGGTTAATTTGATTGTTATTATACCATTTTGGTCTCAGTTCACTCCACAGTGCACTTGAAACCGTTGCTGTTCCGGGTTCTAAGCGCGCGCGCCATAAACACAATTGACGCAACAGCAGACGACGACAGACGACGAAAACCCGCAAAGTTTATTCCCCCCTAACTGTTTACTTTATTCATTATTTAGTTTAAATTACGTTATTTAAAATTTGTTTAATTCATGTATATTATCCCTTTTTTACAACCCAAATTACCCGAAAAATGTACAGATATTTCTAAAGTAGATAAATATGACTAGTGTAATTATACAATTATAGTTGTTCATACTTACCCGGCAAGATATATATATAGCTGTATTTTTCCGAAAATGCCGACAGAAATTTAAAACCACTACGACACACGCAGTGGGAGTCAGGTGGTAGTACCCATTCCGCCGCTGGGAGGCGGGTATCCGGAATACTTCCCATTGTCTATCATAATTTTATTTCCAATGTCTCCTGAACGGGGAGGTGGGGGGTACTGGATTTCTATATATCGGCAGGTTAAGTATGAACAAATTAATTGTATCATTACAATATATTTTGTTCATGAAACTTACCTGTCAGATATATATATAGCTGAATCCCACCTTTGGTGGGGGAGTAGACAGAATAGAAGATTAGGCAACATATATATGCAGATAATTGCTATCTTGATCCTTACCTGTTAGAATAGCTGGACTTCGTGGGTCTGCCGCGTAAGTCTGGCTTGTGCTATAGAGTTGCCAGCGAGGTAGAGACTATATAGCTGGTGCACTCCAGATGATCTGTCAACAGGGGCGAAGGACCACGACGTGACTAGGACCATATTGACCATACCATGGGGCCCTAAGAAGTAAAATAAAATATATATATAAAAATATATATCACCACCCTGACCCACCTAGCCAAAGTTAAGGTGTGTTAAACTAAGGCTTAAGAGTTAAGAAGTCCACGTTGTCGGCGACTCATCACACTACTAAAATTAAGAGCTCTTCCTAACATTTTCTACAGGATAGGATGAGTGGTACTTCTTGTCCCCCCAAGAAATTGTGTCTGCAGGACACGTATGGCCCTAGGAGCAGCAGATATCATATGCCATCTCACATCTCGCAGGGAGTGGGATTGAACACAAGAGGTGCTTCGCTAAAACATGGTACTCAGGATGTGCTGAGGTGCCATGCTCTGTTGAAATGGCTCCGAGCCGCGCCTCACCTCGCGGAGCATTCAAATCAAAAGATTTCAAATCTTGTGCAAAAAAAAAAAACACAAAGAAGGAGCTTTTTTGAAAGACCTCCTTAACAATTAAAAGCCAGGGAGTGTTCTGCGATATGGGCAAGTCTGGTCTTTTCGGAACACTGCAGATTGTCCGTATCGAATTCGACTTTCTTGCGTTTTAGGTAGATAAAACTTGAGAGAACTGGACAGGCACGGACTCTCTCTGCTCCTGCCCACTAACTTGTGCCCATCCTTGCCTTCCAAAGCTCCTGGCCAGGACCAAAACGGGTTGCCTTCTTCTAGGCCATAACTGAAAAGCTTAGAGAGCACACCGCCTTGCGTTCTCTAAAGCAAAACTTGTGACGATGGCAAATCTCATGACCCTTCTTGTCGTATCTCTAGGGTGGGTTAGAAAAATGCTTTCTGATCATAGCAAGAAGTTAAAAGTAGGAGATGTTCGGAATGCTTTGACATCAAGAATTCAGGGACTATGTCTAAGTTCATCTTGAAAAGCTTCGATCTGAGACAGCACAGTCAGTCGCTGTACTAAACGTCAGGTGACCGACCACGTTTGGACCAGTCAGACGAAGAATCAAGGACAGCAAGGCTGTACCTGAAGCCATAAGGCACTATTTCTTCGCTGAAGGATGAGTGTCTGGACTGCCCTGGGCGAGTCAAGCTAAGCAAAACTTATAGAGCTGCTCCAGTGTTTAGGGGGGTGTTTGTTGTGTGTTGTCCTTTTGTGTGTATTCTTGTCTGGTGTCTGTATTGTTTTGTTGTGTTTTGTTGTTTGTCGTTGTTGTTTTTTGTTGTTTTAGTTTGTTGTTGTTTAGTTGCTGTTCTTGTGTTTGTTGTCTTGGTTTGGTTTGTTCTGTTTAGGTTGTTTTTTCCTTTGTTTGTGTTTTTTTTGTGTTATGCTTTTTGTGCCTTGTGTATTCAAAAGCAATCCCAACGTAGTAGCGAATCAACGCCTGAGCCACTCCTGACTCGAGCTTCTGGTGCCAGGAGAAAGGAGCGAGGAGCTAAAAAGGCGATTCAGTCCCGAAGGACGAATGCCTGACAGTTCCAAACCTGGTCTCATGTTAAAACGTACGGGGTGTATAACGCAACCGACTTCGTCAACAAGAAAACTCAGGGTACTATAGGTCTCCTGATCTCGCACGAGTGTCTGAGAGTCCGAGAAAAAGGTGAGACAAAAAGTAAGAGGGTGAGCAAGTTTCGAGATTTCACAGAACTCAAAGAGCGTGGAAGGGCTTTGGTTGTTTGACGAAGCAATCTATGAGCCCAAAGGCCGTCAACAACATATTTCGCGATTCTTTAATAGTTGTGCACTGCCAGCTTATCCCACATTCTTCAAACGGAAAGGGGAAGACTGCAATCTTATGCTGTCAACATCTCGATTAGTTGAACCGTTAGTCAGACTCAGAAGCGAGAGGTTATAGGTACCTTTCGTGTTTAAAGGAGATCCGACTCTCTCGGAAAAGGTCCTTGGAAGGACGTGACCTCTGTGATCTAGGGTCTTGGCAAGCCAACATGGGTCGATTAGCGTCATTGTCGCTCCCTGTGATGATATAAATCATCTTATTACATTTCCTAAGCGATTGAAAAAGGGGAAAAGAGACTAAACATCCAATCCCGTTCAATATCCTAGGATGGCGTTTAATGTTACGCTCCCGGATCGAGAATAAGGGAGCAGAGAAGAAGAAGCCTCTTCATCCTCAAACATAGCGAAGGATGAATGAAAAGGACGTCCCTAAAGTCTCCACAACTCTCAACATACTTATCTAAAGAAAGATCCACTCGGAAGTCAGTAGTTGCTGCCTTCGATCGAGACGATTCGAAACGGACTTTTGCAATCCTGTAACGACCTCTAGAGAGATCTTCAATTCTTACGCTCTGTTGGTATAATAGGCTCTTTCTCGTAAAACCCGAAACAGGGACCGAGAGAAGATACTCCTCAAGTATGAGAGAGCTGTGGAAGATCAGAGTTGATATGGACCATGGTTCCAAAAACTCGTTTCGAGAGACTGGAGGGACGGGATCTGAAAATTGCTGTCCACTTCTTCGATTATGAGCCAGGACCTCTGAAACCTCTCCAGATGTCGGCACTCCTTCTTTCTAGCACTCAGAGATACTTAAGCACCGAGAGATGTTCAGAGTCATTCCTAGATCTTTAAGAAAATTTCAGTTTCCCGGTAGGAAAAAACTGTTTAGAGGTCCTGACTTGCAGTCTATCAGGGAAACAAAACTCTTAGGAAAGGAAAATGGTCCCAGCAAGCTCATCATTCCTCACAACAGTATGTTACTTCCCTAATAAGGCTGCGCTTTGCCTAAGCAAGAGAGAAATAATAGTGCAATGCTGTGTAGATCGAAGTCTATACCGTGCGGTAACGAGCACCGAAAGGAGTAAGATATCTCTGTAGAACATATTAAGGCCAACACGCAAGCATATGTTTATTCATTCATGTAAGGAAATCCCCTCAATCTTAGGACTAAAGTCCGTGATTGTAGGGCTGAGATACAGTTCGTCAAGCAATCCCGCAGAGAGAGAGAGACGTAACTGACAGCACAGAGATACGGTTAGTCAGTCAATCCCGCAGGAGAGAGACTTAACCTAACGCGCCATGACAGCGAACGAGTTGTACTGGCCGTTGGGACTGAGGAGAAGACAGTGACAGCAGCAAGCTTACGATCGTCCGTCATAGTCGTCTCTTAAACTTTATGCTGGGTTGCCCAGCTACCCTTATTCTATGAGAAAAGGTCCGTTATTTTAGCATAAAGAGACTCTCAAGATGAGTATATTTAAGCGAAACAGGAAAACGCTAAATATATAGATGCGGTTGTGTCGTCAGAACAATACCATACAACGGTTAAAGATAAATTCGGAAACTTCTGGGGAAGGCTGCCAGGGAGTAACGATTAAATGGCCTTAAAATGGACCATAGACCTCTCGGTTGTTCATCCCGAAGAGGAAATACAGCAAGCGGTATATGACTTAACCAACCATAAATAAAAAAAACGCAAGGCAAAATATGAAATTAATCACCAATAAAGTCTGGTTCATAATTACCTGCAGGGACATATATATAGCTGAATTCCGGAAATACAGATACATACATATCTGACAGGCACAGTTTCATGAACAAAAACTTAGGAGAAGAATCGAAAGCAGTCGACTCAAGCTTCTTATGTTAATGGACATAAGGGTTCATTGACGTAGTCTACAAGTTCTATTTCTGTAGAGTCTAGCGCAATGACGAATGAGGAGCTCTTCCGAATCTTGTCAATAAGGAGCTTATTCGACTTACGCAATATCAAGTTAATTAGAGGTTTGTCAATGAAGAATACCCATTTACGGGACAAAAGAGATATTTGTTCAATGAGGGGATACCCACGTACTTGACAAAACGATAGTATATTGTCAATGGGGAAAGTCACTGAATTGGGACAAAACGGAATCCAGGGAAGCGAGCATGAGGTTCCGATTCCCTGTCTCAACGAGGAAGGGGGCAAGGAATCCTGATTAAGAGACTGGGCTTACGTCAGGTAGCAACGACGATGTCAATGGCAGCGTTAGTCCCGACTAGAACTACACAATCTATCATCTGAAAAAGCCCTTCAGATGGGCTAAAAAAGTGGCAAAATTATCCTGGGAAGAGGAAGAACTCTCCAACAGCTTCCTCTCCCGTATCACAACTAATGCTGCTAAAGCTTAATAATTATTGGCAGTATGGCAAAGGCCGTCCTGTCTTGCGTTCCTGAAGAGCGTACTTTTGATGAGTGCCTTTTGCAAGGAATCCTACAACGTTGCCGAGGAGTCCTGACGTGAGGACATCGAGCCCTTATAACCCGTAACTGCCTTATCGCAAAGTCTTGACTGCGGTAGGTGCAACTTAAAATTTATTGCAGAATGGCACAAAGAAAAAACTTGCGGTAGAGCAAAGAGAACTTCCCTTAGCTTCCTTAACGTCCATCCACCTATGCGAAAAAAAAAGCAATATTAATTGGACAGAGACCTCTTGAAATTCACGGAAACCCGATGTCGTGCTGGTTTCCGAAGCAAGGAAGTGTCGTTCACTTTAAGGCTTACTCCGAAGCACTGCCTACTTCACAGTCTTTGCAGGTGAGGTAGAAGGTATCATCGAAGGTAGAGGTAAAAATCTTTAAGCCCAAATCTGAAACAAGAGCTTGACAGAGTTCACAGAAACGTTCAGCCAGGCGACACACCTGGCCGTGCGCTGGTGCACTGCCGGCGTCCACTGGAGCGCGCTCGGCGTCCACGGAGCGTGCTCGGCGTCCACTGGCGCGCCATGCTCGGCGTCCACTGGCGCGCGCTTGGCGTGCACCCGCGCGCCCTGGCTTGGGGCGGGGGTCCGCGCTCAAAAAGCTACTGCTACCATGACTTCTTTTACGTATTTCTCGGTGGAAAGACGGAACATGAGTTCAGGCGACGTTCGCCTTATTACTTCTCACTGAAACGCATAACGAGAGAGAGAGAGAGAGGCGTGAAGCGTCCTTCTATAAGCTTCTATTTAGAGGGCGCGCGAGTTCCATCCGAAAGCTCCAACCCTCGCGCGGCGAGGACGCTTCGGAGGACGAGAAGCAATCCTTCAGGATTCGTGCACGTGCACGCACTTAGGCAGTCTGGGGATTTTCATCAGAAACTGCCGAAGGCACGCCAGATCGGTGGGGGTTCCTCGTAACCCTCCTTCGGCTTTCGACATGCTCTCTCCCTGGTTCTGGGAGTCAAGCAGAGGTCCCGGCCTAGAGGCGAAACGAGGCCGATCTGACGCACCCTCCACTACACAAGGGGTATCACTGCACTTCTGCACTTCACTTTTTCTCTCTAAAGCAAGCACTTTCGATTCTAAAGTTACGAATCGAAGGAGTATCAGAGAAAGGGCAATTTCTCTACAGACACTGCTTAGGGCCCGAAGGCAACACTGCAGGGTTAGGAGTAACAATTACAGAAGTAGCACTTCACAGCAATGAAGGAGAGCGAGCATCTCTCGTAGACATATACATAGCCGTAGGCCATACTACAGGGTTATGCAAAATAAAGTCTACAGGAAGGTTAGCAGGTTCACTACCCTGACTTTTGTTACTGATTAATTGCGTACATACGAATCATACGTCTTCCTTACGGACTTAGACATGTTTATGATTAATTGCGTACATACGAATCATACGTCTTCCTTACGGAATAGACAAAGTCTCACACTCCTTACATGACAAATCTCAACAAAGAAGCAAGACCCATACCCCTCGTACATACCCAATTGCGAATCTACCGAAGCTTTCGGTAGCCACACCCTATCTTTGCAGACAACCCCGTCTGAAACTAGCCTAACTAGATTCAGATATTTTATGCAAAAATGAATCAAATTCAAATCAATTTAAGATAGCGTATGCCTAGCCACAAATCCAAGTAAATAAATCAAAAGACAATTAGGATACTTAGCGGCAATGAAGTTTCCAAAATCCTAAGACGGAGGTACTGAAAACAGGTGTTTTCAGCACCGGCGACAGAAAAAATTATGAATAGAAAATGGGAATGATTCCTGATACCCGCCTCCCAGCGGCGGGAATGGGTACTAACCACCTGACTCCCACTGCGCTGTGTCGTAAGTGTTTAAATTTCTGTCGGATCGGAAAAAAAAAAAAAATACAGCTATATATATATCTGACAGGTAAGTTTCATGAACAAACAAATGTTTCTAACGTTTCGTACATCTGGCTGCCGAAAACCATAGAGGAACGAATACGGAAAAGTGCAGAGGAACGACTACGTTTTTTTTTTTGCTTTTTTGTTTTTGCTAGCACTTTCATTGATTTCAGTCTTTATTAGTATTTTGAATTTCTTTAATAATCGTATGCCAGAAATAAATGTAACCTTTAATGTTTGCATGCTTAATGTTTGCATGCTAAGAATGGCAAAATCATCGTTGCCACATTAGTGGAGGCTTCACACATACGCCGTTCCATTATTATAAACTGTTTCCATGAATTCTAGTTGTCATAGTAATGCAATAATGATAAAATTGCTTTAATATTTATGTATATATACTTCCAATACATAGCCTAATTTCACCAATTTCAACGTTTTTGTGTGTAGTCTTATACCCAGTTTGGAGGGTCCAACACATACCAAATGGCAACAGAGAGAGAGAGATAGAGAGAGAGAGAGAGAGAGAGAGAGAGATGAGAGAGAGAGAGGACGAGAGAGAGAGAGAGAAAGGAAGGCGGAGCACGAAGAAGAAAAGGGATGGCTGTGGAGGGGGGGGGGGTGGGGGGGTGGGGGGGGGGGGGTGGGGGGTGGGGAGAGGGTAGGTGGAGCTTTATACACGTGTTTGTATCCATTTCTGCATAATGGAGTTTTTGTCTCTTGGTACAAGGACAAGTGTGTTATTCTTTTACGATTAGTGATTCACGATACCCTTATAAATTACGGCACTGGTGTAATGCACTATAGCAAAATCTCGTTCTGTTACGAGTGTCGTTACAGAAATAGGTATTGCCAAAAAAAAAACGTGCTTGCATGTCTCTGAAAACCCATAGTTGACATGCTGCTTAGTTGTCAATCAAGTTTTTATAACCAAGTTATTTTTTACAAGCTAGCTATTGAATAAATTTGTATTTTTCTCAGTCAAAACATATGCCCCTCAATGCTAACTTTCCTCTTTTAACGACTTCTGGTCATTGCAAATTCGGCCCATAATTTCTTATGGTGCGAAAAACAGACAGAGGACCATGGACCGAAAACGATTGCGTCACACTACGGCGATAATCCAGCAGTAAAACATCTTCATATATCCAAAAAGTAAATAATAAATATATATGCGCATTACGATTATAACAATTACATGTATAGCTGATAACAACTGCATGAATAACTGGTAAACTGTTCTGCAATGACAGTGAGTATAGCAATTATTTACAATAGGTACGAAAGTCAAGATGTCGTGACGTCATAATACAGAACTTAAAAGAACGTTCTAATTCAGAAAAATAATTACTTAAATTTGTAGTCAGAGTCGAGTTACTTTTTCAATAACGAATATTTTCAAATTAATCATCATAAATATGTAAAATATTGATGTTTTACTACTTATTTAAAAATTAGCTAAGAGCACGCTTCTCGTCATCTTCTACCAAAACAGCTGTTTACTCCTGGCTTGTTGTTGGTGAGAAATCGTGTTTCGATTGTTGTGATAAAAGTGCTCCAGCGTCTGTGGGTACAAGTGGTGTACGGATTTATCACAGGAAATGGAAAGTTTGTTGACACAAGCGACTCCGTAAACATCGAGATGGCGTCAATCTTCGAAACATTTTTAGTTGTAAGTAAAAATTTCTAAAGCGTTTTGGTGAGATTTCCACTGCCGTGGGCGCCATTTTCAGTACCCTCTGTTTAAATCTTAAAATTTTGCCTTAATTTCTAACTTTGGAGAAAATACTACTTCGAAAGGAGAGTAGAGGTCTTTAGCTCCGTTTCTCACCAACAACAAGTCGCGACTGATGCCCATCTCCGGTGTCAGGACGCGTTATAATGTACTTTTTCGGAGGGTGGCAAGCGTTCGATTGTAGGTGGCCTGTTTGCCTGCTGTGATGTTTTACCCTATACACAAACATTGTTCAAATGAGTGCTGGGATGGCTGGGAAGGACATGGCTGCGATTGTAGAACCGAATTGTACTCACAATCATGTCATGCTATATTGGATTTAAAAACAGCCTTGGACACATATTTTACATAAGACCTCACATGCTTACTGATTTTGTATGGCAGTTTTACATATCTCATTTTGTTGACAAAACTTCAATATTTTGAATGGTATGCTCAAATATTGAATTGTACTGTTATTTCACCTATTAAATATCGAGTGAAAAAATGACAATTTGTCGAAAATTGCATTTTTCCTAACTATACAAACCTGAGGTCCTTTAACAATAGGAAGTAGCTAGCGGCAGCTGGAACGGTCGTAAGCTTCGAACAAGGGGAGAACGGTAGTTAACTGCTTGTCCGATCGTCGCGCGGCGGTAAACAAATCACTTTTGCTTTTGGCCCATGCAAAATACGCAGAGTGAGGGGTGGCATGAGGAGGGACTATATGTAAAGGACCCTCAGGTTGTATAGTTAGGAAAAATGCAATTTTCGACAAATTGTCATTTGTTCCGATACGTAATACAAACCATCGGTCCTTTAACAATAGGAAGACTCACTTCTTGGTGGGAGGAATCTGAGTCTTTTGATGAACAGACTGGTGTTCGTCCATCCCTGGAATGCCTCCCTGGTCGTAAGAGCGAGGAGGGATCGAAACCTCTGTCCGATGATCGGGGTGTGCACCGCAGGATCAATGGTCAGACCTCTGGGCCGAGTACTAAGAGAGAGGCAAGCGTATCTCTTCGTACCAGCATTGTAAGAACCTTTCCTGTACATGAGCAAATATAAAGTAATGGGTTTTTTTTTTTGTCTCATGTAGGCATCCACTTCCTCCCCCTTGTTGGAGGAAGTGGTGGATATACATCCTATCTCTAGTTAAAGAGATAGGATGGAGCTCGGTCGAGTAGCTTACCTGCATCTGACTCCCTTCCAGCGTGGTAACGACCGTATCCCTCTGCCCACAGGTAGAGGTAGAGAAAGATGGTGAAGAGAAGCCAGTCACACTCATTCGCACATTCATTCTCCCAGTCATACCAGGAATCGATGCTGTTCTGCCTGCTCGGGTGCTGGGTAAGCTTACACAACGTGTTGAGCAGCCACCACAGGTCCCAAGGAAAAAGTATCCAAGGACTTGTGGGCAATATCCGAAGGATAGAAGGACGTGAAGGTGGTCTGGTTGGCCCAGACACCTGCCTTCAGGACCTGCGCCACGGAGAAGTTCTTACGGAACGCTAAAGGAGGGTCCGATACCTCTGACTTCGTGGGCTCTCGTCGGAGCGTATTGGGGGATTCGTCGCTACCATCAGCCTCGTACGCTCTCCTGATCAACCTCACGCAGCCAGAAAGAAAGCGTGTTCTTGGAAACTTCTTTCTTGGTACCCCAGTGCTAACGAAGAGGCGTCGACACTCAGGCCTGAGATGTCGAGTTCTCTTCAGATAGCGCCGTAGCGCCCTCACAGGACAAAGCAGCATCTCATCCGCATCGTTATCGGTGAAGTCCAGAAGGGAGGGGATCGTGAAAGACTCGAACCTGTCGTCAGGGATCGACGGATTCTGAGTCTTGGCTACGAAGTTCGGGACGAAATCGAGCGTCACAGATCCCCAGCCTCTGGTGTGTTTAATATCATAAGACAGACCATGTAGTTCCCCTACTCTCTTCGCCGATGCCAGGGCCAGCAAGAAGAGGGTCTTGAGGGTCAGATCCCTGTCTGACGACTCTCGGAGTGGCTCGAAGGGTCTTCGAGTCAAACTCCTAAGGACGAGAGTCACATCCCACGCAGGGGGCCTGAGTTCCCTGGGTGGGCAAGACCTTTCGAAGCTCCTCATTAGCAAGGAGATCTCGAACGAGTTCGAGATGTCCAGTCCCCTCAGCTTTAGGACGAGAGCCAAGGCGGCTCTATATCCTTTAACTGTGGGTACTGAGAGGAGCTTCTCTCGGCGAAGAAACACGAGGAAATCCGCTACCTGCTGAAGAGTGGCTCTGAGAGGAGACAGACCCTGTCTACAACGCCAACCACAGAAGACGGCCCACTTCCCCTGGTACACAGCTGCAGAGGACTGTCGGGCGTGTCCAGCCATCTCTGTTGCTGCGCTACGAGAAAAGCCTCTCGTTCGCAAGAGATGGTGGATAACAGCCAGCCGTGAAGTTGAAGGGACTGGACTGCTAGGTGGTACCGTTCTACGTGTGGCTGGGCTAGAAGGTTGTGCCAATTGGGTAGCTCTCTCGGTGCGTCCGCAAGAAGAGCCAGCAGGTCCGGATACCAAACGGCTTGAGGCCGTTTGGGAGCCACCAGGATCATTCTGAGATTGGGAGTGACCAGCGCTCGACTGATCACTTTCCGAATCAGACAGAAGGGAGGAAAGGCGTAGGCGAAGAGGTTGTCCCAGGGGTGTTGGAGAGCGTCCTCTGCAGCTGCCATGGGTCCGGCACGGCTGAAAAGAAAACCTGAAGTTTCCTGTTGTGCTGGGTGGCGAACAGGTCTACGACCGGTCGCCCCCACAGGTTGAAGAGCCTTTCCGCCACGTCCTGGTGTAGAGACCATTCGGTCCCTATCACCTGATCCCGACGGCTGAGCTTGTCCGCTACTACATTCCTCTTGCCTGGAATGTAGCGTGCTGACAGCTCTATCGAGTGAGCCGTGGCCCACTCGTGCACCTGCGCCGTCAACTGATGGAGCGGAAGAGGACACTAGCCCCCCTGCTGTTGACATATGCCACTACTGTGGTGTTGTCGCACATCAACACCACTGAGTGTCCCACCAAGCGGTCCTGAAATTCTCGGAGAGCGTTGAACGCCGCCTTGAGTTCCAGGACATTGATGTGAATGGTGCTTTTCATGATGGTCCCACACACCTGCAGTCAGCAACTCCTCCAGGTGTGCGCCCCATCCCTCGGCGGTCGATGCGTCTGAGAACAGAAGCATCTCCGGGGGGGGAGTGCGTATGGGCACTCCTCTTAAGAGGTTCTTGTCGTCGAGCCACCAGGCTAGGTCCTGCTCACCTTGTCTGTGAGAGCCCCGGGAAAGTAAGGAGGATCCTTGGCTGAGACCAACTCTCCCTTAGCCTCCACTGGAGAGACCGCAGGTGAAGACGCCCGTGAGGGACTAACTTCTCGAGTGACGACAGATGGCCGATCACGACTTGCCATTGCTGTGCTGCCTGTTCCTGCCGAGACAGGAACCGGCCGGCTGCCTACCCTGAATTTGCTGATACGCAAGTCTGGCGGGAAGACCTGCCCTGCTACCGTGTCTATCAGCATACCCAGTACTTCATCTTCTGCTTGGGTTCGAGATCGGACTTCTCGTAGTTTATCACGATCCCCAGATCGCGACAAAACTTGAGGAGTCGATCTCTGTCCTGTAGCAACTGCGAGCGGAGCTCGCCAGGACTAGCCAATCGTCGAGATACCTCAGAAGACGTATCCCGTGCGGAATGGGCCCAAGCTGACACCAGAGTGAACACTCGCGTGAACACTGTGGGGCGGTTGAGAGACCGAAACAAAGTGCCCTGAATTGGTACACCGTCCCGTCGAAGATGAAGCGGAGGTACTTTCTGGAGGACTGATGGATGGGTATTTGAAAATACGCGTCCTTCAAGTCCACTGAAAGCATGAAATCGTTCCCCCTGATCGAGTCGAGCACCGAGCGTGCCGACTCCATCTTGAACCGCGTCGTGCGAACGAAGCGATTCAGGGGAGAGAGGTCTATCACCGGACGCCAGCCCCCCGATGCCTTCTCCACTAGGAAGAGGCGGCTGTAAAAGCCAGGTGACTGGTCCTCCACGATTTCTACAGCTCGTTTCGCCAGCATGGTCTTGATCTCCTGTCGAAGAGCGTTGTCCTTTGCTGATCCCCGGACATAGGCTGTAGATGGACCGGTTTGGAGATGAGGGGGGGCGAGACTCGAAGGGTAGTAGATATCCCTCCCGAAGGGACGTCTACTATCCAGTTCTCGGCGCCGTAGCGCTGCCAAGTCGCCCAATGGCTCGCCAGCACCCCCCCACTCGGCAGCAGGTGAGGGGGAACGCCGTCCCTAGCGTTTCCCTCCTCGTTTCGACTTCTTTCCACCACCTCCTCGGGGAAAGGAGGGTTGGGAGGAGGGCTGATTACGGCCTCCTCTAGCAGAAGTTGAAACAGCAGGAGTCTTCGCACGGGGCTTGGACGGTGCAACCGTCTTCGCCGCCGTGGAAGCGCTAGCCAAGCTCTTTGGCTTGGCCGCAGTCGCTCGAGATTGCCCAGTAACCCTCGAGACTGCCTGGTGAACTAAGCGGTCACTGTCGTCAGTGCGCTGCCTTTCCACCGCAGCGTCCACCATCTCTCCGGGAAAGAGAGCTGGGGAACTCCTAATGGGTCCATTGCGAAGCCCGAGTGCCGCCTCACGCCCGGCCCCCTTGGTCACTCGGGTAAGGACTGCGTCCCTACGTCGAAGAACCAAGTTGGCCCACAGGTTAGCAGTCTGATGGGCGAGGTAAGAGATTGCTCTTCCTCCAGACTGGCACAGTCTCCTGAAAGAAGCGTCGTCTTCGAGAGCAGAACTCCCGGAGCCGGCCGCTACTTTGGATATTGTGAGGGACCACAAATCCAACCAAGAGACTGCCTGGAACGCTGCCATAGCGGTAGATTCCAGGGCAAGTGCCTCCTGCTGCGAGAACCATAGGTTCTCCGACAGGAGCTGCTGCAGGGACACACCTGGAGTCAGCCTCGCTAACTCCGGGTTTAACCTGTTTAGGCAGTATCGGGTCTTCCGAAGGCACGTAGAATCGCCTCTGACGCTGTAGAGGGGGAGGAAGCAGCTTAGAAGACCGTCCGGATTTCAGCGAATCCTCCCGTCCTGAGACGAGATTCTCCACTTGATCCAGGACTGAGTCTGCAAGCTCTGATCGCGGTAACCCCACCATCATTTTGGGTTCCCTCTTGGGACCCCAAAATGATTCGAGCCGGGACGTGGGCTCTGCCGGGTGGTAGCGGCGATCCTTCTGCAAGGATCATTATGCTGACGAATCAGCTTAATGACCTCTGCAAAGTTCCTCTGTATCTCGGGAGTTACTGCGTCTTGTGGAGTAGGACCGTCCAGTCCCTCCAGCAAGAACAGGTCCCGCGATACTCCTCCTTCAGAAGGAGGAACAGCGGCAGACCCCTGACGGTCGCCTCCAACTACTTGCACGTATGTTCTGGTCGGTCCTAAAAAACCGTGCCTGAGCCATACGGCGTCATAGCGGGGTCACGAGCGGCGCAACCTCTCGTGATCACTCCTCGGTACCTCGCTCCTCCCGGTATAGCCCGAGGAGGTTGAAGGTACGGGAGAGGCAGACCTGACGCTCCCCCCCTCGCTTCGCTGGCAGGACCAGCGTGCGTGGAGGGCTGCTGCTGATCGTCAAAACCGCGTGGCGATCGAGCAGCAGGCCTAGCCTTGCCACTCGCCTGGGGCGATAGGCTCGGCTGAGAACGTCGAGACCGATCTCTAGCGTCAGGCGAGCTGTTGCTGGTCACCGTCTCCGCCTGGTCCCTATGGGAGCGGCGGTCAGGTGACCTTGCTAGGCTCTCTGTCGCGGCGAGACCGGCCAGCGTCCTCTCGGTGCGTCGAGCCGCTGGTACCAGCCGTGGCTGGTACCGACGGCCGCGGGGACCCCTTCCTCGCCTCAACCCGTGGCTGGTCAGCGACCGTCACGTCAACCCGAGCAGCCAGTTGATCGCTGCGAGAGCGTCCACTGGCCTGGCGAGAGTCGTGCGCACGACTCTCGCCAGTCTTCTGCTCCGCGCCGCTGTCTTGACGGCGAGCGAGCTCGGACGCCAAGACTTTGGGCTGGGACGGTCCCTCCCGTGGAAGAGCGTCCACTCGGTACTTCTCGCGAACGAGAAGCGGCCGAGACGGAACCTGGTTTAGCGGCAGAACCGCTAACGCCAGGTGAGGACGTACCAGCCGAGGCTGGTACACCTCGGCTCCCCGTCGTCGTCTTCTTTGCAGAGGAAGAGAACGGGCCCCGTTCCCGAAGGAACAGGAGGACCAGCAGAAGAGCTCCCCGACTCGCCTGAGCGAGCCGGGCCCTTAGAAGATCCCGAAGGAGTCTTCTTAGGGGGGGAGGAGGCAGCCTTCTTCTTCTTCGGCTGTTTAGCCTTAGAAGTCGAAGGGGAAGAGGAGGCAGCAGACGACGAAGAAGACGACGACGACATCTTCCTCTTCTTCCTCTTCTTCTTCGCCAGGCTCCGCAGGACAGACGTCAGGTCTTCCATCCAGGAGGGAGCCGGGGCAGTTGCCGAAGCAACAGGGCCCGACTGCACCTGTCCGGAAAGACCTGAGACTGTGACAGCACCACCAACAGCAGGAACAACAGGAACAGGTCCAGGAACAGCATGCACGTTATCTGAAAGGGAATGAGCAGCAGGGACAGCAACAGGTACGGCAGGCACGGCAGGTACCACAGGAGAGCCAGGCGTCCTGTCGGCAGCTACCGTCATCCTCGGCACTGGCGGCAGGTCCAGGGGGGTACTCTTGGGGCAGCGGAAGTCCGGGGTCGGCAACACAAAGAACCCAGGTGGCGGTGGCACCGTCCTCTTTGGTACGGCGGCAATCGGTTTTTGTATTGCAGCCGTGGGTGTCACCGACATTACATGTGGTGTATACACCAAGTGCGGTGGCATCTCATAAGCTGGTGGTGTAGATATTGTGGTGGTGATAGTGGTTTACCGTACCATGAGTGACCACTGCCGACCCCGCCAACCGCTGAATCAACCCCTGTATACTAGGCACTCCCTGCAGTCCCAGCGACTCCCACACCTGTCCCAGGTCGTCCTTCGCTGATGGCACACCTGCGGAAGCAACAGTCGGGTTAGTTAGAGGGGTTTCCTCGCTGAGAAGAGAACCCCACCCCACCCCAGAGCGGACGGAAGACCCCGAATACAGCTGGACGTCCGGGTAGCGGGCGCCCTCCTCCACACTCGACGGATCGAGAGAGGAGAAGGACTCCGCTACCCCCCCCGCAGGGGAAGGCGCGAAACGTGGGGGCTGGCCGGGGGGCAGGAAAGAAGACGAAGTGTCCGTTACCAAAGGAGTCACTGGACTTTCCGATGACTTCTTTGGCGGCCTAAGTCTCTTCCTGCCCTCGTACAGCACCCACTGCGCCTCGGACCAATTCATACATGTTACACATGGCTCGGTGCGGGAGCATTCTCGCCCCCGACACCGAGTACAAACCTCGTGTGGATCTACATCCACAAATGATCTGAATCGCCGCATTTACGCCCCTCCGCCCGGGACACACTCTACGGGCGACTGGGGGCGCGGCGAAATCTCCATTTCTTGATCACTCATTATTACAATGAAAAGAGAAATGTAAAATGTACTTACAGCATACACTCTCAAACACACTAGGAAAAAAAGATGGGCTGATACTCAAAGCAAACGACAAAGCGGGCAGAGCGATGACGAGCACGTCCTATCCTCACACGGCGAAAGCAAAAGTGATTTGTTTACCTCCCAGTCGCGCGGCGCGCGACGATCGGACAAGCAGTTAACTACCGTTCTCCCCTTGTTCGAAGCTTACGACCGTTCCAGCTGCCGCTAGCTACTTCCTATTGTTAAAGGACCGATGGTTTGTATTACGTATCGGAACAATTGGCTTTTTTCCCAATCAATGATAGCACTGCTGTGCTTTAGTCTAAGTTTAGATAGCCATGTTTTGTACTTTTAAGAAGCAATAGAACGTGAATAAATGTTTACAATTAAAAAGCAATAAAAAAGCAACAAATTTCAACTTTCTTTTTCTGACTGTATTTATATTTCTTTTCTCTGAATAAAAGCAAACCGGTAAAACTTTGTTACGCGGCCTGATTCCCGCCAGGGACAGTTTCCTCGTACATAAATGGACATAACCTTTCCTATAATGCTAGGTTCTGACCTAACCTAACTTAGGGTGACATACCCTGACCTGGATGGGGTGGGGGGGGAGACACCTGGTCTGCTAAATATGGCAGTCACCTGTCCTGATTGGCAAATGGCGGGAATCAGGCCAAGCAACTAAAGTAAAGTTTTACCAGCAACCCTAGGCTAGCCTTAAACGGAACTTCGGTCTGTTACATCTCGGTCTCTTACATCTACAAATGACAAATAACAACCCTAGGCTACACAGATTTTGCCTAGCCAGGACATAATTTCTAATTTTACTAATATTATATGCATAGGGTAAATATGACCTCGTCAAAACTCAAAATAAACACCAGGTAATTTCAACCCGTTTATACCAATCCAGGTACCGACAGCGACTTGGACTGAAACTACCCAAGTACCTAGTACTACTAGGTATAGCTACTACGCGCGGGCGTCTACGACATCACTTCATACCTGTTCATCTTCATCTCAGAATTGAAGATGACCTCATTTTTCTTGGGCGTGGAAACCGTGCCCTTCGCGTTGACGATCACGCCGTGTTCCTCCACTTCGTCTGTCATCTTCGGCGGAAAGTTGGAATCAAAACAAAAGGGGTAAACTTCAAAGGACGACTTCTCCCTCTTCTTCTTCTTGGCTCGTCGGCGGAAGACAGAGGGGCGAGAAGAGGGCTCAAAGTCCTCACACTCATACATTATGAGCGATGAATGTCTTTTTTTGCTGTCATTAAACTGCCCTCTGTGGAATTAAAGGTCTAATAAAACAAAATGAACATAAAAATTTTATTCCTGGTTCCTAAGCGTTCACTCCAGAAATACAGTTGCGGTCTTATTACACTATTCTCATGAGGTATAGTGGGGCTCAAATCTCATGCGACATGATTCTTTTTGTATCGTCCATATTCTCAGACTCAACGTGATGCTGCCAAGTAGTGCTATTTTTTTTTCTTTTTTTATTTGTAATGTCATTCATGTCGAAAAGTTTGCGAATTCACAGCTAACCTTATTTTCCTTATGGTTAAATAGATATTATCCCTTTTATGCACTGGTATAATTCTTAATTTGTGTGATTTGAATTGATTTTTTAAATTTTTTTTATCTTTACGTTGCTCGGTTCAAGTGTGGTGTGATAAGGTTAGCGGTGCCAGCAATGAAAGCCCACTCAACATGCTCCTCGGACTGGTCAACATAACCATGTCTGCAGCATTATGATAGTAGACCTAATAAGCTCAACAGTCATAACAACAATTTCAATGTAGGAATATGAATTAAAACAGGTTTTATTTGAATGTTGAAGATTTCGGCTGCGTTTAAGCTGCCTGTATGTTGGAAAATGTTTTATAGGCCTAAAAAAATAATCTAAGCCATCTGAGATGTAATCTGTTACTAATGAATTTATTTGTAGAGATCCCCTGTTCTTTGAAGAATATGAATTACAACCAGTTTTCTTTGAATGTTGAAGTTTCAGGCTGTGTTTAAGCTGCCTGTATGTTGCAAAATGATTTATAGACCTAGAAAAATAATCTAAGCTTTCTGATATGCAATCTTTACTAATGTTTTTATTTGTAGAGATTACCTGTTCTTCGAGGAATAAAAGATGATGATGAATTTGGTTATATGCAGAAGATGGTTATTAATCGAAATATCATAAGTACTAATTTCAAGGCATATGGAACACTTGTTTTTCAACTGGTTTACAATATTATTTCCTTAAAAGTCCTTCTGCTCGCTTTTGGTGTATAATTTATTCTTTCATAAGGTAACTTGAAGTGCAAGAATATGTAGATAACCTCATTTGCTTTCTGGCCAGAAATGGTTAATATAGAGATGTGAATGTTAAGTGTAAATTAAAGAAATCTAAACACCTAGGCCTAGGAATAATATCTTGGCTTTGACAAATAGGCGAATATTTGCTAGTATGCTATCAGTTTTGAAATATTTAAGAAAGATAACAAATAATTATGTATGAAAATCCAAATATTCCTTTAACATATAAAGTAAATGTTTTCAAGATAATCTAATGGTCGCTACTCATTGTAGACTTACTTATATACCAGGTGGTTGTTGTTGCACCGACACTAATACGTCACACATGCTCCCCTCACACGTTCATATCGGTGGGCGCATTCTACTTTTGTATATGCATATTTACATTTTTTCAGCGTTGAGGGTAAAAGCAATCAAATATGACTATTTCAAATTTTATGTTTGCTTTGGAAGCATTATTAATGTTACGACAATTTTTTTCGTTTTGGTCAAATGCTTCAGCGATGACTCAACGAAAGTTTTGAAAATGTTTCGTAAGGGTTTTTTCTGAAATTTGGCTACACGTGACATTTTCTTACAATTTTCAAGTATATGACAGATTTCACTCTTATGAAACATATTATCGCCTTAGTGTATGCGATACTCGCGTTTTCGCATTGAAATAAAAGATAATTATGGATTATGCTAGGTTGCCAGTTAGTGAATTTTGAATGAAATCCTATGGAGTCATGTCGCATGAGATTTGAGCATCACTTCATAGCACTTCAAAATGTTTATTTGAATTCTTGTCCATTACCACTCTCCGCAACAATGACCCAGAAAAATTAAAGCTGTTTCTAAACTAGATATTAACAAAATATTTGCACTATACTTCTTAAACCTTCCCCCTTTCCTTTCTTTGTAACCGAGGAAGAGTCATGCTACTGGCTTTGACATCCATCGTTTTCCAGGTTAACAACATTCTTAATCTTCAGGGCTAGACTTATATATTCCTCCAGTTATGTTAGGGAATTTCAGGGTCTCTAAAGTAAAGTAATGATGTTTTTTTTTTTTTTTCTTTTGTATGGTTTTAAACTTGAATAAATGTTCGGTGCTACTTTCCTCCATTAAGCAGATATCACAGGCCTCATCCTTATATTAACCCCTGTTAGTTTTCAATTTCAACATATACTATTCCTCTTTATTATCATTTTCTTCTTAACTTGTATGTCGCGGAACACCGAAGGGCAAGAAGAGGGATCAAGATCCTTAATCGTCATGATCAATGAATGCCGTTTTTGCCGTCATCAAACTGACTTTTGTGGAATTAAAAGGTTAATCAAACAAAATTAACAAGAAACAAAAAAATCATATAATCCCTCCTCTTCTTCTTGACTCGTCAGCGGAAGACCAATAGGTAAGAAGAGAACTCAAATGTAAGCGATTTTTTTCGTCAGCAAACTGGCTTCTGTGGAGTTAAAGGGCTAATAGAGAAAAAATTAAAAGAATCTTAATGCAAAAATATTATATTACTTTAATTCTAAGATTCGGTGTCAAAGTTTTAAAGCTGTACTACTCTTAAGTCTTAAATCTAGCGAATTTACTGTTAGCGAAGTATCAAAGTGGAATACCTACTGTGTCAGGCATTTCGGGTTATAATTTTTTCCTCTACGTTGGGAGGGATCATGACGTCGTTCTACAAATGTTCTCATTAATTAGCACCGTATTATTCACTCTGCGAGCTGAACCGTCGAAACACTTATATGAGAATAGGTACCGCATATTAAATACAGATATACTACCAATTTTCTTCTAGGCATGAGGGTTGAAGTACTGTTAACCGAAATTCGGCAAGCTGTTTTATGATTTCGTCTTAATTTTTCTAATGTGATATTTAGTACATCTTGCCGCCTTCTTTACATAAATGGCACAATAAGAGCGCCCAGACTGTAAGTTCCAAAATGAAAATTACCCCCGAACTTTGCTGGGGATCAACAAAATCATTTGTACCCAAAGAAAAGAAAAAAAAAAAAACATACGGAATGTACAAGGAAACGCGAAAGTGAGCCGTTACATATTGTTACTTTTAATTTACTACTACTAGTTCCGGTATCTCATCTGAAATGTCTGGTAGAGGACTATTTCGAGTCATTATTAAAAATTTTGTGGATTCATTTAAGAAGCCGCGCCAGAGTGGACAATTAATGGGTGACGACTACTTCGGAAATAAGTACTACGAGCTCGCTGCAGGTAGGACTGGAGGCAAATATTGACTGTAATCGTACAGGGTAATCCTACAGTTTAGCGGTCAACATTCACTACATTATGTAAAGTAAACATCTTTACAAAGATTTATCGAATCTGTATTGGATCGTGGAAACCGATGGAAAAATTAGCAGTTTATCTGCTTAAAGAAGCAGAGGTTGTGAATAAAAACAGGGGGATTGTAAAAGAAACACCAAAAAGAATAAAGAAGGCAAAAAATCGTAGTATGTAGGGTAACACACCGCTGTGGCGGCACTTGCACTTACTAGCTAGCTAATTTTCCACTTTTTCACTCGAAACAACAATACAATTCAATATTTAAGTACGAACTGGATATTGGTACGGCAGCCGTACCTTGATCGCGGTAGATGTTGGTACGACAGTGAATTGCGCATGCGCGAACCCTTGTTTACCGCCTCACGCATATCCAAAGACTATATACTGAGGTATATACGCAGCCTTTGGGCATACTATTAGTGACAGCAAGAAAAATGGTGACGTAACATCATGAACCGCGGAATAATACATTAGTTTTCGCCGAAAAACAGATGTTTTCAGGCTTTAACGAGCTGATAAAAGCTATAGACATCTATGAAGACTCAAACTTTCAAAAATTGGGTAATTCATGGTATATACGTAGGTCACGAACGATCAAATCGGCCCTGAAAAGAATTTCGAAGAGGAGATTCAAAGAGGATTATATATAAATATATACACTACCATCGTACCTTTGGTGACTTTCTCGGCCCTTTATTCTGCCCGACATCGGCAGTTGCAAAGGCCTTTATACACTTTACAATATTCTTTTAATTCACTTCATTGGGTATATTGCAGCTGTCGGAGAAGATGATAGAATTTACCAGGTAGTGAAATGGCAAAATTAAACAAAATTTCAGCACTATTCCATTAAAATCGGGATAGTGTTGTTTTTGTAGTACAAAAATGAGGGACAAAATTCACAAAAGCAAAAAAAAAAAAAAAAAAAAAAAAAAAAAAAAAAAAAAGGGGGGGGAGGGACATTTTGCTAACTAAAAAAAGGGGGACAGATGTTCAAAAAGCGTGACTGTCCCGCCTAAAAGCCGAACTCTGGTTTACATAATACAGTATGATTAGCAAACTGGTAAACGGATACAGCTAACTGCCTTATCTACAGCAAGTCAAGAGCGCAATACGGCACTAATGACAGAATCTGCCGTACCCTCACCGCACTATATTATTTGTACGGCATGAAGTCTGAAATTGACGTATGCGCAATTCACTGCCGTACCAATATCTACCACGATCCGGATACGGCTGCTGTACCTATATCCTGTGCCATTTAAGTATACCATTCAAAAGACCGAAGCTTCGTCAACAAAATGAGATAGGTATATGAAACCGCCACACGGACTAAAAATAAGTATGTGAGGTCTTTGTACGATATGTTTTCAAGACAGTTTAGCCTATTAATCCAATATGGCGTGGTATCGTCTCGTGAACAACCAGGCATACACTGTCAGACACGTCCTTCCCAGCGCTCATTTGAACAATGTTTGCGTATCTATGTAGTAGCTGTAATCAGCACAACAAAACAGTGAAAGTATGAGACGTCTTATTCCCAAGTTCATGTTTTGAACTGAAATGCATTTCTACCTTGTAGCCTAATCGGTGGTTTTAACCTTACTGCCATCACAAATAAAACTCCCCAGTGCTTATTTACTTGTAATTTTACATACTTTGTTCTTAATTCACTCC
The DNA here is from genome assembly GCF_015104395.2 of Macrobrachium nipponense. Taxonomy (NCBI): domain Eukaryota; kingdom Metazoa; phylum Arthropoda; class Malacostraca; order Decapoda; family Palaemonidae; genus Macrobrachium; species Macrobrachium nipponense. Next base: position 124,437,265 of record NC_087200.1, read on the forward strand.
AAATTTAACTTCATACCCTAGTATTTTAAGTTTCATTTTGTACGTCTGGCAGCCAGAATCCACAAGTCAAGCAGACGACGCATTAGTGAATTGTTTATGAACAAAAAATTTTCCATTTTTGCTAACACTCTTCATTTATTAGAGTCTATATTACTATTTTGACTTTTTAAAATTTTTTTCATAATTTTGTGGCTGAAATAATTTTATTTTTATTTTTAATAATTGTACGGCTGAAACAAATGTAATCTTTAATGCGTGCTAGGGATGCCAGTAATCGTTGCCAACGCCGATGCATTTACAAACTGTTTCCGTGAATTCTAGATGTCATAGTAATGCAATAATAATAAAAATGCTCTAGTATTTATGTATATAGGTATATATTAAAAATAGATATGCCAAACTCACTTTTCTCCATGGGTTTTTGTAAGTCTTATCCCAAGTTTGGAGGGTAAACACAAAAAACAATTGGCAACACCATAGCTATATCACAGCAAAACTGATGAAATTTGTGTCAGGAATCTGGTTACCTTGTGAGGACTGAGTAAGACGAGGAGAGTGAGCGCATTAACTTTATTCCGCAGAGCGGCTGTACATAAGGCGGTATGCGGACAGAAACGTAGTTTGCACGCATGCACGAACAAACATAAACAAAAAGGGGCAGGGCCCCCCCTGTGAATTTGTTTCTTCACAGACGAAAATACATGAATATATTATTACATAGAGGGTACGGATTCCCGACATATATACTAGTACTTCAAAAGAATGGGTGTAAAATGCTCTAAATTTTAATTCCTGGAAGAAAGGAGATGACATATGGATATACAGATTTTTACAATGGAAGGGTGAACATTCGCCCAAATGTCGTCCTTACAACTTTTACAACAACGAATATTTTCAAATGAATTATCATGAATACATAATGAATATAGGCAATTCATAACCTTATTCTGGTCTTTAACTATATATTTAAATGTCATCTACCGCTCTCTTCTTCATCTTCTTCCCGAACAATCAATATGTTTTCCCGTCTGGAGGCCGATCCACCTCGTCATTTAAGATTGTTGCGAAGAAAGTATCCCAGCGTCTATAGGTAATAATGGTGTGTGGATTTAGCACAGGAAATGGATAGTTTATTGACACAAGTGACTTCGCAAACATTGAGATGGCATCAATCTTCTAAACATAAGGTGTTATAAGTTAAATTTCGAAAGCGTCATGGAGGTATGCTTGCACCGTGCATAGCTAGACTTTCATTAACTTCTTTTTAACTGTAAATTATGGCATTATTTTGTGACTTGAAAGAAAACACTTCCTTTGAGAGGAGTGTAGAGGTCTTGATCTGTTGTTTCCATGCTGGTTGGGTTATGACTGGCATCTAATTTGGGATACTATTAGTGCTAAAGTTATATTTGTTCCGATACGTAATACAAACCCTCGGTCCTTTAACAATAGGAAGTAGCTAGCGGCAGCTGGAACGGTCGTAAGCTTCGAACAAGGGGAGAACGGTAGTTAACTGCTTGTCCGATCGTCGCGCGCGCGACTGGGAGGTAAACAAATCACTTTTGCTTCGGCCGTGTGTGGATAGGACGTGCTCGTCATCGCTCTGCCCGCTTTGTCGTTTGCTTTGAGTTTTGAGTATTTGCCCTCTCTTTCTGTGTAATTCAGAGTGATTGTAAGTACTTTGCATTTCTTTGTTCATTTATGATGAGGTGAGGAAGAAATGGAGATTTCACCACCCCCCGGCGGTTCGCCCGTAGAGTGTTGTCCCGGGCTGGAGGGCGTAGATGTGGGGGATTCAGATCGTTTGTTGATGTAGATCCTCACGAGGTTTGTACTCGTTGTCGGGGGCGAGAGTGCTCCCGCAACGAGCCCTGTGTAACGTGTATGCATTGGTCCGAGGCGCAGTGGGTGCTGTACGAGGGCAGGAAGAGACTTAGGCCGCCCAAGAAGTCATCGGAAAGTCCAGTGACTCCTTGGTAACGGACACTTCGTCCTCTTTCCTGCCCCCGGCCAGCCCCCACGTTTCGCGCCTTCCCTGCGGGGGGGGGGGGGGGTAGCGGAGTCCTTCTCCTCTCTCGATCCGTCGAGTGTGGAGGAGGGGGCGCCCGCTACCGGACGTCAGTTGTACTCGGGGTCTTCCGTCCAGCTCTGGGTGGGGTTTTTCTTCTCCCCCCAGGGCCTGCGAGAGGAAGCCCCTCTAACTAACCCGACTGTTGCTTCCGCAGGTGTGCCATCAGCGAAGGACGACCTGGGACAGGTGTGGGAGTCGCTGGGACTGCAGGGAGTGCCGAGCATACAGGGGTTGATTCAGCGGTTGGCGGGGTCGGCAGTGGTTACTCATGGTGCGGTAACCACTACAACAACCACAATCTCGACACCAGCATATGAGATGCCACCGCATCTGGTGTACACACCACATTCGTCATGTCCGGGGTAAACACCCACGGCTGCAATCCAGAAACCAATTCATGACCGTGCCAAAGAGGACGTTGCCACCGCCACCTGGGTTCTTTGTATTGCCGACCCCGGACTTCCGCTGCCCAAAGAGTACCCCACCCCCCTGGACCTGCCGCCAGTGCCGAGGATGACGGTAGCTGCCGACAGGACGCCTGGCCTCTCCCTGAGGTACCTGCCGTGCCTGCCGTAACCTGTTGCTGTCCCAGCGCTATTCCCTTTCAGATCAGGTGCCTGCTGTCTCATTCACTTTCAGATGTTCCTGCCGTTCCTGCTGTTCCTGGACCTGTTCCTGTTGTTCCTGCTGTTGGTGGTGCTGTCACAGTCTCAGGTCTTTCCGGACAGGTGCAGTCGGGCCCTGTTGCTTCGGCAACTGCCCCGGCTCCCTCCTGGATGGAAGACCTGACGTCTGTCCTGCGGAGCCTGGCGAAAGAAGAAGAGGAAGAGGGAAAAGAAGGTGTCGTCGTCGTCTTCGTCGTCTTCTTCGTCGTCTGCTGCCTCTCCTTCCCCTTCGACTTCTAAGGCCAAACAGCCGAAGAAGAAGAAGGTTGCCTCCTCCCCCCCTAAGAAGACTCCTTCGGGATCTTCAATAAGGGCCCGGCTCGTTCAGGCGAGCTGGGGAGCCTCTTTCTGCTGGTCCTCCTGTTCCTTCGGGAACGGGGCCCGTCGCTTCTTCTGCAAAGAAGAAGTCGACGGGGACCAGAGGTTGCACCAGCCTCGGCTGGTGCGTCCTCACCTGTTGCTAGTGGTTCTGCCGCTAAACCAGGCTTCCGTCCTCTGGACCGCTGCTAGTTCGCGAGAAGCAAGCACCGATTGTGGACGCTCTTCCAAAGAAGACCGTCCAGCCAAAGTTTTGACGCCCGAGCTCGCTCGCCGTCAAGACAGCGGCGCGGAGCAGAAGACGGCGAGAGTCGTGCACACGACTCTCGCCAGGCCAGTGGACGCTCTCGCAGCGATCAACTGGCTGCTCGGGCTGACGAAGACGGTCGCTGACCAGCCACGGTTGAGGCGAGGAAGGAGTCCCCGCGGCCGCCGTTACCAGCCATGGCTGGTACCAGCGGCTCGACGCGCCGAGAGGACGCTGGCCGCCGGTCCCGACGCGACAGAGAGCCTAGCAGGTCACCCGTCCGCCGCTCCCGATGGGACCGGGCGGAGATCGGTGACCAGCGGCAGCTCGCCTGACGCTAGAGATCGGTCTCGACGTTCTTCAGCCGAGCCAATCGCCCCAGGCGAGCGGCAAGGCTAGGCCTGCTGCTCGACCGTCACCGCGGGTTGACGATCAGCAGCAGCCCTCCCAGCACGCTGGTCCTGCCAGCGAGGGGGGAGCGTCAGGTCTGCCTCTCCCGTACCTTCAACCTCCTCGGGCTATACCGGGAGGAGCGAGGTACCGAGGAGCGATCACGAGAGGTGCGCCGCTCGTGACCAGCTATGACGCCGTACGGCTCAGGCACGGTTTTAGGACCGACCAGAACGTACGCGCAAGTAGTTGGAGGCGAACCGTCAGGGGTCTGTCGCTGTTCCTCCTTCTGAAGGAGGAGTATCGCTGGGATAGCTCTTGCTGGAGGGACTGGACGGTCCTACTCCACAAGACGCAGTAACTCCCGAGATACAGAGGAACTTTGCAGAGGTCATTAAGCTGATGCGTCTGCATAATGACCTCGCGGAAGGATCGCCGCTACCACCGGCAGAGCCCACGTCCCGGCTCGAATCATTTTGGGGTCCCAAGAGGGAGCCCAAAATGATGGTGGGGTGGGGGTTACCGCGATCTGAGCTTGCAGACTCGGTCCTGGATCAGGTGGAGAATCTCGTCTCAGGACGGGAGGACTCGCTAAAGTCCGGACGGTCTTCTAAGCTGCTTCCTCCTCCTCTACAGCGGCAGAGGCGATTCTACGTGCCTTCGGAAGACCCGATACTGCCTAAACAGGTTAAAACCCCGGAGTTAGGCGAGGCTGACTCCAGGTGTGGCCCTGCAGCAGCTCCTGTCGGAGAACCTATGGTTCTCGCAGCAGGAGGCACTTGCCTGGAATCTACCGCTATGGCAGCATTCCAGGCAGTTTCCTGGTTGGATTTGTGGTCCCTCACAATATCCAAAGTAGCGGCCGGCTCCGGGAGTTCTGCTCTCGAAGACGACGCTTCTTTTAGGAGACTGTGCCAGTCTGGAGGAAGAGCAATCTCTTACCGCTCGCCCATCAGACTGCTAACCTGTGGGCCAACTTGGTTCTTCGACGTAGGGACGCAGTCCTTACCCGAGTGACCAAGGGGGCCGGGCGTGAGGCGGCACTCGGGCTTCGAAATGGACCTCTTAGGAGTTCCCCAGCTCTCTTTCCTGGAGAGATGGTGGACGCTGCGGTGGAAAGGCGGCGCACTGACGAGAGTGACCGCTTAGTTCACCAGGCAGTCTCGAAGGTTACTGGGCAATCTCGAGCGACTGCGGCCAAACAAAGAGCTTGGCTAGCGCTTCCACGGCGGCGAAGACGGTTGCACCGTCCAAACCCCGTGTGAAGACTCCTGTTGTTTCAACTTCTGCTAGAGGAGGCCGCAACCAGCCCTCCTCCCAGCCCTCCTTTCCCCGAGGATGGTGCTGGAAAGAAGTCGAAACGAGGAGGGAAACGCTAGGGACGGCGTTCCCCCTCACCTGCTGCCGGAAGTGGGGGGGTGCCTAGCGAGCCAGGTTGGGCGACTTGGGCAGCGCTACGGCGCCGAGAAACTGGATAGTAGACGTCCATTCGGGAGGGATATCTACTACCCTTCGAGTCTCGGCCCCCCCTCATCTCCAAACCGGTCCACCTACAGACCTATGTCCGGGGATCAGCAAAGGACAACGCTCTTCGACAGGAGATCAAGACCATGCTGGCGAAACGAGCTGTAGAAATCGTGGAGGGACCAGTCACGGGCTTTTACAGCAGCCGCCTCTTCCTAGTGGAGAAGGCATCGGGGGGCTGGCGTCCGGTGATAGACCTCTCTCCCCTGAACCGCTTCGTTCGCACGACGCGGTTCACGATGGAGTCGGCACGCTCGGTGCTCGACTCGATCAGGGGGAACGATTTCATGCTTTCAGTGGACTTGAAGGATGCGTATTTTCAAATACCCATCCATCCAGTCCTCCAGAAAGTACCTCCGCTTCATCTTCGACGGGACGGTGTACCAATTCAGGGCACTTTGTTTCGGTCTCTCAACCGCCCCACAGGTGTTCACGCGAGTGTTCACTCTGGTGTCGGCTTGGGCCCATTCGCACGGGATACGTCTTCTGAGGTATCTCGACGATTGGCTAGTTCATGGCGAGCTCCCGCTCGCAGTTTGCTACAGGACAGAGATCGACTCCTCAAGTTTTGTCGCGATCTGGGGATCGTGATAAACTACGAGAAGTCCGATCTCGAACCCAAGCAGAAGATGAAGTACCTGGGTATGCTGATAGACACGGTAGCAGGGCAGGTCTTTCCCGCAGACTTGCGTATCAGCAAATTCAGGGAGGCAGCCGGCCGGTTCCTGTCGCGGCAGGAACAGGCAGCACAGCAATGGCAAGTCGTGATCGGCCATCTGTCGTCACTTCGAGAAGTTAGTCCCTCACGGGCGTCTTCACCTGCGGTCTCTCCAGAAGGCTAAGGGGGGAGGGTTGGTCTCAGGCCAAGGATCCTCCTTACTTTCCCGTGGCTATCACGGACAAGGTGAGGCAGGACCTAGCCTGGTGGCTCGACGACAAGAACCTCTTAAGAGGAGTGCCCATACGCACTCCCCCCCCGGAGATGCTTCTGTTCTCAGACGCATCGACCGAGGGATGGGGCGCACACCTGGAGGAGTTGCTGACTGCAGGTGTGTGGGACCATCACGAAAAGCACCTTCACATCAATGTCCTGGAACTCAAGGCGGCGTTCAACGCTCTCCAAGAGTTTCAGGACCGCTTGGTGGGACACTCAGTGTGTTGATGTGCGACAACACCACAGTAGTGGCATATGTCAACAAGCAGGGGGGCTAGTGTCTCTTCCGCTCCATCAGTTGACAGTTGCAGGTGCACGAGTGGGGCCACGGCTCACTCGATAGAGCTGTCAGCTCGCTACATTCCAGGCAAGAGGAATGTAGTAGCAGACAAGCTCAGCCGTCGGGATCAGGTGATAGGACCGAATGGTCTCTACACCAAGAACGAGTAGCGGAAAGGCTCTTCTTCAACCTGTGGGGGCGACCGGTCGTAGACCTGTTCGCCACCCGGCACAACAGAAAACTTCAGGTTTTCTTTCAGCTGTGCCGGACCCATGGGCAGCTGCAGAGGACGCTCTCCAACACCCCTGGGACAACCTCTTCGCTTACGCCTTTCCTCCCTTCTCTGTCTGACAAAGTGATCAGTCGAGCGCTGGTCACTCCCAATCTCAGAATGATCCTGGTGGCTCCCAAACGGCCGCAAGCCGTTTGGTATCTGGACCTGCTGGCTCTTCTTGCGGACGCACCGAGAGAGCTACCCACTTGGCACAACCTTCTAGCCCAGCCACATGTAGAACGGTACCACCAAGCAGTCCAGTCCCTTCAACTTCACGGCTGGCTGTTATCCACCATCTCTTGCGAACGAGAGGCTTTTCTCGTAGCGCAGCAACAGAGATGGCTGGACAACGTCCGACAGTCTCTGCAGCTGTGTACCAGGGGAAGTGGGCCGTCTTCTGTGGTTGGTGTCCGTAGAACAGGGTCTGTCTCCTCTCAGAGCCACTCTTCAGCAGGTAGCGGATTTCCCTCGTGTTTGTTCTTCGCCGAGAAGCTCCTCTCAGTACCCACAGTTAAAGGATATAGAGCCGCCCTGGCTCTCGTCCTAAAACTGAGGGGACTGGACATCTCGAATTCGTTCGAGATCTCCTTGCTAATGAGGAGCTTCGAAAGGTCTTGACCCCACCCAGGGAACTCAGGGCCCCTGCGTGGTATGGACTCTCGTACTTAGGAGTTTGACTCGAAGACCCTTCGAGCCACTCCGAGAGTCGTCAGACAGGGATCTGACTCTCAAGACCCTCTTCTTGCTGGCCCTGGCATCGGCGAAGAGAGTAGGGGAACTACATGGCCTTTCTTATGATGTTAAACATACCAGAGGCTGGGGATCTGTGACGCTCGATTTTCGTCCGAACTTCGTAGCTAAGACTCAGAATCCGTCGATCCCTGACAACAGGTTCGAGTCTTTCACGATCCCCTCCCTTCTGGACTTCACCGATAACGATGCGGATGAGATGCTGCTTTGTCCTGTGAGGGCGCTACGGCGCTATCTGAAGAGAACTCGACATCTCAGGCCTGAGTGTCGACGCCTCTTCGTTAGCACTGGGGTTACCAAGAAAGAAGTTCCAAGAACACGCTTTCTTTCTGGCTGCTTGAGGTGATCAGGAGAGCGTACGAGGCTGATGGTAGCGACGACATCCGTACGCTCCGACCGAGAGCCCACGAAGTCAGAGGTATCGGACCCTCCTTAGCGTTCCGTAAGAACTTCTCCGTGGCGCGGAGGTCCTGAAGGCAGTGTCTGGGCCAACCAGACCACCTTCACGTCCTTCTACCTTCGGGATATTGCCCACAAGTCCTTGGATACTTTTCCTTGGGACCTGTGGTGGCTGCTCAAACACGTTGTGTAAGCTTACCCCAGCACCCGAGCAGGCAGAACAGCATCGATTCCTGGTATGACTGGGAGAATGAATGTGCGAATGAGAGAGTGACTGGCTCCTCTTCACCATCTTTCTCTACCTCTACCTGTGGGCAGAGGGATACGGTCGTTACCTTGCTGGAAGGGAGTCAGATGCAGGTAAGCTATTCAACAGAGCTCCATTTTATCTCTTTAACTAGAGATAGGAGTGTATATCCACCACTTTCTCCAACAAGGGTGAGAAAGTGGATGCCTACATGAGACAAACCCATTACTTTACATTGCTCATGTAAAGGAAAAAGTTCTTACAATGCTGGTACAAAGAGATACGCTTGCCTCTCTCTTAGTACTCGGCCCAGAGGTCTGACCATTGATCCTGCGGTGCACACCCCGATCAATCGGACAGAGGCTGGATCCCTCCCTCGCTCTTACGACCAGGGAGGCATTCCAGGGATGGACGAACACCAGTCTGTTCATCAAAAGACTCAGATTCCTCCCACCAAGAATGAGTCTTCCTATTGTTAAAGGACCGAGGGTTTGTATTACGTATCGAACAAATGACAATTTGTCGAAAATTGCATTTTCCTAACTATACAAACCTGAGGTCCTTTACATATAGTCCCTCCTCATGCCACCCCTCACTCTGCGTATTTTGCATGGGCCAAAAGCAAAAGTGATTTGTTTACCTCCCAGTCGCGCGGCGCGCGACGATCGGACAGCAGTTAACTACCGTTTTTCTCCCTTGTTCGAAGCTTACGACCGTTCCAGCTGCCGCTAGCTACTTCCTATTGTTAAAGGACCTCAATGTTTGTATAGTTTTAGGAAAAATGCAATTTTCGACAAATTGTCATTTTGGAAAGTGACCAGGCAACAGTACAGTTGTCCGCCTGTCTGCACAGCGGTGTTTTACCCCAGGTATAGGTACCCAACATGTCTAAGGGGATACAAACTGCCATAGAATTTTGAAATAATCGTAAACCTCTGTTTCTGTGAGCAGATAAACTTTTTTTTTTTTTAAACAAACAGACTTGCTTGCAGATCTATCAAACTAAGAAACTGTAAATGGGAAAGAAAAGTCACACAAGGGAGCAGTGAATTTGGACCCCTAATCTCCAAATTCGTTATTATGTAATGGTAGTACTGGTAATTATCTATGGTAGCCATAGATTTCCCCAATAGGCAGCTTATATAGTTTGGTAGCTCTGCAAAAGAAAACAAAAAAAGGGGATAATCCCACAGCTTAGGGGTCCAAATTCACTACGCCTCTGTGTGATGAAGTTTCCTTTCCTATTTTCAATTTCTTCTCTCAACAGATCTGCAAACATAGGTAGCTAGTAGGTATATTTGATAAACAAAACAAAAAATTAGCAGTTTCTCTGCTTACAGCAGCCAATTTTTTATAAATTTTTAAAAATTAGCAATTTATCTCATTACATAAGTAGAGATTGACAGTTTTCTCAAAATTCTATGGGGGACCTTATCCCCTAAGACATGTTTTTGTCTATTTACATCCCACCCCCTCTATTCCGTTTTTTTTTTTTTTTTTTTTTGTTTTTTTTTTTTTTTTTTTTTTTTTTAATCCTTGCTTCTGTATGCAGGTGAACTGCAAATTTGTTCCGAGCGGCATACAAACCTCGGTCCTTTTACAATAGGAAGGTACTAGCGGCAGCTGGATAGGTCGTAAGCTTTCGAACAAGGGGTTCGGTAGTTAACTGCTTGTCCGACAGGCGCGCGCGCGCGACTGGGAGGTAAACAAATCACTTTTGCTTTCGGCCTGCTGGCGTGTGGACGTGTATCATCGCTCTCTGCCCGCTTCATCGTCGTTGCTTTCGCATGGTTGTGTTTTTATTTTTCTATTTATCTAGTGAAACTGAATTGTAAGTACAATCATTTCATATTTATTTCCATTGAATTCAATTGTGAATTAAAGGATCTTGGTTTCTCCACGCCCTCCGTTTCCCACCGGGGGGGCCCTCGTTTACCTGATGCCGGGACCCGCCCTCCGTTTTCTGAAGTTGCCGACCTGAAGGGCGTAAGTGCGGGAATTCATTTTCCCAGAAATGATCCTCGTATTGTGTATGCTCGGTGCCGAGGGCGGGAGAGCGCTCGCTCCGAGCGTATATTTTGGTTGGAAATGTGTAGATGAAAATCGTAAGTAAGTGCTCTTTTCATTTATATTTTTTTGACCTGTATGCTCGTTGCCGAGCGAATGCGCTCGACACGAAAACTTATTCTGTATGGAAGTTGAATCGCAAGTACAGTATTCTTTTTTCATTTTCATATATTTATTTTGATAGCAATACTCTTTTTGGATCAGTTTCCGAGCTTACCCGGAAATTGATCCTTTCCCCTTTTTATTTGAATGAAGTGAAATCGCAAGTGCAGTTCTTTTTCATTTTCATATTTTATTGAGATTGCATTGTTTACTTGGATCAATGTTTCCGCTATTTCCCGGGAATTGATCCTTCCCCTTTTTATTTGTATGAAGTGAAATCGCAAGCGCAGTATTCTTTTTTCATTTTCATATATATTTTGATTGCATCAATTCATTATGGATCAAGGTTTCTGGAGAGGGAGGCTTCAACCTTCCGGACTCACCAGTGGTAGCTTACACACTCCCCCTGAAACCCCCCCAAGAGGCGGCGCGAGCGCTAAACCACGCCCCCTTGGGCGGTGCTATCAGAGACGAGCGGGTTGACTCGGCAAAGTAGTCACAATTTTGAAGTTGACTTCGGCATAGAAGGTTCTCTTTTCCCTCCCGCTCTGCCCACTGCTAAAATATGAAGAGGCAAATTCTTTCCTACGTGGATGTTCATCGGCTGAGTGACGACTCCAGCGAAGAGGAGAATGTAGACCGTAACAAAAAACGTCCACAATCGACTGCAGGAATGGAAATGCCTTCAAATTCTGATATCGTGAATATGTTTTACTCCAACAGAATCAAACTCTCATGAAAATTATTCAGAAAGGGTAAGGTTTTAAATTCTGTTTACAACGAAACCGGCATATGGAAAGCAGCGGAGTTAGACTTATGACGTCACAAATGCAAATGGCGGCCCACATACGTAAGTTTGTTATTGTTTTGAATGGTTGGAGCAGCCAGTTCCGAACGTAGCGTAACTGCGTAAGTAGCGTAAGCAAAGCATGTGCATGATTACTACATGAAATAATGATAGAAAACCAACTAAATGCTCCAATTTATATATAACAAGCTTATAACTAGGTATACAATACAAATTGCTTGCTTGACACATCAAAACCACGTAGCTTAATAGGTAGTAGGCTAGGCCACAGGTAAGTTAGGCTGTTCGAGTTCACGTTTCTCATTTTTAAACCTATCGATGCTAGCCTAGGCCCTGGGGGGCGATCTGCAAAGGGTTACATAGGAAGCAGGTCTAGATTATGTTAATAATAACAGATACATACCTTACATAGTCACTTAATAAGGCCCTGAATTAACCTAAGAGGGCTATTTGAGTCGTGAACCCCTTTGCTTGACTTCAGCCTTCTAGGTCCGCTGCTGTCCATATTTACGATACCTGTTGAATAAACACTTTAATTAAAGGTTGGTAAATAAATCACTGATATAAAAACATTCAACTCGGCAGAAGTGGTTCACCTGCTAAGAAGAATGAGGCTCCCCCTCCTACTAAACGCTCGAGACGATCACCTGAATTACCTGAAAGTGCAAATTTAGACCTCTTTTCCTTTTATAATAATGAAGATGAAAGTGATTATGAAGATTTCAACCTTCTTACCTTCCATAAACCCATTCCTTCATATATTTCCACCAATTTCAAAGCTGAACCATCTTTTCATAGAGAAGGGAAAATTCAATTGAATAACTCACTAGTAGCATTAACTTCAGTGAAGGCCATAGTGATAACATTGATAAATTCTTTGTAAGTAGTCAAAATAAGGAGTTTTCAGACTTTTTTAAATTAATAAATACTCCAAAGTTGAATTTCTGGCCTGAAGGTAAGATATTTGATGACACCCACAAGAGAAAATTTTTCTATGACATAGAAAATATTAAGAATAGTATTTCTGCCTTTCAAGGGCATGCAGCACTGGCACACATAGTGTACCCCTCCAAAGTAAATGACATTGAGTTCTTGTCCAAGATTATTATTGGTCCCCTAAGGAAGAGCATAGACCTTATACAAAATTTGATAAGGAATTTCAGAAGTAGAGCACTTCCTAGATACCTCAAGGAAGAGATAAGAGATCTCATAATCAAAGCAGACATTAAAGAAGTTTGGAATTTAACTGAAGACCAAAAAACAGCCATTGCTGCCTGCTTTCGTAAGGGTCCCCTCCTCAGAGGAGGGCAGCAAACTTCAGGGGTAGGAAATTCACTTTGGGGGCAGATTTCAGGGAAGAAGGTTCAGTTTCCTCAAAGGTAACCCTAGCTTTAGATTCAAGTCTCAGCCGCTTAGAAGAGGTAATAGGCGAGGTGGGTACAGGGGGGGGAGGTCCCAAAATGGACAAGCGAATAGTTCAGGAGCCAGAGAAAGGAAATAAAAGTAAATCATTCTCTATCCTAGAAATTGAGCTTGCTCCACACCAGGTCAAAGAGAGGTTTTTTCAGCACTAGGTTTTTATGCACCAGAGCACAATAAGCTTCACTCAGCGCCAGACCAAGATGTTTGCTCAGCACCAGAACATGAGTTTTTCTCGGCACCAGTTGATAACGAGGTTCACTCGGCACCAGTTGATAATGAGCTTTGCTCCGCACCAGTTAATAATGAGCTTTGCTCCGCACCAATTAATAATGAGCTTTGCTCCGCACCAGTTAATAATGAGCTTTGCTCTGCACCAGACCACCAGACATTGGGCCTAATGCTATAAATAAGGATAGAAGTCAAGAGACCTTGCCTTTGGACTCAAACGCAATGAATAACTACTCCCAGAGCCCCCCAGCGAGTAGGATAGGTAAGTCATTACTAATGAACATTGATAGTTGGAGAAAGCTTCCTAATGCCTCTTTTGCTTGTAGAATTATCAATGAAGGGGTGAGAATTCCATTTAATAATAAACTAAAAGCCCAGAGATCATTAAAAAGGGTAGGTAAAGATAGATTTTATTCAACTAACAAGCGGAAAATATTGGAAAGAGAATGTGACAGACTGCTAAAACTAGGAGTCATAGAGCAGATCCCCAGAACTTCCTTTTACTTTTCCAACCACATATTTTATAAATTAAAACCAGATGGAACAGTAAGACTAATCTTGATATGAAGGTGCTTAACACCATGATAAGAAAACCTTCCTTTACCATGCTTAAGGCCAATACAATATTTCCCTATCTACATCTAAACTCTTGGGCATGCAAACTAGATTTAAAAGATGCTTATTGGCACATTCCATTACATACAAGTAGCCAGAAATTTCTAACCTTCAAGCTAGGTAAAAGGAAGTTCAAATGGACTGTGGTACCCTTTGGACTAAAGACAGCTCCTTATATATTTTCAAAGATAATGTACACGGTGATCAAGTATATTAGAACGACATACACATCTTAATATTCAACTATCTTGATGACATTCTCATATTAGCAAAAGATTATTTAAAATGTAAAAATCACATTCAGTTAGTCATTAGGATATTGTCAGACTTAGGATGGAATATCTCTTTTAAAAAATCTACAATTGAACCGGCTCAAAGAATTGAATTTTTAGGAGTGCGTTACAATATGATTAAGAAAACTATGAATCCCATTCAGAAAAACATAGAGAAGTGTATCAAATTGGCCAAAGCTTTCCTCCAACTCTGTTTAAATCTGACCTTCACTCCTATCAGATGTTAATTGAGCCTTAAATTTCAGTGCTTCCTATACAAGCTGGGAAGATTCCATCTTAAATATCTCCACAGATACCACAGTTATTTTAATTCAGGTACAAATCATTCCACACACCTTCAAAAAATACCTAAAGCCATGGGAACTGAGACAAATGTACAGAGAGGTTAACATTCCCAAAACCACAAATAGATGCAGAACTTTTTCACAGATGCTTCCAACCAGGGGTTGGGGAGAGCATTAGTAATAGCGGTAAAATACTCTCAATAAATGGAACTTGGACACTTGAAGAATCCTCCCTTCACATTAATGTAAGAGAGTTATTAGCGTGCTTCTATTCTATGGAACACTTCACTACAAGGGTTTATTACAAAACAAAGTAGTCTTAATTCATGTAGATTCAAAGGTTACAAATGGTTTGGCTAAGGAAGCAGGGTAGTATCAGAAACAAGGTAGCTCATGAACTTGTCAGGAAAATACTAAGTAACATGAAGGACCATACATACAGATAAATTCCAGATGGATCAGGGGAGTAAGTAACACCATTGCAGACTCACTTTCCAGAGACCTGGGTTCAATCCACCACAGAAACTTGCCTCAGTGACAGTCTATTCTCCTTAATCTGCCACCGACTTCAATTTCAACCCGGAAATAGATCTGTTCTCAAATGGCTTCAATACTAAGTTCAAAAGTTTTGTTCATCTCTTCCAAACCAAAAAGCCATCAGCAATAATGCACTTACGATTAGCTGGAAGGGACCAACACCTCTCTATGCCTTTCCACCAGGATTCTTACTACACAAAGTAGCTTTTAAAATCTATAAAGAATGCAATAATAACATGCTTTTCTGTACCATATCGCAGGGAACAGAACCATGGATTCCATTAGTGAGGTCAGTTTCGAAGCAGCACAAACTATATACTGTGAAGATAGAAGACACCCAGATAGTTCTCAAGGACTGTATCTCACCCTCAGCAAAGCTCCAATCAACTTTGATCGCCTTCAAAATTTAAAGGACCAGCTCCCAAATGTCCTTTCCTCCTGAGGTTTGCACCAAAATTGCTATCAGCTTGATTTGGTACAGCTCCATGCACAAGTATGAAAACCTGTATAACATTTTTAAAAGTTTCATTCATAAGGAGTATGGAAGCGACAACAAATTCCCCCTGTTAGCAATTATTTTATTTTTCAATCACCTTATAGACAAGGGACTGGCTTACAATACCCTGAAGAGCTACAGAGCAGCTTTAGGTCCTATATTGTCAGGATATTTCCCAGGTTACTGTCTTGCAGAAGACAAGTATGTCAAAGCAATGATATCGGGGGTGAATAGAAGGAAGCCGAGCAACACTCACCAGTTCCCTGCTGGGATCTAGACAAAGTAATATCGTTTCTCAACACCACAAGAGATAACTCTACCTTACTACTGACACAGAAAACCTTATTTCTAGTAGCCTTAGCTTGCCCTTTAAGAGCAAATCAATTTAACAATCTCTGCATTTCCAGGAGCACCTTCACCCCAGAACACATTGTCCTACGGAACCACCCTTCCTTCATGGCCAAAAACCAAAAGAACAACTACACACCAATAGAGATCAGCTTTAGAAAGCTTCCTAACAGACCAAAAATATGTCCAGTCAGACAATTGAACTTCTATTTGGAATACACAAACAAAGTCTGTAGGGAAAGAAACATAGACAGGAAAGACCACATATGGCTAGATGAACACTTCAAGATAATGTCTTTACAAAAAATGAGACAACTTTTTAGGGAGTGCATTTTCAGAGCCGACCCAAATGCAACTAAACAGTCAACTAATTTCCACTCTATAAGGGGTCAAGCTTCATCAAGACTGCTATACAATGGTATATCTTTACAAGAAATCATGTCCAGAATGAATTGGAGAAGCGAATCTGTCTTCAGCTCTTACTATGCTCTCCTCGGCTTACAGGGTGCTTTCGATGCTGTGGTCGCTGGACTTCATCTTCAAGCCCCTGAAGCATCGGCCTAGCTACCATGGTGAGTCCGGAAGGTTTGAAGCCTCCCTCTCCAGAACTGTAAGTTTTACTTGTGAACGAAGGTTCTGGAGTGGGAGGTGAGAACCTTCCGGACTCAGGTCTGGTCACCCCTCCAACCCTTCCCCCGGGAGCCGAGGAGACCATGTAACTAGGAGAGGATATTCTAACAAACTTCATAATCCAACAGAGTAGGTTATATATACAAGAATACATACGTACATACAATCACTATTATTCCAGAGAAAACAAACTAACTGCAATCTTTCATTATTTATTTCAACCGAAACAGCACAAGAAGATTGACCTTACTAGTAAAAAGACCTTTGTGTTCAACAAATTTGCACCTTCACAGTAATTTCTTCATAACTTGAACAGCCTAAGGTAAGCTCACCACTTCTGTGTTAGTTTTTTGTGCTTTAACAACTTCAAAAATGTGACTACTTTTGCCGAGTCAACCCGCTCGTCTCTGATAGCACCGCCCAAGCGTGGTTTAGCGCTCGCGCCGCCTCTTTGGTTGGGGGGGGTTTCAGGGGGAGTGTGTAAGCTACCACTGGTGAGTCCGGAAGTCTCACCTCCCATCCAGAACCTTCGTTCACAAGTAAACTTACAGTTCCATTCATAATCGGGAATGGATCCTTTTACCCTTGCGCTCGGTACCGAGGGCGCAAATGCACTCGATCCGAGCCCTTATTCATTGTGAAGTGAATCGTAATGCAAGATTCTTTTTCATTTTATTCCTTTTATTATTGATTGCATCAATATTTATTTGGTTCAGTTCCGCTCAGTCAGGGAATTGATCCTTATGCCCTTGCATTCGGGCCGAGGGCACGATTGCTCTCGGGCTCTTATATTATTGTTGGGTACATGGGTGCTGTGCGGGGTGGGGAACGAGAACCCCCCCCCCCCCGCTCAGCTCCCACAGCTGGCCCTCCCCCTTCGGGGGGGGAGGTTATCGGCGTTCTTCTCCTCCTCGCCCGATCCGTCGAGCGCGGGGGAGGGCGCTCGGTGCCCGATGTACAATTGTATTCGGGGTCTTCCACTCGTTCGGAAGAGGGCTCACCCCCCCAGCGCGAGGGGACTTCCCCCCCACTAATCGCTACTACTGTTTATTTCCGCAGGTGCTACTGCCACGAGGGTGGACCTTGGTGAGGTATGGGCGTCCTTCCATTTGCAGGGCGTGCTAGTGTCCAGGGGCTGCGGTTCTATGTCTGGGCCTACTGCGGTCACCCATGGAGTGGTGACCACACTCCAGGTGGCGACGTCCCTCCTCACCTGGTGTACTCGCCTCACGTGGTAACAGTCTTGCCTACAGCCGCTGTGAAGTGCCGTTCGCCGTACCGAGAGGGGGGCGTGCCGCCGCCGCTCGTGGTTGCCACGCTGCAGCGACCACACTTCCGCTGCCCTAGAGCTCGCCCCTGGACCTGCCGCCTGGTACCAGGATGTTGCTGGCTGCTGCTCCACTTCCTGTGTTTTTCCGGTGCTGCCTGCCGTACCTGCCGATTCTGGGCTACTGTCCATGCAGTTGCTGCGCTGCTGTCCCTGCCGTTGCTGCGCTGGCTTGTCCCTGCCGTTGCTGCGCTGGCTGTCCCTACCGATGCTGTGCTGGCTGTGCCTGCTGTTCCTGAGATGCCCATACCTGCTGACATCGTCCCTGTTCGTGGTGGTAACTACCCCAGACTATGGTCTGTCTGTACAGGTGCGTCCGGGCCCTGTGGCTTCGGCTACAGCAGGCCCCGGCTCCGCCCTGGATGGCAGATCTTACGTCTGTCCTGAGGAAGCTGACGAAGAAGAGGAGGAAGGTGTCGTCGTCGTCGTCTTCATCTTCTTCATCGTCGTCGGCTGCCAGCCATCTTCCCCTTCGACTTCTAAGGCTTCACAGCCGAGGAAGAAGAAGGTTGCCTCCTCCCTCCTAAGAAGTCTCCTCGTGGCTTTCTCGGGACCGTCTCACCTTGTGGGACGGGAGGGTTCCTTCCGCTGGTCCTCCTGCTCCTTCGGGAGCGGGGCCCGTCTCTTCTTCCGCAAGGAAGAAGACTACGGGGACCAGAGGGATACCGGCTAACACCGGTACTTCCTCGCCTGGTGTCAGTGGTTCTGCCACTGCATCAGGGTCCGTCTCGGCCTCTCGTTCGCGGGAGGTACCGAGTGTACAGTCGCCTACCAGCGACCGTGCAGCCAGGAACCAGACCTCGGAGCTTGCTCAGCGTCAGGTTCACGGCACGGGGCGGAAGACTGGTGACAGCCGCTCACGCGACTCTCACCAGACCAGCTCTCGCTCTCGCGGCGACCAGCTGACTACCCGGGGACATGACGGTCCACGACCGGCCACGGGCTGAGGCTGGGAAGAGGTCCTCCCGTTCGCCGGTACCAGCCACGGCTGGAACCAGCGACGTGACGTGCCGTGAGGACAAGCACCGGTCTCACTGTGACAGTGGAGCCTGCAGGTCGCCTGACCGTCGCTCTCACAGAGAGCGATCGGGTACGGCAACCAGCAACCAGCTCTTCTGACACTCGAGATCGGGGCCGCTGTGCTCAGTCCAGCCGTTTCTCCACAGCGAGACGGTCGACCAGGCCTGCAGCTCGATCGCCACCGCGGGTTGACGATCGCCTGCAGCCCTCCAAGCCTGCTGGTTCTGCCAGCGGAGCGAGAAGGGAGCGTCAGGTCTGCCTCTCCCGTACCTTCTACCTCCTCGGGTTACACCGGGAGGAGCGAGGTATTGAGGAGTGATCGTGAGGGGTGCGCCCCTCATGATCCCACCACGACGCCCTACGTGCCAGGCACGTTCTTGGACCGGCCAGGACGTATGCGCAAGTGGATGGAGAAGACCGAGAGGGCTGTCGCTGTTCCCCCTTCTTAGGAGGAAGGTTCTCGGAATATGCTCTTGTTCGAAGGGCTTAACGGTCCCACTCTGCAAGATGCTGTGACTTCCGAGATCCAGAGGAACTTTGCCGAGGTTATGGCGCTGATTCGTCAGCACAACGAACCACTCGGGGAAGGATCGCCGCTCCACCCACCAGCGAGCCACGTCTCGGCTCGAGTCGTTTTGGGGCCCGAGAGGGAACCCAACCCAAATCGACGGTGGGTCTGCCGCGATCGGAGCTTGCCGACTGTGTTGAACAGGTAGTCTCTCGTCTCCGGACAAGAAGGCTCTCTCAGTTCTGGCCGGCCGAACAAGCTACTTCACCTCCTCTACTGCGACAGAGGCGTTTCTACGTGTCTTCGGACACCGTATTGAATACCCCTTCGGTCCTCCTGAGGTTTCGACCTCGACGATGACTGGAATGAGTCGGAGGACGGTATCGGCTCGCTCCTGTCAGGTGTCGATCAGCCCCACCCAGACGACGTTCACAGTGCGGCAGACCCTTACCTACAGTATAGTTCGTAACCCTCCTCGGAAAAAGTTTTCTCCTGACGATACGTTTTCCCAGGCTCTGAGAGGCCATCGCCGTAAGGCGATGGCTGCTCCTTTTCTTCTCCAACTGCTAGTTCCGCTGGGAAGGCGAGCCAGTATCCAATTCCTCCCCCATTCCCTCTCTCCTTACGGCTACGAGGGAAAGGGGAGGGATCCTACAGAGATTTCTCTGTAAGATCCCACGTTAGGGGCTGCGCTACCGGGGGGGGGGGACCTTCGGGTCCTACCTGACGTAAGCCCCGGTCATTGAGGAGGGATCCTGCCCCTTTCTCGATTTCTACGGGAATCGAGAGGACCACCAGCCGATATCGTTTGACGAATTCGGTGGGGGGTTTCGCAGAGTGCTTAGAATTCTAACGGAATTTCTAGCGCACTCAGAGTGTTTCGAGTTTTTTTTACGATCTCCAAACACTTAGGCGAGACCACGGTCCAAAGTGAGCGAGAATCCCCGATAATTGTTACACGATAATCGGGAACCTCGCTTATGCTCGAATTCCTGTAATTTTCTAGCATTTGGAAGAAGACTGCTGCGGAAAGAAGAGTATCTCACAGTAGGCGATTAACCTGGAATAGAGAAGAACGGACGGGAACTTCCAGTTTGGCTTGAACTATCGTCTTCGGTATTCTGTTCACCATTGAAGCTTTCCTTTGGGAAAGACTTCTCCTTCACTCTCTTGACTAGAGAACGAAGGCGGTCGATCTCCAATCCTTATTATCATTCCTCGAGAGGAAAAGAATTTAGGATGGAGGTCGTGGTACAGAACCTACAAATATACTACGTATATTACCCTCGCGACATGATTCTTTTAACAGTTGAATTGTCCGGGGGGTAGGCGCATACCGTAGTTAACTCTACGGTTTGTGACCGAGACGAATTGTATCTTAATTGAACTGCAACTCGGGGTTGCCTGCAACCTCCCAGCAGTTATCAGTTTCGATTTTAGATACTTGGTATTGTCATGACAACACCAATCAGCTTTTGTATTTACCGAAATCCGTTTCGGTAAATATAACAATTTGCTCGAGCGTATTCTTTTGCTCAAAATGGTTCTAGCCGAAACGCATTCCTTCGTGGAATAATGGATTACCTGGCAACTCAGGATGACGAGTCACCGAGAGCTACTGCGTATTGAACTGCCCGATAGCGGCTCAGTATCAGTTAGGTCTCGGAGCTGAACGGTCGGTTACGTCTCTCTCTCCCCTGGTTTGATTGACTACCGAACCGTATCTCTGCCCAACAATCATGGACTTAGGTCTCTGATTAACGGGGATTCTCGCAATAATGAAGGACCATCTACTGCTGTGACGCTCGATTTCATCGCCTTCGACATTGCGAGAATTTTCAACAGAGATATCTCTTGGACTCTTTCATCTTTCTGTTTACCGCACCGGTAACAGAAGTCTGTACTAGTCACCCGCTGCATCGCACCGCGATAATGCGAATGATTTTTGCAGACATCTGAGTTTGTCTTCAAAATATCTCGTATTCGTAGGGGTGCAATTATTCATTGCTCGCCCCGAATTAACAGATATGTCAGAAGACATCGCCTACTCTCCGACCTGACAGCTCTACTTCCATGTTCAGCCCATGAGAAGCAGTTTTCTTCAGGCAGTATTTCCCTGTTCATTACTGAAAGCGCTCCGCTTTTATTGCAACTACGATCCTCACCGGACAGCAATGAATAGCGGTTAGCGTTCTCAGTCTTTGTAGCACAGGTTCAGAATCTTGAGAATCCTTCTCTCGGTTCAGCTGTGAAGACGTAGGTTGCATTTTCTGTACACCTTCGTCTTCAACGACACATAGTGTTGTTTCTCCTTAGCCGAGAATCAACTATACTATGAGATATCTTGCCATCAGGGACCTCGGTCCTCTAGAAGGCAATTGACTTTCGCCTGTTGGGCACATGCCTTAAGAGAGTCATCACCTTGCCTTCTGGCATCGGTGACGAACAAATTATTTGTTTAGTCTCTTGGCATAACCCTTTTAAGGCGAAGGTCACGTGACTTGCTCGGGTGCTTGGACAACTTGCCTCCTACCGAACGCAGTCAGTCGGCAGCTGTCAGAGCGCCCAAGTCTGTTACGAACTTCGCTGTGGACTTAGTTCGGTTGTTCCATAACAGTCTTTTTCTTCGTCCTAACGGCTTGTCACAGTACCCATACCATCGACCACCCACACATTGAGTGTCGGTGTCCTATCCAACTACCCGAGAAGAACAACTTCGCTGCAGACGGATAGACCAGTATGGGTACAGGACATCACCGAAGTCGAGAAGAGGGATAGGTCATACGACCATTCCCTTCTTTTCCTCTGAGGTAATTGCATGACTTTTCCTGCGAAGTCAAGCATCCAGGGGATGGGGATTCGTGACGCTCGATTTCGTACCGAATTCGTAGCGAAGACTCAGAACCCTTCGGTTCCTGACGATCGGTTAGAGTCCTTCACAATCCCCTCCCTAATGGACTTCACCGCCTTCGATGCGAAGGAGATGCTTGCTTTGTCCTGTGAAAGCGCGACCGCGCTTTCTGAAGAAACTCGCATCCCAGGCTGAGTGTTGAAGACTCTTCGTCACACCAAGATGACCTAGAAGTACACTCCTCGAGTTACACAAGAACTTCTCCGTGGCGCAGGTACTGAAGGCAGGGGTCTGGTACAACCAGACCACTGGCACCTCCTTCTACCTTTTGGATATTGCCCACAGGTCCTTGGATCGTTTTCCTTGGGATACCCGTGGTGGCTGCTCAACACGTTGTGTAGCTAACCCAGACCTAGCAGGCTGAACAGCATCGAGTCCTGGTGTGACTGTAAGAATAGATAAGTGAATGAGAGAGTGACTGGCTTCTCTTCCTATCTTTTTCTCCCCCTCTACCTGTGGGTAGAGGGATACGGTCATCACCTTGCTGGATAAGGACGAGATGCCGGTGAGCTACTCGACAGAGCCCCATCCTATCCCTTTCACTAGGGATGGGAGCGAATATCCACCACTTCCTCCTACAAGGGGGGGGAAGTGGATGCCACAAGAGACAAACCATAACTTTATTATGTTGCCTCTTGCAAATAGGAACTTGTTCTTGTTTGCTGGTACGAAGAGATACGCTTGCTCTCTCTTAGTACTTGGTCCAGAGGTCTGACCATTGATCCTGCGGTGCACACCCCGATCAATCGGACAGAGGCTTGGATCCCTCCCTCGCTCTTACGACCAGGGAGGCATTCCAAGGTTGGGCGAACACCAGTCTGTTCACAAAAGACTCAGATTCCTCCCACCAAAGAAGTGAGTCTTCCTATTGTAAAAGGACCGAAGGTTTGTATGCCGTGTCGGAACAAAGACAATTTGTCCAAATTGCATTTTTCCTAACTATACAAACCTGAGGTCCTTTTACACATAGTCCCACCTCATGCCACACCACACTCTGCAGTTTTTGCTTGGGCCAAAAGCAAAAGTGATTTGTTTACCTCCCAGTCGCGCGCTGCGCGCCTGTCGGACAAGCAGTTAACTACCGAACCCCTTGTTCGAAAGCTTACGACCTATCCAGCTGCCGCTAGTACCTTCCTATTGTAAAAGGACCTCAGGTTTGTATAGTTAGGAAAAATGCAATTTTGGACAAATTGTCATTTTTTTAATGCAGCAAATTTGGACTCCTAAGCTGTAGAATTACCCCTTAAGTCAGGTTAGGAAGGTAATTTCTAGGAAGCTAAGTTCTGGTTAAATCAGGGCATGATGCCCTTTGAAAGATCAGGTTGCAATGTTTTTTGGTTAGGTCGTAGCCAGTGCTGGACCACGCATGCGATTGGAAATTTACTCCTGCTGATTTGCAGTGTTACTTGGAGGGGTCTAGGGGGGAGCAAATGCCCCCAGCAAGATACCCAAAGTCAGGTTAGGAAGGTAAGGTCTGGTTAGGTCAGGGCACGACATTCTAGGAAAGGTTAGGTTTGGCCAGTTCAAGTTTTATGCATTTTCACCATTGTTTTCTTATATTTCAATGTGCGCTTTAAATGTTTCTGCTCATTAGCAAATGGGTACTGGTAGGACAGTGGATCCCAGCTTTGTTTTCTATAGTAATTTGGGAACCAATGTGGGAAAGCTGACTTTTTGGGAAGGGGAAAACAAAATGAGTTAAATACAAGGATGTTAATCCCACTGGTAGTTATTTTCACAGATTATGGTGATTTTACGCACTAGGATAAGGACATGGTGCCCAAGGTTAGGAGGCAGCCTGATTATTATTCATTTGCAGTGCTCTAAGTTAGGTAAGATGGCATTTGTTCCGATACGTATACAAACCCTCGGTCCTTTAACAATAGGAAGGTACTTAGCGGCAGCTGAACCGGTCGTAAGCTTCGAACAAGGGGGTTCGGTAGTTAACTACTTGTCCGGCAGTTGGCGGTCAGCTCGACTGCAAGGAGAGGAGACCTTTCTGCTTCTCTTCCTACGAGACTCGATATGCCTTGACTTCGAATGACTTAGGCCAGGGATTCGAGGGATTCTCATTCTTAGCTAAAAACAGGGTCTTAAACGAGCAAATAGCTGAGTCTCCTGAAAACCTACTTTATCCTGCAGAGCATGTAATTCACTAACTCTCTTTGCCGTAGCTAAAGATAATAGGAATAGGCATTTTCTGGTGATGTCTCTAAACGATGCCAGATGAGGAGGTTCGAACCTTTTCGGATGAAAGGAACTTGAGAACCACGTCTAGGTTCCAGTTAGGAGGGACGGTTCCTTAGACTTTGAAGTCTCAAAGGACCTTATAAGATCGTGGAGATCTTTTTTATTATCTGCCAGATCTAATCCTCTATTCCTGAAGACTGCCGAGAGCATACTTCTGTATCCCTTTATTGTGGATACAGCTAGATGAGATTGCTCTCTCAGGAATAGGAGGAAATCCGCAATTTCCGCTACAGAGGTAGTGGAGGAGGACAACTTCTTAGCTCTACACCACCTTTTAAAAACCTCCCACTTTGACTGATATACTTGCCTAGTGGAGGTTCTGCGTGCTCTCGCGATCGCGCTTGCAACTTCGCGAGAAAACCCTCTCGACTCTGACGAGTCTTTCGATAGTCGAAAGGCAGTCAGAGCGAGAGCGGGGAGGTTTTGATGATACCTCTTGAAGTGTGGCTGTCTGAGAAGATCCATCCTTCTTGGTAGGGATCTGGGAAAGTCTACGATCCACTCTACCACCTCCGTGAACCAATCTTGGGCCGGCCAAAAGGGGGCTATCAATGTCATCCTCGTCTCCTTTGACGCCACAAACTTTTTCAGTACTAGTCCCAGGATTTTGAATGGAGGAAAAGCATAGACGTCTACGCGAGACCAATCTAGCAGGAAGGCGTCACCATAAGAGCTCTTGGGTCTTCCACGACCGAGCAAAGACTGCCAGCCTTTTGGAGATGAATGTGGCGAAGAGATCATGAGGGGTCCCCCACAGCGACCAGAGATCTTGACACACCTCCTCGTGTAGGGTCCACTCTGTATAAGAAGGACCTGGTTCCTCCTGCTGAGTCTGTCCGCCCTCACATTCTTTACTCCCTGAACGAACCTTGTAAGAAGGGAGATGTTCCTGTGAGACGTCCAAAGCAAAAGGTCTTTCGTCAGCTCGTAAAGGAACAAGGAGTGAGTCCCTCCTTGTTTTCGAATGTAGGCAAGTGCCGTGGTGTTGTCCACGTTTACTTGCACTATACTTTGTTCGAAACCAGAGGTTCTAGACTCTTCAAAGCCAGATGTACGGCGAAGAGCTCTTTGCAGTTTATGTGCCAAGACACCTGCGCTGGTTCCCAGGTGCCTGACACCTCCTTCGAGCCTAATGTTGCTCCCCAACCTTTCTCCGACGCGTCGGAGTACAACACTAGGTCTGGGTTCTGGATTTTTAGAGAGATCCCTTTGTTCTCTTTCAGAGGGGGCAACCACCATTCCAAGTGCGGTCTTATCTCCACTGGAATGGGAAACACGTCCGAAAGTTGTCCAGTTTTCCAACTCCAAGACCTCTTGAGGAAGAATTGAACGCGGACGTAAATGAAGTCTTCCTAGCGGGAAGAACTGTTCGAGCGAGGAAAGGGTCCCTAGAAGGCTCAACCATTCCCTCGCCGACGTCTGTTCTTTCCTTAAGAAGAGAGAGACTATCTGCAAACCTTTTGCGATTCTCTCTTGCGAAGGAAATACTCGAAAACCCCGAGAATCCATCTGAATCCCAGATAGACTAAGTTCTGTCTGGGGGTCAGCTGAGACTTCTCGAGGTTCACGAGTAATCCCAACACTCTGATCAGATCTAAAGTTAACGTAAGGTCCTCCAAGCACTGTCTCTCTGATCTGGCCCTGATGAGCCAGTCGTCCAGATACAGAGAGATATTATCCTTTGAGGTGAAGAAACCTCGCCACATTTTTCATCCCAGGCTTGTGAAGAACCTGAGGAGCTGTGGACAGGCCGAAACACAAGGCTCTGAACTGAAAGATCCTTCCCCCCGTCATGAAACGGAGGTACTTCTTCGATGAAGGGTGGATCGGGACGTGAAAATAGGCGTCCTGGAGATCTAGAGACACCATCCAATCTCCTTGTCGCAATGACGCAAGGACTGAGGCAGAAGTCTCCATCGAGAACTTCTCCTTCTGAACAAATTTGTTCAGAGAGCTGACGTCTAGTACTGGTCTCCAGCCTCCCGAGGCCTTCGCAACCAGAAAAAGGCGATTGTAAAACCCCGGGGAGTTTTGATCCAGTACTAGTTCTATCGCTCTCTTGTCCCACATCTGTTCCACCATCGATCGAAGAGTATCCCTCAGCACAGGATCCTTGTACTTGGCTGTTAGTTCCCGTGGTGTTGACGTTAGGGGAGGAGTGTTCAGGAAAGGGATACGATATCCCTTCCTTACTACAGACAACGATGACGCGTCTGCGTTTATAAGTGTCCAGGCCTCCACAAATCCCAGGAGCCTGGCACCTACTGGTGCTTGGAGGAGAGAAGCATCACTTTCCCTTTTTAAAGGGACGAAAGGCAGACCTACCTCTCCTTCGCAGGAGCCTTCCTTCTTGCGGGAGGTCTGGAGGTCGGGCCACCTCGAAAGGGCTGAACAGATGTACTCGGTCCTTTCTTGTCAGTTAGTAGAAGCATTGGCTTCTTCTTCCTTGCTGACTGCGTCAGAAGGTCTTGAGTCGCCTTCTCAGTTAATGAACGAGAAATGTCCTTCACCAACTGAGAAGGGAACAAAAAGTCAGACAAAGGAGGGTACAGCAGCGCTGCCCTCTGAGCGTGGGAGACTGCTTTGGTTAAAAAAGCACTATATACTGTCTTCTTTTTAAGAAGACCTGCTCCAAATAAAGAGGAGATCTCAACCGAGCCATCCTGAACCGCTTTGTCTATACAAGACAAAATACACAAAGGACTTCTGGTTCGAGTCCTTCAGAATCATGGGCTTTCTTGTGGACATCAACCCCAAGGGACCAAATCTAAGAAGTTTGAAAACTTCCAATACATGAAAGAGTCCCTTAAGGAGATGGTCCAGTTCTGAAATGCCCCAAGTTATACGTGCCGAGTTCAAACCTTGTCTACGTGAAGCGTCAACTAAGGTCGAAAAGTCCGCTTCTGACGTAGACGGAAGAGCAATACCCATATTCTCTCCCGTCTGATACCAAATGCCTCTTTTACCAGCTAGTCTCGCTGGAGGCATGCAGAAGACCGTTCTGACTAACTCCTTCTTAGACTTCATCCAAGAGTCTAAAGACTGAAGAGCCCTCTTCATCGAAATGGCGGGCTTCATTCTGAGAAAAGACGAAGATTTCTTCGTCTTAGCACTCGAGAAAAAGAGAGCGCAGAGAAGGAGGAGCGGCAGGAGTCAAGTCGTCTCCATACTCCTCTAGAAGCAAGGCTGTCAAAACTTATAGTTCGACAGTCCTTCTCTTCCTTGATACTCTTCCTCCGAGTTCTACTTCTAACTCGGGGTCTAATTGAGTCTCCGCTGCCAATTCAGTGCCGGTTTCCTCTGGAGGAGACAAACTCCTAATAGGAGAGGGGCTAAGGGAATGATATTCCTTCCTCTTCCCGCTTTAATAGTCCTGGAAGGCACCAACAGCTCAGGCTTCTCTCCATAAATGGATGACGCTTCCCGCTTGGATGACGCTTCTCGTCCGCCAAGCGTCCTGGCTGACGCCTCCCGCTTGTGTGGCTGCTGACGTCTGGATGACGCCTCGCGCCTGGAAGACGCTTCGCTCTCAAAAGGCGTCCTAACTGGCGCCAAAAGAAAATTGGTTGGAGCCTCGCGTCTAAAAGCAGCTTTAAAAGACGCTTCATGCCTAGAAGACTCTCACGTCTCTCTGGCGTTTACGTGTCTTCCGTAAGATCCTCCCGATCTCGCTCTCGAAACCGAAGCTTCTGCGATATGTTTAGAAGCTTCACGTTTGCATGATGCTCTCGCTTAGCAGGGAGAGAGGACGAGACTTCTTGATTGGAAGCGCAACGTCCTTCCTACGAGGCGCTAACACTCCCACCAAAGAGGCCAGTTGTTCTTGTACTGCCATGATAATCTTCCTTGAAGCTTCTCCCACGTCATTTGCTCATTTGCATGACGCCTTTCGTCTTCCATCGGGGGAGAAGTAGGAAAGTGTTCTTCTGCATCCTCGTCGGGTGACGCTGACGCCACCTTCGCCTTCTTAATAGACGAGGGAGCGTCATCTGAGAAACGCTCCGGGCTCGAATCAAATTCGGGTTCTTTCAAATGCCGTTTCAGAGGCCTAGATAAAATCCGACTCCTTCCACCATCGTTTAGGTGAGGGAGAGGGAGAGGATGAGAAACTCACGAAGGACGCTTTTTCTAAAGCGCCCTTGAGCAGCCTGCCACGAAACAGAGCTTGCTGAAGGGACGTCTGACCGTTGGGGATTCCCCACGACCTCCTTAAGGCTTTCGACTTTCCTTCTCCTCTGGGCATGGGAGCTTGGAAGAGGTCTAGGCCTGGGAGCGTCGCAGGGACGATCAAACGCCCCCTCCACAACACTGGGAGAACTCACTTCACTGTAATGCTCACTTTCACTAGCCTTACCTTGTAAGTCCGCCATTTTGGACTTCATGTCTCGAATAGTAGCTTTCAGATCGGCGATTTCCGAGGCCCGATTCCGAAAGTAAACCTTGTGATTAGACACATAGGGAGAATCTAAATCATTAGGATTAGAAAAAGTCTCAATAAAAGGCTCAATAGGCCTTGAACTCACACCTTTCAGACGTCTAAACCCTATCCCTCTCTAACTTCTTCAAATAAGAAGTTAAAGTCTTCCATTCTTCTGCATTTAATCCCTCGCATTCATGACAAGTATTAGTAGCAGAACACTGAAACCCCCTACATTACGACATACAGTGTGAGGATCAACCGAAGCTTTCGGTATCCTCACCCTGCAGCCTACATTCACACACATTCTCACACTCACATTTGAAATAGACAACTGAGGAAAATTCCAAAAAGCAAGTCCAAAATCAGTCCACAGTAGCGAATGCCAAAAACACGATCCAGATACGTCACCAAAAAGCTGATAAACGATGATCAAAGGATGAAATAAGAATCTAAGTCAGGAGGTAATAGCAACAATGTTGATACCACCGGCGACAGAGAAAATATGATAGAAAACGGGAATGGTTCCTAGTCCTGCCGCCCAGGGCAGGCTGGTAGATCACCTGACCTACCTGTAGCGAGTGGCGCGAAATTTGAATTTCTGTCGGGGACGACGGAGTCTTAGCTATGTATATATCTGACAGGTAAGTTGATTGTATGAAAATTTCATATGGAGACCACTCGGTTGGTTCTGGAGTCCATCAGACAGGGGGATTGGATGGTTTCTCTGGACATGCAAGACGCTTATTTTCACATTCCGATTCATCGCGAATCTCGGAAGTACCTGAGGTTCATGTTCGAAGGCAAGGTGTTTCAGTTTCGGGCGCTTTGCTTCGGACTGGCGACCGCTCCTCAAGTTTTCACCAGGGTTCTATCCCCAATAGGAAGCTGGCTGCACATATTAGGAGTAAGAATCTCCCTCTATCTGGACGATTGGCTTCTCCGGTCGGAATCAGAGAGTCGGTGCATGAAGGACCTTGGAACAACTCTGGATCTTGCCAGAAAGTTAGGAATTCTGGTCAACAAACAGAAGTCCCAGTTGGTTCCATCTCAGAGCATCCTTTATTTGGGGATGACTCTGAATGCTCAAGTTTTTTTTTCGGGCTTTGCTGTCCCCCGAAGAGGGTCCCAAGGCTCCTGTCTGGAGACATGTGTTCAGGAGTTCTTGGACAAAAAGGTAAGTTCTGCCAATCAGTGGATGAGGCTCCTGGGCAAATTGACGTCAGTGGAGAAATTTGTGACGTTGGGAAGACTGCACATGAGACCGCTGCAGTTTTTTCTGAGAGCCTCTTGGTGCAGGAAGACGCAACCGGACTCGATTACCTTTCCTGTCACAGACCAAATAAAAGAGGACCTAAGGTGGTGGCTGTCTCGGCAAGATTGGAAGAAGGGTTAGTTTACAGATTTACGACCCATCCTCCCGAACCTACAGTTTCATACACAAAATTCACCTACCTCAGATATATACATAGCTAAGACTCCGTCGTCCCCGACAGAAAATTCAAATTTCGCGCCACTCGCTACAGGTAGGTCAGGTGATCTACCGGCCTGCCCTGGGCGGGCGGACTAGGAACCATTCCCGTTTTCTACTCATATATTTTCTGTCGCCGGTGGTATCAACATCGTTGCTGCCTCCTCTTGACTGGAATTCGCTTTTCTAAGCAATTGATCATCTTTTTGTGGACTTTTGGTGACGTACCTGGATCGTTGTTTTGGCATTCGCTACTGTGGACTGGTTTATTTGGACTTGCTTTTTGATTTTTCTTCAGAATGTCTGATTCAAGTGTTTGTGTGAGAAGTGTGTGAATGTAGGCTGCAGGTGAGGATACCGAAAGCTTCGGTTGATCCTCACACTGTATGTCGCAAATGTAGGGGTTTTGATTGTTTCCATTTCTAACACCTGTCATGAGTGTGAAAGATTGAATGTTGAGGAATGGAAGACTCTAACTTCTTACTTGAAGAAGTTAGAAAGGGATATAGTCAGAAGGGCTGCATCTAAGATGGCGGGTAGTTGTACAAGGCCTATTGAGCCTTTGGATAATTCTAACTCTTCTCTTAATTATGATTTCTGTATCAGGACCCTCACAGGCCGTTCATTCAGATTCAGCTTCGGAAATTGCTGAACTGAAGGCTACGCTTCACAGGATGAGATCCGAAATGGCTACCTTAAAAGGTAAAGGATGGTGAAAGTGATTTTAGTGAAGTGAGTGTCCCCAGTGTTGTGGAGGGGCGTCTGACCGTCTCTGCGACGCTCCCAGGCCTAGACCTCTTCCAGCTCCCAAGCCCAGAGGAGAAGGAAAGTCGAAAGCCGTACGGAGGTTGTGGAGAATTCCCCACGGTCAGGCGTCCCTTCAGCAGGTGCTGTGTATAGACACCTGCTCAGGACCGCTATCGAAAAAAGCGTCCTCAGAGAGTGCTTCTCTTCGTCCGCTTCTCCCTCTCCTAAACGAGGTGGAAGGATTCGGACTTGTCCAGGGCCCCTGAAAAGGCACTGGAGAGATCCTGGTTTGGATTCAAGCCCAGAACGCTTTTCGGAAGAAGAACCTCCTTCTATCAAGAAGGCGAAGAGGGTTTCGCCGTCCCATGATGGGGGCAACACGCCTTCGAGGTCTACCTCTCCCGTTCAAGAAGACGCAGGAGGAGCGTCCAAAAGGATCATTTGGCGGTACAGGAACAGCTTTCCGCCCTAGTAGAGTCCTTGCGAAGGATCCTCCCCCCTCGTAAGAAAGACGTCAGACTGCCGGTCAAGAAGACTCGTCTTCCTTCTCCCACCAGGAGTGAGGCTCCTGTGAGACGTGAGTCTTTTGAGATCTCAGATAGAGACTCGTGGGAAGATCTGGATCCTCCAGACAAGCGCGTAGCAACAGCCAAGCGCGAGGCGTCCTACAGACGAGAAGCGTCCTCTAAGAGAGAGTCAGACAAGCGAGAAACGCATTACAGACGAGAGGATTCTCCCAGATGGGATACGTCTGCCAGATCAGTAGCTTCAGCCGAGCGCGGAGTAACAAGCAGGCCTTGGGGGTAGCATTCATCCAAGCGTGAGGGATCAAGAAGAACATCTGTCCACGCAAGGAGGAGACTTCAGGAAGACACGAGTCTTCAACAAGGCACGAGGTGTCAGTCAGGCGCGAGACTTTTCAGAGGCGCGAGGCACCAATCAGGCGCGAGGCGCCAGCCAAGCGCGAAGAGTCAGTCAGGCGCGAGACGCCAGCCAAGCGCGAGGATCTTTTGCCAGGCGCGAGGCGCCATCCAAGTGTCGAAGAGTCAGCCAGGCGCGAGACGCCAGCCAAGCGCGAGGCGCCAGCCAGCGCGAGGAGCAGCCAGGCGCGACGCCGCCACGCCAAGTGCAGAGAGGCGCAGCCAGACGAAGAGCCAGTCAAGCATAGGAGCTCTTTTTACACTCTCTTAGCCCCTCTCCTATAGAGAGTTTGTCCCCAGTAGAGAGAATTGTTGGGACAAGAAGACCCGGGAACGAGAAGTGGTCTCTCCTACTGATCCGATTATGGAAGAGGAATCAGAGGACGAGTCTCACAGTAAGGAAGGACTGTCGAACTACAAAGTCTTGACAGCTTCTCTCCTCTCCCAGGAATACGGAGGACGCATTGATCCCTGCCGCTCCTCCTTCGCCTCGTTCTCTGTTTTCATGCTCGAAGACTCCGAAATCGTCGGCTTTCGTGAAGATGAGACCGACGATTTCTATGAAGAGAGCTCTGCAATCGCTGGATAACTGGATGCTTACTAAGAAGGAGCTAGTAAGGACAGTTTTTTGCATGCCTCCCCCTAGACTGACCGGCAAGAGAGGGATTTGGTACCAGACTGGGGAGAATATGGGTCTCACTCTCCCTGCTTCAGCTGAAGCTGATTTTTCCAGTCTGGTAGACGCATCCAGGAGACATAGCCTTCACACGGCTAAGATTACTTGGGGCCTTTCAGAGTTGGATCATCTCCTCAAGGGACTTTTTCACATTCTAGAAGTCTTTAACTTCCTAGATTGGTCCCTTGGGGTGATGTCCAAGAAGGCTCATGCCCCGGAAGGGCTAGAACCCGGTTGTACTCCTAGCAATTCTGAATCATGTATTGACAAGGCGGTGCAAGACGGCTCAGGGGAAGTTTCTTCCTTGTTTGGAGCAGGTCTCTTGAAGAAGAGATCTGTGTTTACGCGCCTTCCTGACGAAAGCAGTATCACACTCACAAAGAGCAGCTTTGTTATTCGCCCCTAGATCTGATTTTCTGTTCCCGTCACAGTTGGTGAAGGATATTTCACCGATCGCTGACGGAGAAAGCGACTCAAGATCTTCTCCCTGCAATCGTCCAGGAAGAAGAGACCAGTTCAATGATGGGAGGGGAACAAAGAAAGTGACGGACTACTCCTGTTCGGCCCTTTCGAGGCGGCCCTCCAACTAGAGTTACCGCTAAAAGGAAAAACGACCGAGAAGAGAGGTCGAGCCTCGTTCCGCCCCCCTTTAAAAGGGGAAAGTGAAGTGGCGCTCCTCCAACACCAGTAGGTGCCAGGCTCCGGGGATTTGCGGAAGCCTGGACTCGCATCAACACAGATCCTTGGTCGATGTCGGTTCTTCAGAAGGGATATCTCATTCCTTTCCTGGACAATCCTCCCCTGACGTCAACTCCGAGGGAATTGTCCCGCCAATTACAAGGACCCTGTGTTGAAAGATACTCTTCAACAAATGGTGGTCATCATGATGGGACAAGAGAGCTATAGAACTGGTGCTGGATCAAAGCTCCCCGGGGTTTTACAATCGTCTTTTCTTGGTTGCGAAAGCCTCGGGGGGATGGAGACCAGTTCTGGACGTCAGCGCTCTGAACAAGTTTGTTCAAAAACAGAAGTTCTCCATGGAAACCTCTGCTTCAGTCCTGGCGGCTCTTCGCCAATGATTGGATGGTGTCTCTGGATCTCCAGGACGCATATTTTCACGTCCCGATCCATCCTTCGTCGAAGAAGTACCTCCGTTTCATGACGGGGGGAAGGATCTTCCAATTCAGAGCCTTGTGCTTCGGCCTGTCGACGGCGCCATCGGTTTTCACGAACCTTTTGAAAAAATGTGGCGAGATGGCTTCATCTGAAAGGAATCAGTATATCTCTTTAATCTAGACGACTGGCTTATCAGAGCAAAGTCAGAGGAACAGTGTTTGGAGGCCCTGAATGTGACACTAAACCTTATAACAGACTTTAGGATTACTCGTGAACCTCGAGAAGTCCCAACTATCCCCAGCCAGAACTTGGTCTATCTGGGATTCGGATGGATTCTCGGGGTTTTCGAGTATTTCCTTCTCAAGAGAGACTAGCGAGAGGTTTAGAAAAACAAGTCTCTCTCTTCTAAGGAAGGAACGGACTTCGGCGAGGGAATGGTTGAGCCTGTTAGGGACCATTTCCCTCGCTCGAACAGTTCTTTCACCTAGGAAGACTTCATCTCCGTCCTCTTCAGTTCTTCCTCAGAATTCGTGGAACATGAAGACAGGACTACTCTCGGACTTGTTTCCCATTCCAGATCGGATAAAACTCATCTAGAATGGTGGTTACTCCCACTGAGGGAAAACAAAGGTACTTCCCTGGAAATACAGAGCCAAACCTTGTATTGTTTTCCGACGCGTCCGGAAAAAAGGTTTGGGGAGCAACTTTGGGAAAGAGAGGAAGTGTCAGGCACTTGGAATGCTCTTCAAGTGTCCTGGCACATAAAACTGCAAAGAACTGCTAGCTGTACACCTAGCTCTAAAGAGCTTCGAAACCGTTAGTTTGCAACAAAATAGTTCAAGTCCAAATGCGGGACAATACAACCGCTCTGGCATACATTCGGAAGCAAGGAGGTACTCACTCGTATGCCCTTTACGAACTCACGAGAGAATTCTGTTGTGGACATCCCAGAGGAACATCTCTCTCTTGACGAGGTTCGTTCAGGGAGTAAGGAACGTACGAGCGGACAGGCTGAGCAGGAGGAACCAGGTCCTTCATACCGAGTGGACCCTCCACTCAGAAGTTTGCCTCAAGCTCTGGTCTCTTTGGGGAACTCCTCATGTCGACCTCTTTGCCACGTTCCTCTCGAGGAGACTGGAAGTCTTCTGTTCAAGTGGTAGAAGATCCCAGAGCTCTAGCAGTAGAAACGCCTTCCTACTAGATTGGTCTCAGGTAGACGTTTACGCATTTCCCCCATTCAAGATTCTGGGGCAAGTACTCAGGAAGTTTGTGACTTCAAAGGGGACAAGAATGACCCTGATAGCCCCCTTTTGGCCACTCAAGAATGGTTTCCAGAGGTACTGGAGTGGATAGTAGACTTCCCCAGATCCCTTCCACAAAGGAGGGATCTTCTCAGACAACCACACTTCGAGAGGTTTCATCAAAACCTCCCCGCTCTCGCTCTGACTGCCTTTCGACTATCGAAAGACTTGTCAGAGCGAGAGGCTTTTCTAGTAAAGCAGCAAGCTCGATCGCTAGAGCCCGGAGAACTTCCACTATCCCGGGTTTATCAATCCAAGTGGGAAGTTTTCAGAAGGTGGTGTAAGTCAAAGAAGTTGTCCTCCTCCATACCTCTGTAGCAGAAATAGCTGATTTTCTGTTATTTCTGAGGGAAGAGTCGCACCTCTCCGTAGCCACGATAAAGGGCTATAGGAGTATGCTATCGGCCGTCTTTAGGAATAGAGGCCTAGATTTGGAAACAATAAGGATCTGCATGATATGATTAGGTCATTTGAGACCAAGAAGTCTAGAATGACTTCTCCCCCTAACTGGAATTCTAGACGTAGTACTGAAGGTTCTTGGACTTCAGAGAGATTTGAACCCCTAAATTTGGCCTCGTTTCGTGATATAACAAGAAAATGTTTATTCCTTTTGTCACGTGCGACGGCAAAAAGGGTTAGCGAACTGCACGCCCTTAGTGACAAGTCGGGTTCAATGTAGATTCAGCCATCTGTTCCTTCAAGGAATTATTCTTGGCGAAGAATGAAAATCCTTCGAACCCCTGGCCGAGAAACTTCGAAATAAAAGGATTATCGAGCCTCGTCGGCAGGGAACCGGAGAGGTCTCTTTGCCCGGTAAGGGCTTTAAAGTTTTACTTAAAGAAGAAGGAACAGTTGGGAGGTTCTAGACAAGGCCTGTGGGTGCTCAGTGAGGATCCATCAAGACCTATGTCTAAGATGCATTAGTTTTTCCTTTTTGTCAGGAACGTAATTATGGACGCTCATAAGGCTTGCACGGACGATTCTTTAAAACTTCTGAGAGTAAGAGCTCATGAAGTGAGAGCAGTGCGACGTCTCTCTCTTTTCAGAGAAATATGTCGCTGAAGAATATCTTGGAAGCGACATATTGGAGATGTAAATTCTGTGTTTGCGGCTCACTATTTGAGGACGTGCGTGTGACCTATGAAAAATGTTTTTCATTAGGTCCTTTTGTGTCTGCGGGCACAATCCTGGGTACAGGAGTTTACAACAATCCTTAAGATTTTTTTTACTACTTAAGTCTAATAGATATGTTCTAGACTTTCTGTTGAACAAGTGCAGTTGCCGCACAAGCGGGCCATCACTTCAGTTTAGTAAGGACTCTTGTGATATCTTATATTAGATAAAATTTTTTTTTGGAAATTATTGTGTGCGTGTGCATTGTAGTTGAGTTACGGTTGTTGCGAAGAGTTGGGGATAAACTCTGAGCAATTTTTGTTTTTAATACTAACATGGTGTAGGATCAGGTGGTCGGGATTGGTTTGTATGCTCCTTAATAAGGGGTGTTGTCATGTAAGTGGATCAGCACCCATTGACAAAGTCCTTTCAGAGGCTCTGCCGAGTAAGTGGATAAGACCCCCCCCTTCGGCAGAGCCCACAAGAATTCTTGGCCATAGATCACATATCTCGCTAAAGTTTCTTGAGGTGATGCAGACTACGGGGAAAACACCCACGAAGTCTACCACCTATCAGGTAGGAACCAAGGTTTTTTATTTTATACCTACAACAGATGTTGTTTACCTGTCTATTCTAGTAGTAGCTGTCTCTTACCCTCCACCGAAGGGTGCCAATCAGCTATGTATATATCTGACAGGTAAGTTGATTGTATGAAAATGATATTGTTATAATACAATAAAGTTTCATACATACTTACCTGGCAGATATATACGATTAAGGGCCCACCCAGCCTCCCCGCAAGGAGACAGGTGGGGAAGAGAAAATATATAGTAGAAAACGGGAATGGTTCCTAGTCCCCCTCCGCCCGCCCCCCAGGGCAGGCCGGTAGATCACCTGACCTACCTGTAGCGATGGCGCGAAATTTGAATTTCTGTCGGGGGACGACGGAGTCTTAGCTATGTATATATCTGCCAGGTAAGTATGTATGAAACTTTATTGTATTATAACAATATCATTTCTTTTCCGACGCATCGGACACAGGTTGGGGAGCCCTGCTGGGAAATCAACGTGCTTCAGGAGCTTGGTTGGAGAAGAAGAAGTTCCACATAAATGTAAAGGAACTTTTAGCAATTTTCCTGGGGCTCAGAGGCAAGTTCGGAACTTAGTAGAAGGTCAGGTAGTGGCAGTACATTCCGACAACTCCACGGCTCTCTTAGTACGTGCGGAAACAGGGGGGGACTCAGTCTTTCTCTGTACGAAGTGGCCAAGGATCTCCTCCTGTGGACAAACGAAGCGAATGTTCAGCTAGTCCGAGATTTGTTCCGGGAAAGATGAACGTCCTGCGGACGAGCTAAGCGTCACCAGCAAGTGTTACCTCTGGAGTGGACTTTGGAAGACAAAATTTGTCAGAAACTTTGGCGCCTTTGGGACGAACCGTCCATAGACCTGTTCGCGACTTCAAGGAACAACCGTCTTCCTTCTCTTTTGTTCTCCAGTTCCAGATCCTCTAGCTTGGTCCGGTGTGAACGCAATGCTGTTTGGATTGGTCGGGTCTGGAAGCTTATGCATTCCTCCGTCGGTCTAATAAGAGAGGTGCTGAACAAGTTCATGTCGCACAGCAATGTAACACTGACGTTTAATCGCTCCCTTTTGGCCCAAGAAAGAGTGGTTCCCGGACCTTCGTCCAGTTGTTAGTGGACTTCCCCAGGCTTCTTCCTCCAGAGAAGTGGCTTCTCAAACAACCTCACTTCAAAAGGTTCCACCAAAACCTGTCCGCTCTAGCTCTGACAGGGTTCAGACTGTCCGGAATCTTGTCAGAGCGAAAGGGGTTTTGGTTTTCAAGAAGAACTGCAGAAGCTATCGCTCGTTGTAGGAGAGAGTCTTCTAACAAACTCTATCAAGGGAAGTGGAGAATCTTCAGAGTGGTGTATAGGTGCTAAACAAAGTCTCTACTTCTTGCGACCTCTTTAACGGAAATAGCAGATTTTCTTCTATTTCTTAGGGAGTCTAAGGAACTGGCTCCTTCTACGATCAGAGGATATAGAGCCATGCTTTCTTCTTTTTTCGGTTTTTCGACATCTGGGGTTTGGATATTTCCTCCAATTCAGATCTGTCGGACCTCATTAGGTCTTTCGAAACCACTAAGCTCCCTCAGGATTCAGTGGCTTGGAACTTAGATGTGGTGCTTAAGTTCCTCATGGGGCCACCGTTTGAGCCTTTGAAGTCGGCTTCACTCAGGAACTTGACTAAAAAGACTCTTTTTCTTATTGCACTAGCTTCTGCAAAGCGTGTCAGCGAATTTCATGCTTTAGACAAAAGAGTCGGTTTCTCTCAAGGCAATGCTGTTTTTTCGGTATCTTTGACCTTTCTAGCCAAAAACGAGAATCCGTCTAGTCCTTGGCCAAGGAGTTTTGTGGTTAGGAACTTATCTGATTTGGTTGGACATGAGGAGGAAGAAAGGCTCTTATGTCCAGTCAGGGCAATTAAGCAGTATCTTCTTGCCACTAAGGAGGTTAGAGGCCAATCTTCTAAGCTCTGGACCTCGGTTCAAAATCCCTCTCGTCCTCTTTCTAAGAATGCTATATCGTTCTTTATTAGAGAGCTTATCAGGGAAGCTCACTCGCAGTCCGAGAACGACAATCTTTCCGTTCTGAGAGTTAAAGCTCATGAGGTTAGAGCAGTGGCAACTTCTTTAGCATTTAGAAAGAATTTATCTTTAGCTTCGATTCTTCAGAGTACGTTCTAGAGATCGAATTCGGTTTTTGGGAGCCATTATCTCAAAGAGATAGAAACGGTTTTCGAGAATTGTAGAACGTTAGGTCCGGTGGCGGTTTCTGGCATGGTGTTGGGAGAAACGGCACAGGGGTCGTCACCTCTATGCTAACTTTTCACCTTGAAAAAAAAAAAGGTTGTCAAGTGTCAAGGAAGCTGGGGGTACTGAGTACCTGGGATACTCACCAGTTTTGTTAGGTCAGATTTTATAATGGTTTGGGTTATATGTTTTTAAATCTGGTGTTGTTGACAAATGTTTTGTATGATTGAATTGCTGGTCTTAGCCCAGGGCAAGGGCAATCTTTGTTATTACTATCCTCCGCCAGTCAGCCTTGACTTGCTTGAACTACGGAAGGATTCCACTCCTGTAGAGGCTAACTTTGGTCAAATTCCAATTCCTCTACAATAGTAAGAAGAGCACCGACCAGAGGCAGTAACAGTCTGCTGTAGCTCTCTTACAAGGTAAGGTACAACAGACACCTCGAGTGTTTACTGGTACTATTGTAATAAATGTAACCCATTTAGAAATACTAGTGGTCCACTGAATCCCACCTTCCCATAAATGTGTAATCAGCTGTATAATTGTTCGGTAAGACACTACAATAAAAATGAAATTTTCATTAGTAAAATGAAGTTTTATTGTA
Source organism: Macrobrachium nipponense (assembly GCF_015104395.2). Lineage (NCBI taxonomy): Eukaryota > Metazoa > Arthropoda > Malacostraca > Decapoda > Palaemonidae > Macrobrachium > Macrobrachium nipponense. The sequence goes on from NC_087200.1 coordinate 124,476,387, forward strand.
TACTTACCGAACAATTATGATTATACCCACCCTCCTCCCCTTAGGTGGACGGACGGGCAGAAAGAATTGGATTCACCTGGGCAGTTGTACCTGGTTCTCCCGCAAGTGGAGGGAGATGACGTCATCACCACCAGTGTTGGCGACGCCTACGGGCTAAATTTGAATTTAGTCTCCTGCCGCTCGTGGAAATCACGGCTGTATAATTGTTCGGTAAGTATACAATAAAACTTCATTTTACTAATGAAAATTTCATATTTCCGACAAATTGTTATTTTAAGCCTAGGAAAAGGACCTAGTATCCCAAATTGGATTAGGGGGAGGGGCAATTGGGCCAAACTCCCTGGCTATGATAATGAAATAGCCACCTAGGTGGGGTTTTGGTGATAGGTAAGGACCTGGAATCTGACGTTAGGTTAGGAGGTTTCCCGTTGTGGTCCACTGAATTGAAGAATACAATAAGGGTGTTGTCCATATTCTGTAAAGTTACGTACAGGCATTCCCTGGTTATTGGCGGTCTCGGTGAATGGCGATCCGATTTAAGGACGCTTGTCGACTGCCTGGTTATTGGCGGTCTCGGTGAATGGCAATCTGTTTTAAGGGCGGTTGTCTAGCCCCATAAAATCTGCGCTTTATGGCGCCATAACAGGCCGAGTTGCGATCAATGGCGCCATAAGGTGCCTATAATAGAGTTATGGAACCGTAACATACGTAAACAAGGTGCTATGAATCGGTTATCGGCGCCGTTAACAGAAAGTTGGCGCTGTAAGCACCATAAATCACCGGGAATCTGTAGGCAGTCCCCGGGTTACGACAGGTTCGGCTTATGACATTCCGAGGTCAAGGCGCTTTTCAATTATATTCATCAGAAATTATTTCCAGGGTTATGACGCCTACAACACTGATCTGTCAGATGAAATATGACACCAAAAATGCAAAATAATCAATATTTGAAGGTTTTTTTGATGAAAAATGCAATAAGAATGTAGTTTACACAGTTTTCAATGAACCCAAAGCATTAAAAGTAAAGTTTTCTTAGGATTTTTGATGATGTTCCGGCTTACGACGCGTCTCAAGAACGGAACCCCTGTCGTAACCCGGGGACTGCCTGTATTTGCTAACAAAATGAATGTCAGAAACATTCAAAGTAAAATCTTACCCCAAAGTATACCCCATTATCTATGGAGTACAGGCAGTCCCGGCTTCCGACGGGTTCAGCTTACGACGTTCCGAGGTTACAACTCTTTTCAATTATATTTATCAGAAATTATTTCCAGGTTTACGGCACATATTCCAGGGTTATGACGCTTATAACGCTAATCTAGCAGAAGAAATATGATTCCAAAAATGCAAATTAACCTATATTTGAAGTTTTTATGATGAAAAATGCTATGAGAATGCAGTTTATATATAGTTTTTATTGCACCCAAAGCATTGAAAGTAAGATTTTCTTAGGATTTTTGAAGATGTTCTGGCTTACAACGATTTTCAGCTTATGACGCGTCTGAAGAACAGAACCCCTGTTGTAACCCGGGGACTGCTTGTATACTAAAAAATAAAAACCAATGCATAGGCTAGCTCCAACAGTAGTGGCAAATTAGCCTACAGCAGGAACATAAGCAATTGGAAAAAGCAGGTTACCAAGAGCCCATGTTTCATATAAGCATAGAGGGGACTATCAAACCCATAATCAAATACAAATGCAAAATGTAGTTGTTCTAATAGTTTTTTTATGTAATTTTGGACAACTCTGACATTCATCTCCCATTATAAACCCCTGCCCCACCCAAGTCTAACATTAATGGAGAATCTTGGTGGGAAATTGGGAATTTGGGTGAATGCAGAAAACCAATTGAAAATAGGGATGCATCAAACCTAACCTTTCTTAAATCCAGGACACCAGGTCTTACCTATCCTGTATAGGGGTGGAGACACCTTTTAAGACCCATTTTTTAACAGGAGAAATAACATGGTCTCCCAATATCTGACAGCTAACCTTAAGATAGTTCTTAGCATGCAAAACTTGAACAGTCTTCTTAAATTAAGTAGTAGACCACCCATTTACAAATATACATACAGGCAGTCCCCGAATTAAGGTGGAGATACGTTCCTGAGGCGCAACTTCAGTTGATTTCGACATGTCGGATCTTAACTTTAAAAAATGTATAAAAATGAAAAAAGTTATAAAAGTCTTACCTTTAATCCGGTGGTTGGTTTGCACACTGAAATGTGGCAGCACTTACTTATTTACATGAGGAAGCTCAGAAACTAGTAACCAGCCTAATGTCACCTTCACTTATGATTTTCACCTTAAGTTGGGGACAGATTTTTTAGAATATTTTTCAAAAGCGTCATAAGATATGATTGAATCATGTCAAGCTGCCTTAATTCAGAGATTGCCTGCAAAGCTTTCCTTTTTCTTTTGTTAACATGGGTAAATCTAGAAGTTACCACTTCTATTGAAAATGCTGAAATTATTCACTTAGAAGGGAGCTCTTTCATGTTGCTACTTGTAGTTTGAAATGACTAAACATGAGATGATGAGGTATCGAAAGGTTAAATAAAAACATTCCTGTTTGGTGAAATAAGGAAACCATGTTTTTTTATATTTAGAAGAATTTTTCCTGTTTTTTTTACATTAACTAGTATCTTTATAAATAAAATTGAAGATAGATTGTTCCTGAGTTCTTCATAGTGCTGTCATGTTACCCAGTAATTTTTCATCATTAACATAAATCAGGTTTTTTCTTTCATTGTTATTTTATATTTTCATCCATGTTATACATTAGTGATCTTATTCATCTTCTCAAGATAGCATCCATAGTGACTGTTTTGCTTGCCTTTCCCATATCCGTAATCTTGAATCTCAATTGGTATTACTGCATAATGATAATTCAATTTCTATCTTGCATCTACAAGAGCACATTTGCCTGAGATATATATTTAAGACATCTATATCTACCATACTTTATTATATGACAGATCCATCAAGAGGAAAGAGATATCCAAAAAGATTTTATGTCCCACCTGTTGATATGAAGTACGATCAAGATTCAATGCCTGCAGAATGGGATGGTGAGTACTCCAAATGTAGAATGTGAATTATCACCTGTTTGTTACACTAAATTGCTTCTAAATATAAGTAAAATGTGAAGGTCAAATCTGCAGATATAATAAATGAAATATGGCATAGAAGTCAGGATATACATAATTTTATTATTTAGTTTAGAGTTATATCTTTTGTAGCTGGTCATTTTCCCTCACAGATTTAAAGTGCAGTGTAGTGATTAAAAACAGGAAATAAAAAGATTAAAATCTACTAGTACAGTCATACCTTGTGCTTTTGCGTTTCTGGATTTGCTAAATTTTTAATTGGAACCTAACTAATTTGCATCCACAATTTTTTCACAGATAGCTACACGTTTTCTTTATTTGATTGAATTGTATCGTTTTATGACTTCTGTGACATATGAAGTTTACCTTCCTAGCGAGTTTGGTTTCCCTTACTGTGATTGCCAATGAATTAGTATAGGGGTAACATTAGTATACTGTTCCGTAAATGCGTTAGTGTGGCAAATACCCGTTAGGTGATACTGTAGAGTAGTTCGGACTCTTATTACAGTTTTTTCTTTTTTTAAGGGTAATGTATTAAGCTAACTTTTAAATGAAATTAAAGTGCTTTGGGAGCATGCTTTTGGTCATATTTAGGGTTTAAACTCTAGAAATAACCATTTATTAGCATTTTTAGTGACTCGTACCAAACTTTCATTATTCTTCCTGACCCACAATGGGTTCTGGAACCTTACCTCACGAATGTTCGAGGTATTACTCTGTTGTACTTTTGAGAGTTAGTTTCATGTTGTTTCAGCAGCTCTGTGAAGTTACAAGTTCACAAGTGTGCACAGTAATTTTTATAGCATAGTCAGTAGTAAGTCTTTTTATGGAAATAAGGTAAACTCGTCTCATAGTTAGGTCATGTTGCTGTTATATAGAGGCTGATGTTGAAAATAGTTTTATTATAAGTAACTTACCAAGTAATTACATAGCTATCAGGTTCTAGTATTGGCAGCTAAAATTTGAAATTCATTGTAGCGATTCTTTTGTTATGGCATAGGTAACTAGCCCTGACAAGGTTGTGAGCAGCAATTGTATTTTGGAATTTTTATAGTACTTAGCTGGTTTCCTAGTTCTAATGATTTGGTGAAGTATTATGCTTTCAGTAGCCTTTTTGCAATTTATTTAGATAGATATTTAGATAAATCTTTGATTTTGTACATGAACTTCCCTGACAGATATATACTTAGCTATAGTCTCCGACGTTCCCGACAGAATTTCCAAATCTCGCGGCACACGCGACAGGTATGGTCAGGTGGTACTACCCTTAACCCGCCGCTGGGTGGCAGAGATGTACGAACCACTCCCGTTTGCTTGTCAGATTTTTCTCTGTCGCGGGAACGATAACAACTGTTGTCGGTTCCTCTCGATAGTTTTTCGATTCTCGCTTGCCTGGAGTTAATTTGGACTTCTTTTGGTGACGTATTCGCTTTGTTTGGCTTGGCATACGCTGATTGTGGACCGGTTTGATTTTGATTTTGATTTTCTTTAACGATGTCTGACCTAGATTCAGTAGTTAAAACTTCGGTTTTGTTTAGGGTTTGCGTGAATGAAGGATGTAAGGTGAGGTTGCCGAAAGCTTCGGTAGACCCCCACCCCCACACGGTTTGCATGAAATGCAGGGGAATGAATGTTCTTTTGCTAACCCTTGTAGTGAATGTAAGGGATTGAATGAAGAAGAATATAAGGCTCTCTCTTCTTATGTTAGGAAGTTGGAACGTGATAGAGTGCGTAAGGCTTCCTCTAGAAGTTCTAGTAGATCTAGAATGAGTGAGTTGGATGTGGATCCTAATACTAACGTAGAATTAGAACCTTCTTCCCAAGTTGCAGCCCCTGCTCCCCGCACCGAAGCCGAAGATTCGCCTTCGGAGGCGGCAGCTCTGAGAGCCACGATTCTTTCTATGGATCAGAAGATTCGTCAGTTGGAAGGTAAGGAGAGTGTTAGTGATCAGTGCAGTGTCCCCAGTGTTGTGGAGGGTGCGTCTGACCGGCTCCTTAGTGCCTCTAGGCCTAGACCTCTTCCAGACTCCCAGTTCCAGTGGAGTAGGAAAGTCGAAAGCCGCAAGAGGGCTAGGGAGAACCCCCACCGGTCAGGCAGATCCTGAAGTACGCTCCCAGGCTGCCTCGGATTGCTACAAGAAGGAGCTCCTACGCCAATGCTTCTCCTCTTCGTCTTCTCCCTCTCCGAAGAGAGGTTGGAACTCCCCGGATGCGTCGCGCGTTGAAGAGGGCTTGGAAGGCTCCCTGCAGTTCCTTTGGCTTCTAGTCCGGAGGTTTTCCCGGAAGAATCGTCGGTGGAGGCGAAGAAACCCAAGAAATCCTGTGATCGTTCTTCTTCTCGCGCTCGGCGCCTGCTTCCGAGGAAGAACAACAAGATTCTCCTACGAGAGTACTCGTGGGACTTCAAGCTAAGATCACGGCGCTAGCAGACTCTCTAGCAGTTAGATCACATAGGAAGAAGGACGTTTCTCTTCCGATCAAGAGATCTAGGCGCCGCTCTTCAGAGGATCGTTCTCCTCTTTTTAGGCGTTCTCCTTCATATGGGGAGGTTTCGTATGAAGGTAGGGGCTCGCGTGAGCGCCCTCGCTCGCCTGGCCTCTCTTTCGACTTCAAGGCGCCAAACATCTTTTGGTAAGGACGCTCCTATGGAGAAAGAAGTTTTTTCTCCAGATTGGATTCCCGCTTCCGGTAAGCGCACTGCACCTGCTCATCACGCTATTTCTTCAACTCCCTCGCGTGAGACTTCTCCTCAGCAGCCTCAAGATCCTAGAAGGCGCCCTTATACAAGTAGGCGTTCTTCTTCCAGATGTCACTCTCCTCGAGTGTCGGATCGTGACTTCTCTCCTGACAGGCATCAAGAGTCTGGTAGGAGTCGTGTGCATGATAGACGGCCTGCTGTTAGCCGCTCCCCGCAAGGTAGGCGCCAAGAGCCTACTGCACATCGATCTCCTAGTAGGCGCTCGTCTCTTTTAAGGCGTCATACTCCTGATTATTCTCCTCGGGGCAGACAACAAGAGTCTTTCAAGCGCCCTTCTCCGTGTAGGCGCTCTCCCGCTTCTAGGCGCACTACTCCTGACCGTTTGTCTCTTGGTAGGCACCAGGAATCTCGGAAGCGCCCTTCTCCAGGTAGGCGCTCGTTAGCTTTGAAGCGCCCTTCTCCTGAATGTTACCCTCTTGTTAGACGTCAAGAGTCTCGCAAGCAGCCTTCTCCTAGTAGGCGCATTTCGCCTTCCAGTCGAACTTCCGTTGATCGTACGCAACTGGACAGGTATGGAGAGCCGCGCAAGCGCTCTGCTCTCGATAGGCGCTCTTCTCCTGGCAGCCGCTTGCCTCAGGATAGGCGCAAAGAGTCTAGTAGGCGCTCGCCTCCTCGTAAGCGCCCTGTGGATGTTCCCGAGGATTCTCTGAGTAGGAGCCCTACCTCTCCTTCGGCTGAGATTCCGTCTACCTCGAAGAGGGAGTCTCATCGTAGACAACCAGATCTTCTCATCGTTCTCCAGTGGATGTGAACTCTTCTAAGAGAGGGCGTTCTCCAACCTCTCGCTCAACTCCTACTAGGATCCCTTCGTCACCTAAGGATCTTCCGCGCTCGCCTCGACAAGACGTCCTAGAAGGTTCGGATGAGGAACCGAACACTTCTGCTGCTGTGTCTTCTTACAAAGAAGCTTACAGAGCTACTTTTGCAAGTTTTTGGGGATTCCCTTACTCCTACGGCTCCTCCTTCTCCTCACTCACTTTTTTCAACGGCGAAGACAGCGAAGAGTTCTTCTTGTGTGAGGATGAAGCCAACTCTTTCAATGAAGAAGGCACTGAGGAGTTTTGGTTCCTGGATGGCTTCCAAAGAAGAAGCGGGGAAAACGATGTTCGCTTTTCCTCCTTCGAAGTTATCAGGACGCGCTGGTTTCTGGTACGAAACAGGAGAGTCCTTAGGATTGGGTCTACCGTCTTCGGCTGATTCGGATTTTTTCGGCGCTGGTAGATTCAACAAGGAGAACTGCCCTTAACTCTGCTAAGACGACTTGGGCAATGAATGAATTGGATCACATGCTAAAGGCATGTTAGAGTGCTAGAAGTATTTAACTTCCTTGATTGGTCGTTGGGGGTCCTAGCCAAGAAAATTGAAGTGCCAGAGTCATTTTCGCCAGAAGATCTCATGTGTGTTTTGTCTTGTATGGACAAGTCGGTAAGAGACGGAGCGAGTGAAATCGCCTCCCTGTATGGGGCCGGGATCGTGAAGAAGAGGTCTGTTTATTGTTCCTTCTTAACGAAGTCTGTCTCCCATGCCCAGAGGTCTTCTTTGCTGTTTGCTCCTCTGTCTGCTCAGTTGTTCCCTAAACATCGAGTGCAGGACATTTCGAGATCACTTTCGGCCAAAGCCACCCAGGACCTTTTGGCACAGTTGGCAAGAAAACCTCGCCCTTCCTTCCCTACCAAGGCTAAGAAGGAAAAGGCAAGTGTTCGAGAACCCTTTCGAGGGGCGTCTTCATCAAGAAACCTCTACGTTTAGAGGTCGTAGACCTTCAAGAAGGGGTAAGACTTTCGCCAAGTCTGTTAAAGCCCCCAAATAACTTGCAAGTCCTTCAAACAACGGTGGGCGCCAGACTCTTAGAGTTTGCAGAAGTCTGGGCCCAAAAAGGGGCGGATCCTTGGACCCTTTCTATTTTGAGGAGAGGTTACCTCAATCCCTTTCATCGAAAGACCTCCCTTGACGACCATCCCAAGGGAACTGACGGCCAGGTACAGAGACCCCATCTTGAATCAAGCTCTCCATCTAGCAGTAGATCAGATGCTGGAGAAGGGGGCTATCGAACTAGTGACAGACCATCATTCATCGGGCTTCTACAACCGCCTTTTCCTAGTTCCGAAGTCCTCAGGGGGATGGAGACCGGTGTTGGACGTAAGCGCCCTGAACTTCTTCGTAGAAAAGAAGAAGTTCACGATGGAAACGCCTTCATCAGTGCTGGCAGCACTTCGTCCAGGGGACTGGATGGTTTCCTTGGATTTACAGGACGCTTACTTCCACGTACCGATCCATCCTTCCTCGAGGAAGTTTCTCAGATTCATGATGGGGGGGAAAATTTTCAGTTCAGGGCTCTGTGTTTCGGCCTCTCGACGGCCCCTCAAGTGTTCACGGGGATTTTGAGGAATGTGGCTCAGTGGCTTCATTTGAAAGGGGTGAGGATATCCATGTACCTCGACGATTGGCTAATAAGGGTCAATTCAGAAGATCGTTGTTTGAAGGACTTACAAGTAACTTTAGAATTGACGAAGGCGTTGGGACTTCTCGTCAATTTCAAGAAGTCGTCACTAATTCCCGAGCAAGAGTGTGTGTATCTCGGGATACAGATGAACTCTCTGAGTTTTCGGGCTTTTCCCTCTCGGGGAAAGGATAGCCCGAGGATTCGAGAGAGTAACAACCTTCTTAGGGAAAGAAGTATGCACAGTGAGGGAGTGGATGAGTCTGCTGGGGACGGCTCTCCTCGCTGGAGCAATTCGTTTCCCTAGGAAGGTTGCACCTGAGACCGCTCCAATTCTTTCTTCATCGGAATTGGAGTCGTCGTTCTCAGGATTTGACGTTCTCCCTGTCGTTATCCCAGGACGTCAAGAAACATCTCTTATGGTGGACAGATCCCAACCTCTTTGCGAAGGGACTGTCTCTTCAATCCCAGACCCCCAACCTGGTGTTGTTCTCCGACGCGTCGGACACGGGGGCAACTCTGGGAACCAGCGAAGTGTCAGGTACCTGGGTGGGGGACCAGGTAGCCTGGCACATCAACAGAAAGGAGTTGATGGCTGTGTGGTTGGCTCTGAAGGCTTTCGAGCCCAAAGTCAGAAGATCGGTAGTGCAGGTCAACGCGGACAACACTACAGCTCTGGCATATATCAGGAAACAGGGGAGACGCATTCCTTCTCCCTGTACGAGAGCAAGAGACCTTCTTCTGTGGGCAGAAGAAAGAGGAATCAAGCTTCTCACCAGGTTCGTGCAGGGAGAAAGGAATGTAAGAGCAGATCTCCTCAGCAGGAAAGATCAGGTCCTTCCCACAGAGTGGACCCTTCATCTGGATGTATGCCAGAGCCTGTGGAAGTTATGGGGCAGGCCACACATAGACCTCTTTGCCACGTCAAAGATCCTTCAAGATCCTGGGGCTAACCATCAAGAAGTTCGTAGAGTCCGATTCAACGAGAATGACCTTAATCGCTCCCTTTTGGCCGGCCCAAGAATGGTTCACAGAGGTACTGGAATGGTTGGTGGACCTTCCAAGATCGCTCCCGCTAAGGAGCGATCTACTCAGACAACCCCACTTCAACAGGTACCACAAAAATCTCCTCGCTTTCAGTCTGACTGGCTTCAGACTGTCCAAAGTTTGGTCAGAGCGAAAGGCTTTTCAGCAACAGCTGCTAAAGCAATCGCAAGAGCGAGGAGACCTTCACCTTGCGTGTATACCAGTCAAAGTTGGGGATGTCTTCAGACGTTGGTGCAAGAGGAAGAACATTTCCTCTTCCAGTACCTCTGTGACCCAAATTGCAGATTTCCTTATTTTCCTCAAAGAAGAATGTCATCTGGTTGTGTCAACTATTAAGGGATACCGCAGTATGTTGGCGGCGGTATTTCGGCATAGAGGCTTAAATATATCCGATGATAAGGACCTGCATGATCTTATTAGATCATTTGAAACCATTAAGCGTCCTCATGTAGTACCGAACTGGAATCTAGACGTAGTTCTACAATTCCTTGGATCGTCTAGATTCGAACCTCCTGGCTTAGCCTCTTTCAAGGATCTGACGAAGAAGGCTATCTTCCTTTTTGGCCCTAGCTACAGCTAAGAGAGTGAGTGAGCGAGCTCCAAGCTATCGAGGGCAATGTAGGGTTTAAGGAAGATTCTATGGTGTGTTCGTTTCTTCCAAATTTCCTTTGCAAAGAATGAAAAACCCATCACGGCCTTGGCCCAGGAGCTTTGAAGTTCGTAGTTTATCTTTTCTAGTAGGGGAAGAGCCTGAAAGAACTCTTTGCCCTATGAGATTTATGAAGTATTTTCCTTAAGAGGAAGGAACAACTTAAGGCTAATCAAGATGTGCTTTGGTGCTCCGTAAAGGACCCCACTCGGCCCATGTCGAAGAATGCTCTTTCCTTTTTCTGAGAAGCCTTATTACAGGAGGCACATGTTGCCTGTAAGGAAGAACATTTTAGACTACTGAAAGTGAAAGCTCACGAGGTGAGAGCCATCGCAACTTCGCTTGCATTCAGAAAAAATATGTCTGTGCGGAACTTGATGGAGATGCCAATCGGTTTTCGCAAACCACTACCTACGTGATGTAAAAATCACATATGATAAATACTTCGCCTTGGGTCCTTTCGTATCGGCGGATTCGGTGCTGGGGCAGGGAGCTGAAACTTATCCTGTGTAAATTTTTTATATGTTACCCTATATTTTATATTGGTGTTTTTTGGTTGTCTGAAAGAGGTTGCAGGAGGGCACCTCTTTTGTCGTAATATTAACCCTTTGTATTTGGTTAGGTGGTCTGGTGGGTTTTGGCTCCTTGCAGAGGTAGTGGTAAGGATCTGTTATGTAAGCGGACAAGGTCCCTTTAACAGGATCCGACTTGGATTCTACCACAGTAGGGGATCACATATCCCAGTGGTAGATCCGAGAGTCTTTCAGCATCAGGTCACGTCCTAGCTGTAGCTCTCCAGGCAATGCAGACTCAGAGACAGTATCTATGAAGTCTTCATCCTGAAAAGGTGAGAACCAAGGTTTTTATATCCTACAACATTAGTTGTTTCCCGTCTTACCTGTATTATTTAGCTGTCTCTTACCCTCCACCAAGGGTGCCAATCAGCTAAGTATATATCTGTCAGGGAAGTTCATGTACAAAAATGATATTGTTAAACTACAATAAAGTTTTGTACATACTTACCTGGCAGATATATACGATTAATGGCCCACCCAGCCTCCCCTCAGGAGACAGGTGGAAGAGAAAAATCTGACAAGCAAACGGGAGTGGTTCGTACATCCGCCACCCAGCGGCGGGTAAGGTAGACCACCTGACCTACCTGTCGCGTGTGCCGCGAGATTTGAAATTCTGTCGGGAACGTCGGAGACTATAGCTAAGTATATATCTGCCAGGTAAGTATGTACAAAACTTTATTGTAGTTTAACAATATCATTTTTCATGAATTGTGACTTACTGAATGTGACTTTTTACTTTTCTGGGCTCGATCTGTGTCGCCCAGTGAAATGTTCCTATAGCACTCATTTCTAGGTATAAATAAATGCTAAATATACCAGAGAAAAAAGCCATATGGAATGCTAGAGTTACTACCTCTGGCTCGCTCACCCTCAAAGGGTGTCGGTATAGCATTGGGTGAGTGGCAGCCACTATCACAGATACTTCACCAAATAGATCTCTCCTCTCTCAAAATCCCCCTCTGCAGAGGTGCCGTTACAACGGCTACCTTCCGCTCACAACTACTACTGCCTCTGCCTAGAACGTTGTTCCTTCTTTAGCACTCAAAACGTTAACACGTTTGTTTTTGCCTGCAAGGTATTTGTGAATTTTGGAAGTCATCATGTCTTCAGACCTGCAAGAAGCATCTTCATCTAAGTTGAGTATATATTATTTGTTGACTTTGAACGCGGTTAGGCAACTATGCATCAAGTATGGTGTTGTTTGTAATGAAGCGTTGCATGGGAGCCAAGCGTATCGCTGTTGCCGAGTCGGCCATTTTTATTGCGGTGTATATTTTATGTTACCCTTTTTGCACATCACAGTAGTATACGTTACTGTTGTCGTGAAGTTTTACCTTTTCGCTCCTGATGGGTTCCGATAGGTTGGTGTATCACGGTTTGAACCATTACATTATTTAGCCTCTTTAGGGGGTTTCCCTCTTTTATCATCAGTCCTTCAGGAGCAATTTGGTTCCCTCACGAGAGTGCGGTGATAATTTTCATTCCTACGTCTTGCGCGAGTATTGTGTTTGAGGCGACCTAGGCTAGCCTAGCGATACGCCATTTTAATTTTGGGAGGTAAAGGAAACCCTCATTCATTTGCGGTGCTCATGCATGTAATGTATGTGGTATCATTTATTTTATTATATTGTAATATTATATTGCTAATTGTATTTTGATGAGGTTTGGAAGTCCTACACGAATATTTACCTAACCTAGCCTACCCAACCAGATCTAGGCTATGTTTTGGAAGGTAGGCTAGGCGGTTGAGAGTACTTCTCGCTACCCATAGTTGGTACTAGTCCTGGCTAACCTGACCAGACTGACATTTTAGTTTTGGAGGGTGATCCTTTACTATAGAGTTCCTCTCTTGTTACGTAATGTAGGTGCTAGGCCTATCTTATCTGACCAGGTCGATATATTTGATATTGGAGGGTTAGGTTAGGCTCTAGAGTGTCCTCTTTTGTGACGAACTAGTAGGCGCCAATCCTAGGCTACCTGACCAGATCGGGGTATCCGATTTTGGAGGGTTAGGCTAGGCTCGTAGATGGGCTTGCCTTTATACGTCGGTACTTCCAATTTTCCTTATCAATACATTTTGTAAAGTATAGCCTTGGCCGTTACTTCCTTTAGGGTGTCAGTTGGCCTGCTGTCTTCTGCCCCTTTAGTAGTAGGCTATTTCACGGCTTCTCGGAGGGTGGTATCACCTGACCGGTTGCTGTTGCCAGGCGATTACTAGTTTACCTTTCTCCTCCGGGCTCTTCCTTCCGTTCCGGACTCGTTCCGGCGGTGCTTCGTTAGCTCGCTCACCTAGTACGTAATCATACCGGTGAACAGCAGCTGGAGCATTGAGCACTGTTCTGGGGGATTAGTCGGAGGAGGTTAAGGATTAGAAGATTATGTAGTCTGTTGGTATGTCTCCGGGAAACAAGGTAAAACCTAAGCCTGAGTCTGATCGCACCGGAGTAGAGTAGCAATTCCAAGTCAATTGGAAACGCATTCTCTAAGCCTAGTTCCGCCCCCACTGGAGTGGGGAAGCAGCGATAACACCAGAGAAATACAGAAAACAGAACGGCGGGAACAGCGGTACTAAGAACTCCATTGTATAACATCCTGGCGAATGTAATGGTAGACCACCATCACATTCGCCAGGATGTTATACAATGGAGTTCTTAGTACCGCTGTTTCCGCCGTTCTGTTTTCTGTATTTCTCTGGTGTTATCGCTGCTTCCCCACTCCAGTGGGGGCGGAACTAGGCTTAGAGAATGCGTTTCCAATTGACTTGGAATTGCTACTCTACTCCGGTGCGATCAGACTCAGGCTTAGGTTTTACCTTGTTTCCCTGTTCTGCTCGTATCAGGCTATTGCGATAACGAGATTATGGATTCCGGAGCAGGCGGAGACATTCAGAGCTTTAATGTTAAGAAAAATTTTATTTACTAGTTGATATTTACCTTTAGCTGGTTTTAGTAGAACTAGTCTAAGTGTACACATACCGCCAGAATTAACTCCGGCGGAACTATTTTGACGATACTCATGTATCAATTCCAACTTGTAGATGGTACGCTGTCTGGAGTTGGGGTGCGCAGCCGTTCTCCAGCAACCGTGTGGGCATGAGGTCTGCTGATCTCATGCCAGCTGTGCGGTGCAGGTTGACGACCTCTTAGTCTGGCATCCAGATGGCTGCGAAGTGTGTTACGCTTTGGTGGGGAACGTGACTAATGAGTTGTTAGGTACCATCCTCACCTCAGAAATGTTTTGATTTTTAGGATATAGTTCCGCCACTGGAGGATCTGATTTCGTCCTCTCTTACAGACCCCTCTGGCGCTCAAGGCCTCCTTGTTGTCGAACCTTAAGGTCTGGGTGGGGGGTTATGGGAGGAACGTTGCCGCTGGATGCCCCTACGTGCTGTCGAAGATGTGTTCTCTCCTTTATCCAAATGCAAGGACGTCGGCAGGGAAGTGGCGGCCCCTATCATTGAGAGGATCCGTCTGGAAACCCAGGCCCCTCCGGAAGACCAAGAGGGCTTGTACGAGGAGGTGATGGAGGAGGTGGCAGCCATCAGTCTGCATCGCGAGCCAATGACCGTCGACTCACAGGAAGAAGGTAGGGAGGTAAGTGAGGCAGGTGGCTTTAGATCTAGAACACTTGTTTTTAGCCCAACTCCTTCTTCTTCCTCTTCCTTTCAGGGCTTCTCGAAGTCCATGATCCTTGGGGATAGGTCTGGTTCTGTGATCCCAAAGGTGAAAACCCTGAAAAAGAAGTCCCTGCTGAAGGCTGCCAGACCAGCTATGCCTTCTCCGGCGGGCTCCGCCAGGTCGTCATTGGCCCCCAGGCCTTTGTCTTCCACGGAAAAAAAAAAAAAAAAAAAAAGAAGCTACTCCCCCGCCTAAGGGGCCGAGAGCTAAGGGTTCTAAAGCCAGACCGACGGAGTCCGGCTTCGACCCTGATGCCTTCGCTAATCTTCTCATGGAGAAGATGGGCAGTATTGTGGACTCGAGATTTCAATCTATGTCCTCTCAGCTCGTCTCGGGTTTAGAGTCATCGGGGCAGTCCATCCTGTCTCTGGCTCAGAGACTACAGACTCAGGAGAGCTTGCTGGCCGGACTTGTCCAGTCAGGAGGCACACAGCAGTCCTTCATTGTGCCGAATGCATCTAAGCTCCCGCCATTCGAGGACAACAACCCATGGCGGTTGGCGCTGCATGCTCCCTTTTCGGATGGCATGCTGACAATTGAAGGCTGCGGAACCCGTCACGTGGAAGATTACGAGTTCTTCCCGGCGGACCTCCAATTTCCCTTTCCAGGCTACGCTCGGTTAGCCGAGGAAGCGTTTGTCAGGGTAGACAGAGTCCCAAAGGAGACTGTGATCTATCCTAGGGATCAGGCACAGTCGGCATGGGTCCGCACCCTTTCGGAATGGGATTGCGGCAACACCAAGTTGACGCCACACAAAGGTTGCTACACCAAGTTCGTGGTGGGGGATAACATCCCGACCCCTTGCACATCTAAGATCGCGGAGTTAACTCTGCAGGCCGGAATGGAGGAGAAGCCAATGCCTCAGCTTCGAGAGACAGAGCCTACCTCTCTGCTCTTTCCCGGAGATTTGGAGTGCTGGGTGGGCGCTCCGGAATGTTCACAGTGGGCAAACTCGATCCGGAGTGTGCTTCCACACAGTTTAGTGAACGGTTACCCAGAATTCTGGATGCCATGGTAAAGGCAGAGTTTGAGGCAAAGTGTAGACTGAGTAGGTCGATCAACTCGGTTACTACTTCAGAGTTGACGGCCTCTGTCTACGCTGAGGAACCTCTATTCCGGGTCCTAACAAAGTCGCTGCTGTAGACTTTCCAGTGTGACCTGTATGACTTTGTGGTTGCTAGGCGGAACTGCAGGAAGCATGTCCTCACCAATGCTTCCATCAGACATGAGCCTAATAAGCTTATTAAGGCATCGATCTGGGGACCCAACCTCTTTCCTGATGACATGGTTAACAGCGTCATCAGTGAGGCGGCTGGGGCTAACCAGAATCTTCGTGTCTGCTGGGGCCTTCCCTCCAAAAGGAAGTTTGAGACCTTCGGACCGCAAGCCAAGGGTAGGAAGAGGGCTAGGAAGTATCAGCCCTTCCAGACCTCTCAAGCACAGACGGTGGTGCAAGCAGTTCCCGTCTCCCAGCTTGGTCAACCTTCGACCTGTAAGGCACGACCACAACAACAATTTGTACTGCTACAGAGTCAGCCAACTCAACAGTCCTCGAGTTCGGCTACTTTCGTGACGTCCCCGGCCTTCAACGCTTTGTTTGAAGTGCAAGGGGCGTTTCGAGGCTATAACAGGCACACAAGGGGTAGCAGAGCAAGAGGAGCTTACCGGCACAAAGCTGGTTCCAGAGCTCTCTCCAGAGGCAGAGGTTTCAGAGGAGGCAGAGGAAGTAAGACCTCATCCAGTCAATGGGTCTCTCCAGGTAGGCGGGAGACTGTACCTCTTCCGGGACCTTTGGACCTTCAGTAAGTGGGCCCACAGTATCGTATCAAAAGGTCTGGGGTGGAGATGGATAAAAGGGCCTCCTCCACCAGTCAGCTTTCACCAACTTCCAACGACAGACCTTCTAGACTATGCCAAAGACCTTCTTCAAAAGAAGGTAATAAAGAAAGTCAGTCACCTGAAATTTCAAGGACGTTTGTTCAGTGTACCAAAGAAGGACTCGGACAAATGAAGAGTGATTCTGGACTTGTCCCATCTCAACTCATACATTCAATGCGACTAGTTCCACATGCTAACCGTCTCGCAGGTGACATTACTTCCCTGTGGGTTCGTCACCACCTCTATCGATCTTACAGACCTACCTAGGCTTCAAACTAGGAAAACAGGCTTACTCATTCAGTCATGCCATTCGGGCTCAATATAGCGCCCAGAATATTCACCAAGCTAGGAGAGACAGTAGTGCAGGAACTAAGAGCTCAGGGGGTGATGCTAGTAGCTTACCTAGACGACTGGCTCATTTGGGCAACCAAGGACAAGGAATGTTGCAGGGCAACAGCCAAAGTAATAAAATTTCTAGAGTATCTGGGATCCCAGATAAATAAGAAAGTCCCGTCTCATTCCGGCGTCTCGCTTTCAATGGTTGGGAATTCAATGGGACCTAACCGCACACAAACTATCTCTTCCACCGAACAAGTGCAGAGAGATAGCGAAAGCTACGAGACAATTCGTCAAGAACAGGCGGGCTTCTCGTCGTACCCAAGAAAGAGTCTTAGGTTCACTTCAGTTTGCTTCGATAACAGATGTTCTGTTGAAAGCCAGACTGAAGGACATCAATCGGGTATGGCAGAAAAGAGCCATCAGCAGGCTCAGAGACAAAATCTCTTTGATTCCGCCGATACTAAGGAAAAGACTTCGTCCATGGCTAGAGTCAAGAGTCTTTCTAAGTCAGTGCCGCTACAATTTCCCCCGCCGTCTCTGGTAGTCCACAAGGACGCCTCTCTGAGCGGTGGGGGGCCATTCTCAGTACAAGAAGGTTCAAGGAACATGGTCAACAACATTCCGCCAGTTCCATATCAATGTACTAGAAGCAATGGCCATTTTCCTGACCCTGAAACGACTAGGACTTTTTACTGATTAGGACTTTGTTGACCGACTTGTTTGCACGACGATGTCTGAAGCAAGCACACTAGCACTTGTTATTCCAGTAAAGGTTGCAATACGAGGTTAACCTCAGCTGGGTATGTATGATTTACATACATACAGTATGTACGAGTTGCAGTGCCTGACTACTTTTTTTCTTCATCAGAACACACGGCACCTGCTCAGCCTGTTGTGATACCTTCATCTTTATATCAAGCCCAGGGATCTTTGGTCACAGATCCATTTCTCACTCCCATTCAGCCATTCAGCAACAGTTTGATGATATTTTGGGATTTTTGAAGAAGCTCTCATCTTTAATGAAACCCTTTAGAGATTTGTCTCTACCTCCAGTGTCGTCAGTCGAAGAGGAAGTGGATGAGGACTTAGAAAAAGTGTCTCTTATTTTTGTATATGCATCTCTGCTTTTGTTTTTTTCTCTCCAGCTTTCCAACCTTTTCTTCTCTGGTTGTGTCTACTTTTCAGATGAGTAACCTTCAGTCATAATTTTCTAGATTACCTTAAATGGTCCTGTCTACCTCTGTAAGGAAGGTGCTGAGCAAGGTTGAGACCTGGCTTCTGGACAAGAGGGAGAAAGGGAAAGCTTGCTTTAGTCATCCACTGTCTCATCTGCTAAACAGGAGATAATCATATTATGCTACCGGAGAAGCTCCGGCTGTTTCCTGCCAAGGGGACTTCTCCGGTCTTATTGATTCTGTCTGAATTTTGGCTTTCTTGGCGGCCAAGATTATGTTCTCTCCAGCCAAGCTTGACCACCTCTTGAAGAACAAGTTCAAGATATTTGAAGCAGTTTTTTTTAGATGGGTCAGTAGGCGCACTGGCTAAGAAGATTCAGGAATATCCTTCCTTACCAACAGAAGTCAGCGCTGATTTCTTTGATGTGCTCTCTTGTACAGACAAAGGAGTAGGAGATGCTTCTCGAGTGTTGGCTTCCATTTACACCTTGGGGGTTTGGAAAATGAAGGGACTCTGGTGTTCTTACACCACGAAGGGAGTAACCACAGCTCAGAAGTCTGCTCTTCTTTCTCTTCCTTAGTTTGGGATTTCTTGTTCCCTCAGTCAGTAGTCAATGAGATTACAATTGTACTACAGAAGAAGTCCACGCAGGATCTGTTGGCACAGTCTACGAGACGCACTAAGAAGCCTCCTACTTCATCCAAAGTTAAGACGTCCTCTCTGCTGCAGCCCTTTTAGGAAGTAGGCAGAGATCTTGGTCGAGACCAAGAGCTAATGTATGATTCAGCTCCCGGGCTGTTAAGAAATCCTCAGCCAAACCTTCCTCCAAGAAATGAAAACAGTGTTCTCTGTGCCCCAGTGCCAGACTCCAACTTTTTGGGGAAAACTGGAGCAAGAGAAGGGGAGAACAATGGCTTATAGAAAAACTGAAGTTTGGCTACTCAATCTCATTCATAGAAAAACCTCCCTTAGTCAAGAGGCCCATCATCTTTACTGCCTACTCTGTAGGCTCAGCTCAGAGAGGTTTTCAGCCCTGGCAGAGGAAGTACACTCCCTCCTCAAGAAGAGGGCAGTAATAGCAGTCACAGATGTGAACTCAGAAGGCTTTTACAATTGCCTTTTTGTAGTCATCAAGTCATCAGAGGAATGGAGACCAGTCTTGGATGTAAGCACAATGAATGTTTAAGTGCAAAAGACAAAGTTAAGTATGGAGACAAGCCATTCCATTCTGTCGTCATCATCAAGGAGACTGGATGGTCTCACTAGACATGTGTGATGCTTACTTTCATGTCCCCATACACCTGAACTCAAGGAAGTACCTAAGGTTTATTTTTCAAGACCAGGTCTTTCAGTTTTGGGCTCCATGTTTCATGCTATCGATGGCGCCTCAAGTTTTTAGCCAGTTTCTTGCCTCCCTGGCATGATGGCTACATCTACTGGGGATCAACATCACGCTCTGCATAGACAATTGGCTCCTTCGTTCACTAACAAGGGAACAGTGCATGAAGGACTTGTGGAAAACTCTTCTTTTAGCACGAGATTTAGGATTGTTGATAAACCATAAAGAATCCCAGCTGGTTCTGTCGCAGGAGATAGTTTATTTTGGGGATGACTCTGAACTGCCATCTTTTTCAGGTTTTTCCATCCCCTAAGAGAGTGGAGTCCTGTCTTTGAATGTAGATGGTCAGCCAAAAAGTGGATAAGCCTGCTCAGGACTTTGGCCTCGACAGAACAGTTTTTCTTGCTGGGGAGACTTCACATTCTATCTCGGGCCACCTGCGACAGAGTCTTCCAGATTCATTCATATTTCCAGTGACTCAGAATATCAAGAGAAACCTGCTTTGGTGGAGGTTAGAAGACAGGTTACTAGAAGGGAAGTCTTATTCCCTCAAAACCCCGACCTAAGCTTCTGTGCTGATGTATTGAACCTGGGCTGGGGTGCTCTCCTGGGAGGCAAGAAGGTGCCCAGGACATGGTCACAGGAGCAGAAGGAATGGCACATAAACAAGAAGGAGTTAAAAGCAATTTACCTAGGACTGCAAACTTTTGCCTTTGAAGTGTATGACAAAATCGTAGCAGTTTGTTCAGACAACATCAGCAAGCAGGGAGGAACACACTCCTTTTCCTTCTGCGAGGCAGCAAGGGACCTTCTCCTCTTTGTCAGCCAGAATCAGATAACAATCTTGACGAGATTCATATAGGGCAGGCAATGTGCTAGCAGACCAACTGAGCTGGCGCAGTCAAGTCATCCCTACAGAATGGACACTGGATACATTGGTCTGCAAGTCCCTATGGAACCTGTGGGGAAAACCACATCTGGACCTCTTTTTAATGCACAGAAATTGTCTCCCTCTTTTACTCCAGTCCCAGACCCTTTAGCATGTCGACGGACGCAATGCTTCAGGATTGATCCAACAAGTTTCTATATGCCTTCCCTCCCTTTGGAATGATACAGGAGGTATTAAACAAATTCCTATCCCACCGCAATGTGTCAGTGATTCTGATTGCTCCATTTTGTCCGTTAAGAAGTGGTTTCCAGATCTCATAGAGTTCCTGGTAGACTTTCCAAGACTATTCCCTCAAAAACACAATCTTCTCCAACAACCTCATTTCATTATAGGTTTCATCAAGGGTTGTTGTCTCTAGCTCTGACAGGATACAAACTGTCAAGAGACTCCTCAGAGCTAAAGGTTTTTCGGGGGCAATTGCAAAAGCTATTTCAGAGTGCAGATGTAGGTCTTCTTCTATTGTCTACCAAAACAAGTGGTCCACCTTCTGCTCTTGGTGCAGAGAGAATGGCATCTCTTCCTCTAAGATGACTGTGACAGATTGCAGATTCCCTTCTGTCTCTTAGAAACTCCAGAGGACTATCTTCGTCAACAATATAAGGCTGCAGAGCCATGCTTAACTTGTGTTCAGCACCGGGGCCTAGACTTGTTTTTGAACCAGGACATCTCGGATTTGAGTAAATCTTTTGATACAAGCAAGCAGAGGAGTACAGAACCAGTATCTTGGAACTTACACATAGTACTAAAATGGCTCTTTGGCCCTCCTTTCAATGATGCCTCTTTCAGGAATTTAACTAAAGTCTCTTTCTGGTAGCCTTAGCTACAGCTAAGAGGGTCAGTGACATACAGGCAAAAGACAAAAGGATCGTGTTCTCTGGAGGAAATGCAGTTTGTTCATTAACTTTAGGTTTTCTCCCTAAAAACACGAATCCCACTAAGCCCTGGCCTTGTAGGATCAGAGGAGAAGAGAGTTCTTTGCCCCCTTACAAAGAATGCTCTGTCCTTCTTAAGAGGCATCATCTGAGAAGCACACTCTCAGGTAGGAGAAGAATGTCTTCCTACTCTGAAGGTTAACGCACATGAAATCTGGGTGGTTTCCACGTCCTTAGCTTTTAAATATAAGCTTTCTCTGGTGGACAGTCTTCAGGCAACTTACTGGAGATGTAAATCAGTTTTTCCATCCCACTTTTTAAGAGAATTGCCATCAGTATGTAGTGAGTGTAGTACCTTAGGTCCTTTATCGGTGGCTAGCATGGTGTTGGGGGAGGTAATGAAGGAAGCATCCTTTCCATCCTCTCTTCACCTTGAGTCAGGGTGTTGATTTTTAAGGGATTCTGGGGGGTATGATGTACTAGGATACCTTCCAGTTTCATTTTAATAGTTGGGTGGGTGGAGTTTCTGATTTTATGGTGTGGGTAACAGCATTGTTTATCTGGTTTTCTTGTATTAGTACTGTGCCCTGGGCAAATGCATCTTTATATACTTTGCTAGCGTTCGAAATTGACCTTCTCTACAAAGTTTTCATTGATGTAGCAGGCGACACATGCCTATACTACCACCTCACCTTTACTGAGTAAGATGAGCGCCAACTGAAGGCAGTATCTTCTTGCAGCAGCTCTCTTACCAGGTAAGGGAAAAACAAGCGTTGTCCCAATGCAAGCAAATTTTCTATTCAACGATCAATATTTTATCTAATGATTTGAGGTAGAATAGTCCATGTATCCTCATTATTTTATCTAATGATTTGAGGTAGAATAGTCCATGTATCCCACCTCCTGGCAATGTAGAATCAGCTATGTTATGACTTGGTAAGTCTTGGTAAGTTACTTATATAAAAAGGACATTTTTATAATATAATTAGGTTTTACATATACTTACCAAGTAATTACAGAATGGGAGCCCACCTGCCTCCCCTCACATGGGCATAAGGGCACAAACAAATTGAGGCTCTTTGCTCAGTTGTTCCTCTTCTTTCTGAAAGTGGGAGGGGCTAATTACCTACACCAAAACAAAAGAATCCCTACTGCGAATTTCAAATTTTAGCTGCCGATACTAGAAACTGATAACTATGTAATTACTTGGTAAGTATATATAAAAGTATGTTATCACATTTAGCTGAGAACCATAATTTACAAACTTGTTTTGACAATTTCATGGCACTCTACTGTAATTCTTTACTTTCCCTGATCTCATAAGTTAACAGCCTTTGTCCAAAAGCAATTTCAATCAATCTCATGTTTTAATTAAAATGTATCAAGTATTTAAAAATGTTCTTGATGAGAGAAAAGCAGCAGGTTTTATGTGTCCCTTTGCCTTCATTTTTTTAATTTCCAGCTGGTTTTTCATGTCAAAGCTTGCTTAGCAAGCTGATTTTTTTTTTTTTTTTTGTTTTTTTTTTTTTTTTTTTTTTGTTACAGGACAGACAAAAAATATGTTCTCTTCCATTCAAATGCAAATGTCCTGACAATGTCCAGTTTATTGAAGTTGTTACTCTCATTACGTATATGTAATTGCAGTGAGATTTTGAAGTGTTATAAAAACAATCAACCCCCACCTATTCGCAGATTTTCTGTGGAACATACTTACAGTGTCCCCCCCCCCCCGTATTCATGGGGGAAGGGTACCAGACCCCCCCACAAATGTACATTTACCCTAGAAATAATAGATTAAAGGATATTTCGCGCAGCGACACGAGCTGAGCCCAGAAATGTTTATAACAGTTTTTTATGATAAAAAAAAAAAAAAAACAGGAATTTGTGGATATTTCTTATCGAAAAATACCCCGAATAGGCAAATTTTTCCAACAAATAAAAAGCGGGTATACTTTCCAGAGAAATCTGCGAGTACGGGGGTTCACTATATATATATATAGTATACACACACACACATCTTATTCACAAAAAATGTACCTATTTGCAGTATATTTTTCTTAAGAGAAATATTCACTAATTACTGTATTTTCATATCATTTTAGTGCCTAAATGCAGTTTTTCAATAAAACTATTAAATTACTTAGGTATAAACATTTTCAGAGGGGTTTTATGGTGT
Organism: Macrobrachium nipponense; assembly: GCF_015104395.2. NCBI lineage: Eukaryota > Metazoa > Arthropoda > Malacostraca > Decapoda > Palaemonidae > Macrobrachium > Macrobrachium nipponense. The sequence continues at coordinate 124,499,373 of NC_087200.1, forward strand.
CTGAACAATCAAAATAGGCAGTTTTGTGTTTTTAAAGGGGTATCAAGTATTTGCAGATTTTAGCTATATTTGTGGGGGGGGGGGGTGGGGGGGGGGGGGGCGTTATGGTACACATACCCTGTGAATACCAGTGGTCAACTGTAATATATAGTATATTGGTTTACGTATATATTTACTTTTAGCGTGGTTGAGATATCGCCGGGATACTCCACCCTCTGAAGAGGAACTTAAGGGTAATTTGACCGTGGCAATGATGAAGAAAGAAAATGCTGAAAAGATAGAAGGCAGTAAGAGTCTTTCTCCAGAAGAGGTAAGATGATTAATAATCCTGATCCCCTAAAAAACTATAACCTATTCTGATGACAACTCCAGATTGCCGAGTTTGGCAACTGCCGTTTTCCCTTCTTTCCAAGCTGTTGAATTCTGTGCTCCTCTTTTTCTTGTCATTTCACCCTCTCTGTTCCACTGTGATTCATTTTGTGTATTAATATGTGGCAGTTCTGGTATACCCTTTAGAATAAGATCACACTTTTCTTTGTTTTTTTTCCAGATCCACCCTCTGTGCTGTAACAGTATAAACTCAAAAGCACTGAATACATTGTTCTAACTTACAACTAGAACAATGTTGAGACTTAGCTGTCTCTATTTCACATGTTTTTGCTCCTCCTCATACTTGGTTTGCATAGTGAAGAGAAGTATAGCAATACAGGTCACCCTCCCTTGAAGGCAGGAATCTTACATCACTGTTCTTGACATGTCATAAATTTTTTAGATTCTGGTATTAAATGTAAATACATTGGACCCCCATATTCGCGTTCTCCAGATTCGTGGACTCTCACATTCGCGGATTTCTCTCGGGAACGTTTCCCTGCATTATTCGTTGGAAAAATTTTTGCGTGCCATTCGCGGTAATTTGTTTTCTTATGAATAAATATT
>NC_087200.1:124500808-124577606 GCF_015104395.2 Macrobrachium nipponense
AATATTTATTCATAATAACGTAGTAAATGTTAGAATTGATTGAGCTAACTTCCTTCTTGAGGATGTAAGGAAAGAATAGTTACGCTTCCTTTAGAAGTTTATATAGCTCTCGTACTAACGAGCAGTTAGAGCATTAACAATACTAGTAGTGTGGTATCCTCATCTCCTTCTTACTTCACAGAATCTTCAAATTCATATTGCAATTTGAAGACAAAGGAATGTAGCTCAAAATACGAGCTATTGAAAGGTAAGAAGTGATTTTAGTGTTAGTGCAGTGGAGGGTGCGTTCTGATCGGCTCTGTTTCGCTCCCAGGCCTAGACCTCTTCCAAGCTCACATACCCAGAGGAGAAGGAAAGTCGAAAGCCTTACGGAGGTTATGGAGAATCCCCACCGATCAGGCGTCCCCTCGGCAGGATCTGTAGAACGTCCCAGACTGCCAAGTTCGCCATTGGAAAGGCGTCCTATTAGTAGAGGGTGCGTTCGATCGGCTCTGTCTCGCTCTCAGCCTAGACCTCTTCCAAACTCACAAGCCCAGAGGAGAAGGAAAGTCGAAAGCCTTACGGAGGTTATGGAGAATCCCCACCGATCGGGGCCTTTCCCTCGGCAGGAATCTGTAAAACGTCCCAGACTGCCAGGGATAGCCATTGGAAAGGCATCCTTTAAAAAGTGCGTCTGTTCTTCCGTTTCTTCATCTTACATCCGAAAAGACGAAGAATGTACATGTTTGGAGTTCGGACGATCTGGCTCGTTCTCTGAATAAGAGAACACTGACTCACACTCACTGAGCGAGAGGCTGAGAGCCAGCCAGCAAGCTAGCGCGAGCCACGTTCCAACAGCCAGCAGCGAGCCGCGTTCCCAACAGACTAGCGCGAGCCGCGTTCCAACAGACTAGCGCAAGAGCCGCGTTCCGTCCAACAGACTAGCGCGAGTCTCGTTCATACAGATAAACGCGAGCCGCGTTCCAGCAACTGAGTGCGAGCCGCATTCCAGAACTTTTTTCTTGGCGCAAGGCGCCTTCAAAGAGAAAACAGACGGCTTAACTAAGGAGCCTTATAGTAGAGTGGCAATCAGAAGGATGCTTCCATTGAACGTTTACTGGCAAGAGGCTCGTATAACAAGACTAGAGGCGCTCGGATCTATTAGGGCGCACGGGACCTTCCACGCAAGCGGAACGTTCCAGGAGCGAGTCTCCTTTCTAGCGTGCGGAACATTCCAGGCGCGCGGAACTATCCAGACGCCAGGCGCTAGGCGCTAGGATCCAGACGCCAGGCGTCAGAAGATTCCAAATTCTTCATTTGAGAGAGAGGTCAGTCGCGAGACTCCTCTTTGAATTTTTTATTTTAACTTGAGCAACTTTCCCCTGGCAAATGTGCCGTTGCTTTTGTCAGAGGGATTCTGATAATAAGAGAAGCCCTTTTCATTATTCAGAAGACTCCTGTGTTAGGCAGTTCTCCAATGCGGACTCTCTCCTTTCATCCATGCTCTTCCCACCGTTTTGAGGAGGCCAAAAGAGCTTTGGGAGTTTTTCTTAATAAGAATCTCATCGACGTTTGGGTATGATGGCGGATAGGAAATATCTACTTCCTTCCGTAAACCCTAGTGATGAACAGGAATTCTGTCTCTTCCGCGATTTATGAGGAAATCACGAAGATTTAAAGAGTTCCTGGATTAACTTCGTTCCTTAAGGATATATATACTCTTTCTATCGTTCTATTAACGAAAAGAACGAAGATAGTAGAAGGTAGTAGAGTTTCTGCTGTATGAGAATACGATACGGTCAAATCATAAACACATACCATAGTTACTTCTTTTCTGTGCAACTCAAATTACCAGTATCTTCTACGACTTTCCTAGAAGGACTACGCTTAAAGGGATTGTTAAGACAACACCTACTTAGCTTCTAGATTTATCGAAGTCTTGTTTCGTTTAAATATGCTTTAATAAGAACTTCCTGAAGTTCGATAATAATTTTATAAAATTCCTTTATTAAATGGAGTAGCTGGCAACTCTGGAAGAGTAAGCGGGGACTGCTTTCGCTGAGAGCCTGAGACCAACGCAGTACGCCTCGCCCAGTTACTGTCAGTACCATGTAGGGTGTCAGTCATGAGCGGCTCGGATGTATCTCTCTCTCTCTCCTGCGGGATGGAATAACTATCCGTATCTCTCCCCCACAATCGCGGTCTTAACCTCGGATTGAGGGGATAGTTAAGCTAACACAAATAAAATATTGTATGCCTTTTGCTAAGAAGCTTCCAATAAGAGAGATAGTACAACCTTTAAATGCTGTTTACCGTAGGTAACATTATTAAAGGATTCTATCGCAGCAGAACATTATATTATGTAATGCTCTCAGGCTTACGAAAGCATAGCTTATTAGAGTACCTGCTCAGAAGTAGATGGATGAGTCGGATGGGAAACATTCTCTTTGGGGCAGAACTTGTTTCCCTGAATGGACTATACTACGTATATAAAGCTTTTTCCTACTAAGAACGGAATTAACATGTGAAAGGATGTCGGGTACCATAAAGGCCCAGGTGTTCTGGCACATAACATAAAAAGAATTAGAAGAAAGCGCCAGTCTGGCGCAAGGCGCCAGAAGTGCCAACCTGGCGCAATGCTCCGGAAGCGCCAGCCTGGCGCAAAAATTGGCGCCAGAAGCGCCAGCCTGGCACAAATTTGCGCCAGAAGCGCCAGCCTGGCGCAGTGAGCCAAGAGCACCATCCAAGATTTTCTCGTTTTAGCGAGTTATTAACCTAAGAGTCCAGTAGCCTCTCGGACACCAAGCTCGGTAACGGCAAGATTCGTTCCTGATTTCGTTACCCATTTAATCACTTAGGCCAATTCCACGACTCTCTCATATCGCAAAGAGCATCGAGAATCTCTTTTTTCGCTCCTATTCGCGTTAACAAAGAGATCCTTCTCGATCGACGATAATAACTGTTAACATGTTTAACATTTATTGGAAAGAGTTGTGAGAACCTGCGGAAAGTCTTCTTCATAGATCTCTCCAGTAAGGTAGAAGACGAACAGGCTTCCTATAGACTGCTTCCTTTTCCTACTTCTCCCCCGATTGAAGATGACGTGGGAAAAGCTTCAAGGAAGATTATCTTGGCAGTACAAGAGCAACTGGCCTCTTTGGTGGGAGTGTTAGCGCCTCGTAGGAAGGACGTTGCGCTTCCAATCAAGAAGTCTCGTCCTCTCTCCCCTGCGAAGCGAGAGGCATCATGCAGACGTGAAGCTTCCAAACTTATCGCAGAGGCTTCGGTTTCGAGAGCGAGATCGGGAGAATCTTACGGAAGAAACACGTAACGCCAGAGAGACGTGAGACTTCGTCAAGACATGAAACGTCATTTAAAGCTGCTTTTAGATGCGAGGCTCCAACCAAAATTTTGGCGCCAGTTAGGACGCCTTTTGAGAGCAAAGCGTCTTCCAGGCGCGAGGCGTCATCCAGAAGTCAGCAGCCACACAAGCGGGAGGCGTCAGCCAGGACGCTTGGCGAACTAGAAGCGTCATCCAAGCGGGAAGCGTCATCCATTTATGGAGAGAAGCCTGGGCTGTTGGCGCCTTCCAGGACTATTATAGCGGGGAAGAGGAAGGAATATCGTTCCCTTAGCCCCTCTCCTATAGGAGTTTGTCTCCTCCAGAGGAAAGACGTACTGAATTAGCAGCGGAGACTCATCTAGACCCCCGAGTTAGAAGTAAACTCGGAGGAGGAGTATCAAGGTAAGAGAGGACTGTCGAACTATAAAGTTTTGACAGCCTTGCTTCTAGAGGAGTATGGAGGACGACTTGACTCCTGCCTCTCTTCCTTCTCCGCGCTCTCTTTTCTCGAGTGCAAAGACGAAGAAATCTTCGTCTTTTCTTAGAATGAAGCCCGCCATTTCGATGAAGAGGGCTCTTTCAGTCTTTAGACTCTTGGATGAAGTCGAAGAAGGAGTTAGTTAGAACGGTCTTCTGCATGCCTCCAGCGAGACTAGCTGGTAAAAGAGGCATTTGGTATCAGACGGGAGAGAATATGGGTATTTCTCTTCCGTCTACGTCAGAAGCGGACTTTTCGACTTTATTTGACGCTTCACGTAGACAAGGTTTGAACTCTGCCCGTATAACTTGGGGCATTTCAGAACTGGACCATCTCCTCAAGGGACTCTTTCATGTATTGGAAGTTTTCAACTTCTTAGATTGGTCCCTTGGGGTAATGTCCAAGAAAGCCCATGATTCTGAAGGACTCGAACCAGAAGTCCTTCTGTGTATTTTGTCTTGTATAGACAAAGCGGTTCAGGATGGCTCGGTTGAGATCTCCTCTTTATTTGGAGCAGGTCTTCTTAAAAAGAGGACAGTATATAGTGCCTTTTTAACCAAAGCGGTTCCTCCCACGCTCAGAGGGCAGCGCTTCTGTACTCGCCTTTGTCTGACTTTTTGTTCCCTTCTCAGTTAGTGAAGGACATTTCTCGTTCATTAACTGAGAAGGCGACTCAAGACCTTCTGACGCAGTCAGCAAGGAACGAAGAAACCTGCAGACAGCCCAAGAACCACTGTCATTGTCTGATGAGGAGAAAGACCGGGCCTACAACCTGACACAGATGCGCTAGATGCGAACATATAGGACAGATAAGAGTGTCCAATGTGGACATTGCCAGACATCCTCGAGACTCTACCAAGCTCGAAGCTCCGGCAAGTGGGGAGGAGCCAACCAGGCGCGAGGCGCCAGGCAGGAGGCTCGAGGCCAGCAGGCCAGGCAGCCAGGTGCCAGCCAGCCGCGGGAGGTGCCAGCAGCCAGCCGCAAGCTCCAGGCAGGCGCAAGGCGCCACTCCTCCAACCGGGAGCTAGAACGCCAGCCAGGCGCAAGGCGCCAGCCAGGCGCGAAGCTCCAGGCAGGCGCAAGGCGCGAGGCGCCAGGCAGGCACAAAGCGCCAGCCAGGCGCCAGCCAGGCGCGAGCAGCCAGCCAGGCGCAAGCCAGGCTCTAGGCGCGAATCTCCAGCTAAGACGCGAGGCGTCAACCAGATGCGAGGCGCCAGTCAAGCGAAAGGTACCAGACAAGCGCTAGGCGCCAACCAAGAGCGAAGCACCAGGCAGGCGCGAGGTTCCTGCCAGGCTTCAGGCTTCAGTCGGGAGAGATCCATTTCAAGAAAGCCCTGGTCTTCTTTGACACATGGAGATCTCCTAAGCACTTCATTAGTGACTTGATTCCTTCAAACAGCTGAGAATTAAAAGCGCAGGAATGTGCGCGCTTTTTGCAAATTCTTGTTCTTTACATAACAATATGTCATATAAGACATATTAGCTGTGTTGTACGGTAGAGGCAACTCTGTGTTGACTTCTCATTACACAAAGGATGTCAAGTTAAACCTACGAGAGATCCCTTCTCTTTTGGTTTATACGTTTCTGCGGATACGTTAAACTGGGATAAGGAGCGACACTGATCCTTAACTTTGAGTTAAAGTTTTTTAACTTAGTGAAATTATTGGGGTTTTTGAAAGGAGTGTGGGGGATAACTCTTTCCAATTTGAGCGCGAACCCTCGTGTTAGGATCAGGTGATCGGGATCGGTGTTGCGCTCCTTCATAAGGTGTATTGTCATATAAGTGGATCAGCACCCATGACAAAGTCCTTTAGGCTCTGCCGAGTAGTTAAGTAGATAAGACCCCTTCGGCAGACCCACAAGAACTCTTGGCCATAGATCACATATCTCGCTAAAGTTTTCTTGAGGTGATGCAGACTACTGGGCAAACACACGAAGTCTACCACCTATCAGGTAGGAACCAAGGTTTTATTTATACCTACAACATATGTTGTTTACCTGTCTATTCCAGAAGTAGCTGTCTCTTACCCCTCCACCGAAGGGGTGCCAATCAAGCTATGTATATATCTGACAGGTAAGTTGATTGTATGAAAATGATATTGTTATGATACAATAAAGTTTCATTACATACTTACCTGGCAGATATATACGATTAGGGCCCACCCAGCCTCCCCGCAAGGAGACAGGTGGAAGAGAAAAAATATGATAGAAAACAGGAATGGTTCCTAATCCTGCCAACCCAGGCAGACGGTAGATCACCTGACCTCCTGCAGCGTGTGCCGCGAAATTGAATGTCTGTCGGGGGACGACGGAGTCTTAGCTATGTATATATCTGCAGGTAAGTATGTATGAAACTTTATTGTATCATAACAATATCATTTATTTAGATAAAATCAAGCTTAGTCACTACAAATGTTTTAATGAACTAATCAAGTGGTGACAAACTTGCCTTTTAAACAGAGGCAGATTAAAATTATTCAGGGAACAAAGGGGGCCACTTGAAACCTTGTGTATGTAACTTCCACACATCTGTGATGAGAGTGGATATGCATGCAATCACGACACTTGTACAAATGGTGCTCAAACTAATATGTACTGATTACACATGTAGAGGGTGGTAACTTTATGAGTGCAAAATGTATCCAAGTAGATTAATGAGAATGGTGTGATTCTTCCCTGACATCATTGTAAAAAAGGAGTTTAGAAAATAATTTTGGTTGCATCATTCAATACTGATGCAATCCAGATCTGCACAACAAGAGATTATCGCTGAGTTGATCTGATAGAAAAAGGGCAGATGTAACGCCAACACCTAAGAGAGATGTGTTGAAGCAATAAGAGGGAAATTTATGCAAGCAGGTAGTATTATGTTATGCTTGACCTGGTCAAAAGTCTAGAGATGATAGTGACAAGTTCACTGTCTCCAAAGAATAAAAGATCAACCACTCAAATTTACATTTAATACCAGAATCTAAAAAATTTATGACATGTCAAGAACAGTGATGTAAGATTCCTGCCTTCAAGGGAGGGTGACCTGTATTGCTATACTTCTCTTCACTATGCAAACCAAGTATGAGGAGGAGCAAAAACATGTGAAATAGAGACAGCTAAGTCTCAACATTGTTCTAGTTGTAAGTTAGAACAATGTATTCAGTGCTTTTGAGTTTATACTGTTACAGTACAGAGGGTGGACCTGTAAAAAAACAAAGAAAAATGTGATCTTATTCTAAAGGAACAGAGAAGGTGAAATGACAAGAAAAAGAGGAGCACAGAATTCAACAGCTTGGAAAGAAGGGAAAACGGCAGTTGCCAAACTCGGCAATCTGGAGTTGTCATCGGAATAGGTTATAGTTTTTTAGGGGATCAGGATTATTAATCATCTTACCTCTTCTGGAGAAAGACTCTTACTGCCTTCTATCTTTTCAGCATTTTCTTTCTTCATCATTGCCACAGTCAAATTACCCTTGAGTTCCTCTTCAGAGGGTGGAGTATCCCGGCGATATCTCAACCACGCTAAAAAGTAAATACTATATGCGTAAACCAATATACTACTATATATTACAGTTGACCACTGGTATTCACAGGGTATGTGTACCATAACCCCCCACACAAATAGCTAAAATCTGTAAATACTTGATACCTCTTTGAAAACACACTAACTGCCTATTTTAATTGTTCAGACACCATAAAACCCCTCTGAAAATTTTTATACCTGAGTAATTTAATAGTTTTATTGAAAAACTGCATTTAGGCACTAAAATGATATGAAAATACAGTAATTAGTGAATATTTCTCTTAAGAAAAATACTGCAAATAGGTACATTTTCTGTGAATAAGATGTGAGTGTGTATATATATATATATATATATATATATATATATATATATATATATATATATATATATATATATATATATATATATATATAGTGAACCCCCCGTACTCGTGGATTTCTCTCTGGAAAGTATACCCCCTTTTATTTGTGGGAAATTTGCCTATTCGGGGTATTTTTCGCTAAGAAATATCCACAAATTCCTTTTTTTTTTTTTTTTTTTTTTTAATCCTAAAATGCACTTTGTGACGAAACTCAAAAAAAAAACAGTTTTAAGCATTTTTATAGGAGGTTTCAACTATTCGCAGGTTCTAGCTATTTGTGGGGGGGTCTGGTACCCTTCCCCCATGAATACGGGGGGGGGACCTGTATGTATGTTCCACAGAAAAATCTGCGAATCCAGAAACTGCGAATAGGTGGGGGTCGATTGTTTTATAACACTTCAAAATCTAACTGCAATTACATATACATAATGAGAGTAACAACTTCAATAAACTGGACATTGTCAGGACATTTGCATTTGAATGGAAGAGAACATATTTTTTGTCTGTCCTGTAACAAAAAAAAAAAATAAATAAATAAATAAAAAACCCATCAGCTTTGACATGAAAAAACAGCAGGAAATTAAAAAAAATGAAGGCAAAGGGAAACATAAAACCTGCAGCTTTTTCTCTCATCTAGAACATTTTTAAATACTTGATACATTTTAATTAAAACATGAGATTGATTTAAATTGCTTTTGGACAAAGGCTGTTAACTTATATCAGGGAAAATAAAGAATTACAGTACAGTGCCATGAAGTTGTCAAAACAAGTTTGTAAATTATGTTCTCAGTTAAATGTGATAACAATACTTTTATATGTACTTACCAGTAATTACATAGTTATCAGTTTCTAGTATCGGCAGCTAAAATTTGAAATTCGCAGTAGGGGACTTTTCTTTGTTTTGGTGTAGGTAATTAGCCCCTCCCACTTTCAGAAAGAAGAGGAACAACCGAGCAAAGAGCCTCAATTTGTTTGTGCCCTTACGTCCATTAGAGGGGAGGCAGGTGGGCTCCCATTCTGTAATTACTTGGTCAGTATATGTAAAACCTAATTATATTATAAAAATGTCCTTTTTATATACGTAACTTACCAAGACTTACCAAGTCATAACATAGCTGATTCTACATTGCCAGGAGGTGGGATACATGGACTATTCTACCTCAAATCATTAGATAAAATAATGAGGATACATGGACTATTCTACCTCAAATCATTAGATAAAATATTGATCTTTGAATAGAAAATTTGCTTGCATTGGGACAACGCTTGTTTTTCCCTTACCTGGTAAGAGAGCTGCTGCAAGAAGATGCTGCCTTCAGTTGGCGCTCATCTTACTCAGTAGAGGTGAGGTGGTAGTATAGGCATGTGTCGCCAGCTACATCAATGAGAACTTTGTAGAGAAGGTCAATTTCGAACGCTAGCAAAGTATATAAAGATGCATTTGCCCAGGGCACAGTACTAATGCTTTTTTCCCACACCATAAAATCAGAAACTCCACCCACCCAACTATTAAAATGAAACTGGAAGGTATCCTAGTACATCATACCCCCAAGAATCCCATTAAAACTCAACACCCTGACTCAAGGTGAAGAGAGGATGGAAAGGATGCTTCCTTCATTACCTCCCCCAACACCATGCTAGCCACCGATAAAGGACCTAAGGTACTGTACTCACTACATACTGTTGGCAATTCTCTTAAAAAGTGGGATGGAAAAACTGATTTACATCTCCAGTAAGTTGCCTGAAGACTGTCCACCAGAGAAAGCTTATATTTAAAAGCTAAGGATGTGGAAACCACCCAGATTTCATGTGCGTTAACCTTCAGAGTAGGAAGACATTCTTCTCCTACCTGAGAGTGTGCTTCTCAGATGACGCCTCTTAAGAAGGACAGAGCATTCTTTGTAAGGGGGCAAAGAACTCTCTTCTCCTCTGATCCTACAAGGCCAGGGCTTAGTGGGATTCGTGTTTTTAGGGAGAAAACCTAAAGTTAATGAACAAACTGCATTTCCTCCAGAGAACCCGATCCTTTTGTCTTTTGCCTGTATGTCACTGACCCTCTTAGCTGTAGCTAAGGCTACCAAAAAAGGGATTTTGACGAAGGAAAAATCTATTTCTGGGTGATTGGCTCGTGTCGCCCTATGAAAGTATCCTTAATATCATTCTTTCTAGGTAAAATTAGCCTAAAATTACCAGAGAAAAACAAAATTAAGAAAATGTCAGTAAAACTGACTCGCTCACTCTTAAAAAGAAGTGTCGGTATGATATAGGGGCGAGTGTGGAACACTACCACGAGACAAACACCAATTAGAACTTCCCTATCAGAATCCCCCCAAGAGAGAGCTGATACCAACGGGCGATGCAGCCTCTACTACTACTACTAGAGGACGCCACGGACAGCAGCGCCCCTAGCGGTCATCCTTAATTAAAACAGTAAATACATCTTGTCCTGCAAGGGGGGGAAAACAAACAATAAAAAAGGGGGGGGGTTTCATAGGGCGACACGAGCCAATCACCCAGAAATAGATTTTTCCTTCGTCAAAATCCCTTTTCTGGGCTCAGCTCGTGTCGGCCTATGAAAGAGTACCAGAGAAACAGACAAGATGGAAAAGGAAACAATGAAAAACAGTTTAAAAATGATGGATATAATATAAGTAAATCAAATACAGCATACAAATTAAGCACTTAAACTAACTTATTATAACAGTAAAATAATAGAATGTAGTAAACTTAAAGTACTTAAATGGTAAATAATAAAATTACAGAGATGCATGTAAAATAAGGCAAATTTGGGATTTACTTAATTAGAATACATAATTACAAAATATATACATACATGTGTCCTACCCTAGCATAAAAATAAGGGTAGGTACACTGAAATCCATCATTAATACAATTATTTCCAAATATATACAAACATTGTGACTGAAGTTCATCACAAACACAAAATGGTGAATATACAAACATATTGTGTCCTACCCTAGCATAAAAATAAGGGTAGGTACACTGAAGTACATATCAGTACAAAAGTGGTTGTCCCTAGCAAAAAAAATAAGGGACAATCCACTATGATACAACGGCTAAGGCTATGATGTTGAGTAGCCTGACGATAGGTTGAGGCATGTTGGTTGAAGTAGGTAGAAAGGAGACCTGGATCAATACTACAACTACTAAACAGTATCAGGGGAAACTATGTTTCCCGCTGCTACTGCTGAAAACTTTAAAGATTCCAAGGACTTTAAATAATGCCGTTTAAAGACTGTCGGGGATTTCCATCCAGTATACTTCCTAAGATCCTCAAAGTTCATATGTTGGAAATAATTAATTGAGGTGGCTACTCCCCCCCCCTGATATCATGTGCTTTTGGGAATGACTCAGGGTTGGCTTGTTTAATGAAGTAAAGGATTTGCTGTCTAATGCCTTTAACTGATAAAGTACCACCTTTTTCTCTCATAAAGAGAGCACCTGAGGATCTAGAAGAAGTACGAGAAAGAAAGGCTCTAAGAGTTGAATACTGGGCAGAGAGAAGGATCCTGTGGAAGTGGGATAAACCTTCCAAGGAGCCCACCTTGCAAGAGGATCTTCATTTTTGGCTAAAAAGCTACGATCCGGAGCAAGTAGAACTTCTCCTGATGGGAGGAATTCCACATGACCCGCATCCCTGGATAGAGCCGACAGTTCTGAATTCTAGCTCCTGAGGCTAGGCTTAATAAGAATAATGTCTTCCTCAGGAGCATAATGAACGTACAAGATGAGTTGTCAGTATCTGAAGCTAGTTTGAGGACATCATTTAAGAACCATGAAACTGTAGTAGGCCTCTGAGAAGGTCTAAGTCTAGCACAGGCTTTAGGGATAGATGTGAAATAAGATTCAGTCAAATCTATCTGAAAACCTACTTGAAAGATTTTCTTCAAAGCCGATTTGTGAGTGGTAATCGTGCTAGCTGCTAAACCTTTTTGCAAACAAGGATCTGAAAAAGGATATAGCCAAATTAACTGTCATGGTTGTGGTGTTCGATTCTCTCAAGAAAGATGCTAATTTTTTAACAGCTGAGTCATATTGTCTAATGGTTGACTCTCTCTTATCTGATTCTAGGAAGAGAATGTTCTGTGGATCAATGTCAGCATCTTTATTAGCCGCAAACTTCATGAAGTCCATAAAGTTAGGGTCTGGAGAGTTCTTGAGGAAGCGAACACAGTCCTCATTTGTACTGATTGTGACAGTTTGGGATTGGGGATCCGTTGAGGTCGGAGACCCAATTCCAAAAGAAGAGGATACCAGTTGCTCTTGGGCCAATCCGGTGCAATCAGAGCTACTATCCCTTTGAAAGACCTTAGTTTGTCTAGGACTTTCAAGAGAAGATTCACTGGAGGAAAATATAAATCCTCCTCCACTGATTCCAATCTAACGACAGGGCGTCCGTGGCATAAGCCAGAGGGTCCAGGTTGGGGGCCACATAGCAAGGGAGCTTGTGGTTCGCTTGTGAGGCGAAGAGATCCACTTGGAGACCTGGGACTCTCCGGCTTACCCACTGGAATGACCCGACGTCCAGAGACCACTCTGATTCCAGAGGAACTGACCGGGACAGGGCGTCTGCTATCACATTTCTTACTCCTGCCAGGTGAGTGGCAGACAGATGCCATTTGTGTTTGTTTGCTAATGCAAAGATGGCTATCATGACATGGTTCACATGCTTGGATTTGGACCCTCCTCTGTTGATGCAATGAACTACCACTGCACTGTCCAAAACTAGCCTTAGATGAGACTTCTTCGGGGGAAGCAGTCTCTTCAGAGTAAGAAATACTGCCATTGCTTCCAACACGTTTATGTGGACTGGCGAAATTGAACTGACCAAGTCCCCTGAACCTGTTTGAACTGAGAGTATCCCCCCCACCCGGACAGGGAAGCATCCGTGTGAATGGTTAACACTGGGAGGGGATATTGAAGGGGTACCTTCTTGGCTAAGTTCTTTACTTTCGACCAAGGCCGTAGTTGGTTTGCGGAGGATCTGTGGAATTACTGACAACTTGTCTCGATATTTGGAGTTTGCTCTTGACCGCCAAATTCGATTTATATCTTTCAGCCTTGCTTTCAGAAGGATATCTGTTACCGAAGCAAACTGAAGAGACCCTAGGATTCTCTCCTGGTTTCTTCTTGATGTCTGTTTGCATTTGAGGAATTGCCTGACAGATTTTGCTATTTCCTTCCGTTTGGCCACTGGAATTGATAGATTGTGGGAAGACAAATCCCATTGGATTCCTAGCCACTGAAAATGAGATTCCGGAGTAAGTCTGGATTTCGTTTTTGTTTATCTGGAACCCCAGATGTTCCAGAAAGTGAACTACCTTTTTGGTAGCTTCGAGACATTCCTCGACTGTTGGTGCCCAGATCAACCAATCGTCGAGGTATGCCGCTACCATGATTCCCTGAGCTCTCAATTGTTGTACAACCACTTCTGCTATCTTTGTGAATACCCATAGGGGGCTACATTCAGACCGAAGGGCATCACTTTGAATGAGAATGTCTGATTTCCTAGCCTGAATCCTAGGAATGGGCGGAAGTGCCTGGCTATAGGGATATGATAGTATGCGTCTGTAAGATCGATGGAGCATGTGACGGCTCCACGCGGAAGTAGGGTCCTTACTTGCGAGAGGGTAAGCATCTTGAACTTGTCGCAGCGAATGAAAGAGTTTAGCTTTGACAAGTCTAAGATTACCCTTCTTTTTGTTGAGCCTTTCTTTGGCACGCTGAATAAGCGCCCTTGAAATTTTAGATGTTTGACTCTCGCATAGTCTCCTTTCTGAAGGAGTTCTTCCGCATAATCTATCAATTCCTTTGACGGTACCTGATGAAATGATTTGATTGGAGGGGGATCTTTGATCCCAAACTCCAGCCTAATCCTTTGGACACTATGCTCCGTGCCCAATTGCTGAACCCCCACCTGTGGCGGAAGAGGAACAGCCTCCCTCCTACCTGGGGAGCCTCATTGCTGATGGGCGGGTTGGCCACCACGCCCTCCTCTGAACTGCCTACTCCTCGTGCCCCTTCCTGCGCCACGCTGACGAAAGTAACCTCTCGCCCTACCCCTCGGTTGAGAGTAGCCTTGAGCCTCATAAGCAGGGTTAAAGGCCGGCGAGATAGCGTAGGAAGTAGTAGATGGTTGAGATTGCTGGGGCACCAGGAGGAAAGGTTGGTTCTGTTTAGATGTGGAAGGTTGTCCCTGTTGGGTAACTGGGACTGCCTGCACAAACTGCTGCTGAGGTTTGTTGAAGTTTTTTATAAGGCTGGAACCTCTTACCAGCCTTCTTTGGTTTCTTGCCAGCAGTGGGAACGGATTCCTGTTTCCTCTTAGAGGAAATACCCCACCTAGCTCTAAGGCTCTGGTTGAGTCTAGCAGCTTCGTGGTGGACCTCGTTCACTGCGGACTCTGGGAAGAGATCCGCTCCCCACATGCTCGCAGCCAAGAGTCTATTAGGCTCATGCCTGATTGTGCACTCTTGAAGGACATGGCTTCCGGCAGTTTCCTCCTGGCCTGGAAGAAGTCAAAAGCGGGGGTCCTGACAGAACCGTCTGAAACTGAGATTTCGCCAGAATCTTGAACAGCGGTTCCGTAGCGTAGGAAGAGCAGCCATTTCCGTACGCTGAGAGAGTTGAGGGACCTGCCAAACCTAGTTCGCGCATCGAACTCTGCCTGGATTAGGGAATCCGGCAGCCTAGGTAATTTCTCACCGAACTGGTCCATGCGCAGTCCGGCTTGAGTTTACCCAGCGTGAATGTAGCTGGCAGGTTTTCCCACAACTCTCCGAAGGCGGGGAAGAGTGGAGAAGTAGACTCCGACTCCCTCAACTGTGGAATGGGCTCATCCTTGAGGACTGCCTGAAGAGCCTTCTCCACCAATTTCGTGGCGAACGGAAGAGAGACCTCCTCTTCCGTCGCGAAAATAGTGAAGGGACTCTTGTAGGCCTGGAGTTTTAGTGTTAGTACACTCCCAGTCCTCAAGGCAGTGAACCATTCTCGCTGGGCGTGATCTCTACTGTAGAGAACTGACTCCTTCGAGATCTTGTCCTCTCTCGTGAGAGCCGTTGGCGTCAGCCTAGCATACCCGATGAAAGGCTGCGTCAGACCCGGAGGGTAGAACTCGAAGTCCTCAATCCTTCGAGTACCAAACTCCGGGATCTAAATCATCCCGTCCTTAAAAAGGAATCGTAGGCCGCTACTCTCCATGGATTCTCCATAGAGAAAGCTGGCAAGGAGTCGTAAGGCGGAAGTTGGAGAATCCCCGTGCTAGATGCAGGGGAGACTGGGGGAGGAGCCTGAGTTAGCCCAGCCACTCGGTCCTCATTCTCTCTCATTCTATTAGAGAGGTCCTGGATAGACTGTCCAGTTTGAGACAGACTGTTCGATAATTGCGCGAACATCTGCTCAAAACGTGTTCCCAATGCTGAAATTTGGGAACCTACCAGCACCCCTACCTGTTCCATCACCCCTGGTGAGACAGAAGAGGGAACGCAGGTGCTGGTGCTTGCCACCCCTGCCGGCATAGCCGGAGAGGAGGCAGCGGAGGCGGGAGAAGGCAGTGACTCGGTGGTAGCGCGAGCCTTCTCCTTCGAAGCCTTGCTTCTGGAGCTCTTCGACTGGGAAGAGCTCGGCTTTGCCTTCACCGCATCGGCATATGAAGTCGACGACTTCCTGGCCGAAGAAGACGAAGACGACTTTCTAGAAGTCGACTTAGATAAGGTCTTCGGTTCTCTCTTTCCCTTCTCCTTAGGAGGTACAGAGAGAGCGGGAGGGCGGCTAGGGATCTCGGATCCCGCAAGCCTTGGAAAGAGGCGGAAGAAGAAGGACAGGAGAAGATCCCAGGAAGCACCCAAGGAAAGACCTTGGGTCGCCCGACAACCTTACCTCAACCAACAAATCCTCGCTAACTACCGCCATTGGCTCAAGGTTCAGGTCCAGGGCAGCGACGTCCGGAACCGACTCCTGGGAGGCTACGACCCCAAACGATTGCTGGAGGTCTTGCTGGATGGAGGCTATCAATGGGCAGCGGACAGGGATCGACGTAGCCCGTCGACTTGCCCGCGGGGAAGATCTGGATGGCCAGCTTCCTATCTAAAATGTAGGGCTGGCCCTTGGCGGCGTTTTTCCCAAAGCCGCCCACCCACGCTTTCAGGGTGGCGAGGGCGACTTCCCTCACACCGCTAGCCTGAAAGAAAGGTGAGATTAGCTACCAATTGTGGGACAGGGTTAACAAACTTACGACTAAAGTTAAGTTGTTAGTAAAATCATAAGTAAGCCTATAATGGACATACCCCATCTCCCAGCTGACCGACCAGGTCGTAGCATATAGCGCAGGCTTCGGGGTGCCAGACGATCGTCTCATTGTACGACGTGGCACACGGGGCGGTGAGACCTGCACTCGTCATGTCCACAGGGGTCGTAGAGCGTCGCATTACAGGCTGGGACCTGGCAGTTGGTAGCCTGTAAGTGAAAAAGTACATGAGTACAGAGTAAACACTTACAGCCTAACATATGCTCCGCTGGTGCCGGAGCGATAAAGTTAGATAAAACCAGAGCCCCGCTAAAATACGTGTGGTAACCAGGTTTGGAAGATAGGCTATGGCTCCGCCAATGGCGGAGGGCACAAGAAATCAACCAACTAGGAGTGGTGGTAATGGAAACCACGACGGACAATGGCGGGGGATGTTGATAAAAATAATATAATAACACACAAATCATTGTAAAATATCTTATAATTAGGGTATATATCCTTAAAATAACAAAATTAAAACAACTTCTCTCCGCCCGTCTACTAGAAGAGTGCGTAGGTAAGGGTAAGCTCCCTTCCGGTAGCGGTGGAGATATAAGGATATAGTAGGCAAGCAACCGACCACTCATAGCGCCCACCCTGCCCGCTAGCGGAGCCAATATCCTATAACCAAAGGGCCCCCCGGCTGCGACGGAAGGCTCCTTACGTATCTGGAGGGGTGGGAGGTGGCTGAGCAATGGGGAGGGGGGGAGGAAGGTCCCGGCGAAACACGGCGGGAGCGAGAAAAGGGGGGAGGGATGGCCTACTCCTCCCCGCCTCACCAACTACCCGCATGGAGACCCGGTACCTCATAGTGGTCGCCCTATACCCCCTGCTGGGGGGACCCCCCGGTCCACCTCCGAAGAGTGTGAGAGAAGGGCTATGAGGTTGTTATAACAACCAAGGGGTCCCCCAAGACCCCTCCCTACATCAGAGAGGGAGGGAAGGGGCAGGGTAAGGTGCTATAGGACACGTGACCGCAAGTGGCCTAGGCCGCGAGCAACACAAACCGTGGTAGGGCCACGTGAACCAAGCTGTACCAATATGTGGAACAAGCACCTAGGCTAGCCTAACACCCTAAATAATAAAAATACATCGAAAGGTGGAAGAGACACTTTTAGTAAAAGAGAAAGAAGCCCAGGAGGAGGCAGACTGTTCCGAGAAACAGGAGCCTACTCGGAGCCAGCGATAGCCGATGTAGAGCAAGAGCCGGGATGCTGGGCTGAAAATAATAATAATAGCCCTAAAGACCAAGCTAAGAGAATGGTAGGAGGGCTGAACTAGCTAAAACTCGATGTAAACAATGAATGTGATAAAGTAAGCCCATAAGCATAAGAAGTCCCAGTATGGAGGACCGGGAATTCTTACGAGGCGGCATGGCCGCCACGAGACAACCGGGGAACCGTATATGACCTATAAAAAGGAAAATACTGGTACCCGGAAGACAAAAATACGGTAAAATGTTACTTATGAGTTACTTAACTTAGCCGTGGCGAATTGCAGAGCGTTCCATGATGAAGGTGCGGATAAATCGCAAGAAAAGCACAAGCACAAGAAAATGGCGACTTGTCGCTGGCGCTAAAAATTAAGGATGACCGCTAGGGGCGCTGCTGTCCGTGGCGTCCTCTAGTAGTAGTAGTAGAGGCTGCATCGCCCGTTGGTATCAGCTCTCTCTTGGGGGGATTCTGATAGGGAAGTTCTAATTGGTGTTTGTCTCGTGGTAGTGTTCCACACTCGCCCTATATCATACCGACACTTCTTTTTAAGAGTGAGCGAGTCAGTTTTACTGACATTTTCTTAATTTTGTTTTTCTCTGGTAATTTTAGGCTAATTTTACCTAGAAAGAATGATATTAAGGATACTTTCATAGGCCGACACGAGCTGAGCCCAGAAAGAGACTTTAGTTAAATTCCTGAAAGAGGCATCATTGAAAGGAGGGGCTAAGAGCCAGTTTAGTACTATGTGCAAGTTCCAAGATACTGGTTCTGTACTCCTCTGCTTGCTTGTATCATAAGATTTACTCAAATCCGAGATGCCCTGGTTCAAAAACAAGTCTAGGCCCCGGTGCTGAACACAAGTTAACCATGGCTCTGCAGCCTTATATTGTTGACGAAGATAGTCCTCTGGAGTTTCTAAGAGACAGAAGGGAATCTGCAATCTGTCACAGTCATCTTAGAAGAAGAGATGCCATTCTCTCTGCACCAAGTGCAGAAGGTGGACCACTTGTTTTGGTAGACAATAGAGGAAGACCTACATCTGCACTCTGAAATATCTCTTGCAATTACCCCCGAAAAACCTTTAGCTCTGAGGAGTCTCTTAACAGTTTGTATCCTGTCAGAGCTAGAGATGACAACCCTCGATGAAACCTCCTGTAATGAAATGAGGTTGTTGGAGAAGATTGTGTTTTTGAGGGAGTAGTCTTGGAAAGTCTACCAGGAACTCTAAGAGATCTGGAAACCACTTCTTAACGGACAAAATGGAGTAATCAGAATCACTGAAACCTTGCGGTGGGATAGGAATTTGTTTAATACCTCCTGTATCATTCCAAAGGGAAGGAAGGCATATAGAAACTTGTTGGATTGATCCTGAAGCATTGCGTCCATCGACATGCTAAAGGGTCTGGGACTGGAGTAAAAGAGGGAGACAATTTCTGTGCATTAAAAAGAGGTCCAGATGTGGTTTTCCCCACAGGTTCCATAGGGAGTTGCAGACCATTGTATCCAGTGTCCATTCTGTAGGGATGACTTGACTGCGCCAGCTCAGTTGGTCTGCTAGCACATTGCCTGCCCTATATGAATCTCATCAAGATTGTTATCTGATTCTGGTTGACAAAGAGGAGAAGGTCCCTTGCTGCCTCGCAGAAGGAAAAGGAGTGCATTCCTCCCTGCTTGCTGATGTTGTCTGAACAAACTGCTACGATTTTGTCATACACTTCCAAGGCAAAAGTTTGCAGTCCTAGGTGAATTGCTTTTAACTCCTTCGTTTGTGCCATTCCTTCTGCTCCTGTGACCATGTCCTGGGCACCTTCTTGTCTCCCAGGAGAGCACCCACGCCCAACGTTCAACTACATCAGCAACAGAAGCTTAGGTCCGGGGGTTTTGAGGAATAAGACTTTCCCTTCTAGTAACCTGTCTTCTAACCTCCACCAAAGCAGGTTTCTCTTGATATTCTGAGTCACTGGAAATATGAATGAATCTGGAAGACTCTGTCCCAGGTGGCCCGAGATAGAATGTGAAGTCTCCCCAGCAAGAAAAACTGTTCTGTCGAGGCCAAAGTCCTGAGCAGGATTGTCCACTTGTTGGCTGAGCATCTACCATTCATAGACAGGACTCCACTCTCTTGGGGGATAGAAAAGCCTGAAAAAGATGGGATTTTTTATGGTTTATCAACAATCCTAAATCACGTGCTAAAAGAAGAGTTTTCCACAAGTCCTCCATGCACTGTTCCCTTGTTAGTGAATGAAGGAGCCAATTGTCTAAGTAGAGCGTGACGTTGATCCCCAGTAGATGTAGCCATCATGCCAGGGAGGCAAGAAACTGGCTAAAAACTTGAGGCGCCATCGATAGCATGAAACATGGAGCCCAAAACTGAAAGACCTGGTCTTGAAAACCAAACCTTAGATACTTCCTTGAGTTCAGGTGTATGGGGACATGAAAAGTAAGCATCACGCATATCTAGTGAGACCATCCAGTCTCCTTGATGATGACGACAGAATGGAATGACTTGTCTCCATACTTAACTTTGTCTTTTGCACTTAAACATTCATTGTGCTTACATCCAAGACTGGTCTCCAATCCTCTGATGACTTGATGACTACAAAAAGGCGATTGTAAAAGCCTTCTGAGTTCACATCTGTGACTGCTATTACTGCCCTCTTCTTGAGGAGGGAGTGTACTTCCTTTGCCAGGGCTGAAAACCTCTTTGAGCTGAGCCTACAGAGTAGGCAGTAAAGATGATGGGCCTCTTGACTAAGGGAGGTTTTTCTATGAATGGGATTGAGTAGCCAAACTTCAGGATTTCTATAAGCCATTGTTCTCCCCCTCTCTTGCTCCAGTTTTCCCCCAAAAAGTTGGAGTCTGGCACCTACTGGGGCACAGAGAACACTGTTTTCATTTCTTGGAGGAAGATTTGGCTGAGGATTTCTTAACAGCCTGGGAGCTGAATCATACATTAGCTCTTGGTCTCGACCGAGATCTCTGCCTACTTCCTAAAAGGGCTGCAGCAGACAGGACGTCTTAACTTTGGATGAAGTAGGAGGCCTCTTAGTGCGTCTCGTAGACTGTGCCAACAGATGCTGCATGGACTTCTTCTGTAGTACAATTGTAATCTCATTGACTACTGACTGAGGGAACAAGAAATCCCAAACTAAGGAAGAGAAAGAAGAGCAGACTTCTGAGCTGTGGTTACTCCCTTCGTGGTGTAAGAACACCAGAGTCCCTTCATTTTTTAAACCCCCAAGGTGTAAATGGAAGCCAACACTCGAGAAGCATCTCCTACTCCTCTGTCTGTACAAGAGAGCACGCCTAAGAAATCAGCGCTGACATCTGTTGGTAAGGAAGGATGTTCCTGAATCTTCTTAGCCAGTGCACCTACTGACCCATTTAAAAAAAACTGCTTCAAATATCTTGAACTTGTTCTTCAGGAAGTGGTCAAGCTTGGCTGGAGAGAACATAATTTTGGCCGCCAAGAAAGCCGAAATTCAGACAGAATTGATAAGACCGAAGAAGTCCCCTTGGCAGGAAACAGCCCACACCCAAGGAGGGAGCTTCTCCGGTAGCATAATATGATTATCTCCTGTTTAGCAGATGAGACAGCGGATGACTAAAGCAAGCTTTCCCTTTCTCCCTCTTGTCCAGAAGCCAGATCTCAACCTTGCTCAGCACCTTCCTTGCAGAAGTAGACAGGACCATTTAAGGTAATCTAGAAAATTATGACTGAAGGTTACTCATCTGAAAAGTAGACACAACCAGAGAGGAAAAGGTTGGAAAGCTGCAGAGAAAAAAACAAAAGCAGAGATGCATATACAGAAATAAGAGACTCTTTTTCTAAGTCCTCATCCACTTCCTCTTCGACTGACGACACTGGAGGTAGAGACAAATCTCTAAAGGGTTTCATTAAAGATGAGGGCTTCTTCAAAAACCCCAAAATATCATCAAACTGTTGCTGAATGGGAGTGAGCAATGGATCTGTGACCAAAGATCCCTGGACTTGATATAAAGATGAAGGTATCACAACAGGCTGAGCAGGTGCCGTGTGTTCTGGTGAAGAAAAAGAGTAGTCAGGCACTACAGTGCGGCGAACATCATAGGAGAGAGCGGGTGCTGATTGGGGCTTGAGAGGTGCTGGCTGCTCGGCCAGAAGCCTGCCACTGGGCGCTTGGAAGTCACTGAGCGCTTTGGTGCCAAACAGTGCCCTGGCACCACTGAACTTTTCGGGCATTAAAAGATACTCGGGCATCAACTGGTGTTCTGAGACTGCTGCACTAACTGGCGCTACTGAGGGCTTATGCCTGGAAGCAGAGGAAGAGTGCTCAGGAGAGAATCTCTCAGGGCTGTCCCAGAAGCTGCATGATGGCACAGCCTCATTCACTTTCCTGTACTATGTCTACTGCGGGTTGCAAGACGCGTCCATTGCAGACGACCTTTTCAATGGCCTTGAAACATCACTAAAGTGCCATTGGCACCTCTGCTCAGGGCTGGAAGCCTTTCCATTGGCTGTCTGACATCACCCGGGACCTGACAAGTGAGAGCGAGGGGCCGGGTGCCAGTGAGGCGTACCCCACCGACCTCCTTTGGGCTTCTGTTATGGCTTCTCCCAGGAGTAGGGGAGTACAGGCAGTCCCCGAGTTACGATGGGGGTTCCGTTCTTGAGACGCGTTGTAACCCGAAAATCGTCATAAGCCGGAACATCATAAAAAATCCTAAGAAAGGGATTTTGACGTAAGGAAAAATCTATTTCTGGGCGATTGGCTCGTGTCGCCAGCGAAATATCCTTTAATCTATTATTTCTAGGGTAAATGTACTAACACATACCAGAGAATAAATAAAATAAAGAAAAAGGTCAGTATAACTGACTCGCTCACCCTCCAGGAGGGTGTCGGTATGAACACTAGGCGAGTGAGACCATACCACGAGCCAAATGCAATAGAAATCTCCCACTACAAAACCCTCCAAGAGGGGAGCCGCCCACCCACAGAGTGAGCAGCTCGTACTACTACTACTCCATCCCATGCTGCCGACTGCTGCGCCTCTGGTGGCCATCCTGAAGTTAGCAGACAATCTTGGGCGAAGGGATGGGTAGGGTGGGATTTCGCTGGCGACACGAGCCAATCGCCCAGAAATAGATTTTTCCTTACGTCAAAATCCCTTTTCTGGGCTCAGCTCGTGTCGCTGCGCGAAATCGTACCAGAGAAATAGCACAAGATGTAAACAAAAGTAATAAAATAATAAAACAGAATAGGTGTCTCAAATAAAAGATAAAAATAATATAAAGTGAATATAATTGCTAAAAAGATACATATACACAGTGATATAAAATTAGGAATATGCTTAAATTACCCTTAATTCTAATAATGTTTCTTAACAAAAGGTAATTTACATATACAGGTAAAATGGCTTACATGTATCAAAATGATAACTGTGTAAAGGCATGTATCAAAAATATAATAGCAATTAATATAATCAGATAACAAATTAATCAACAATGATAATATATAAAGGAAAGTATATGACTTAATATACAAAACCCGTAACCATTATAATACGATGTATCCCCTAGCATAAAAATAAGGGGGTAACATCCATGAGATCAATGTTTATAATCATCTGTGAGTGTCCCTAGCAAAACAATAAGGGGCACCCACTACACCATCATAAAAGCAGCTAAGACACAAGGTGAATGCAAATGAACAAGGTAGGAACAGACGAACTGTTGGGTGAGGCAGGTAGAAAGGAGGACTGAATCTTCTACTACAGATTAGCTAGAGTAAGGAAAACTATGTTACCCGCTGCTACTGCTGGAAATTTCAGAGCTTCCAAGGACTTAGGTAGTGACGTTTGAACACGTCCGCGATTTCCATCCGGTATACTTTTTCAACTCATCGAAGTTCATATGTTGAAAATAATTAATTGAGGTGGCTACTGCCCTGACATCATGTGCTTTCGGGAAAGAGTCAGGATTGGCTTGCTTAATAAAGTACAGGATTTGTTGCCTGATGCCTTTAATGGATAAAGTTCCACCTTTTTCCCTCTTAAAGAGGGGACCCGATGAAGATGAAGAGGTCCTGGACAGAAAGGCTCGTAAGGTTGAAACTGGGCAAAGGGATACATCCTGTGGAAGGGGTAGTACCTTCCAAGGATCCCACCTCATCAAAGGATCTTCATTCTTTGCTAAAAAGCTACGTTCCGGAGAAAGTAGGACTTCCCTGTGGGAAGGAATTGAATATGATCCGGATCCCTGGATAAAGCCGACAGTTCTGAAATTCTTGCTCCTGAAGCTAAGCTTAATAAAAATAGGGTTTTTTCTTAAGAGCATTATAAACGAGCATGTGTGCATTATCGGTTTCTGAAGCAGTTTTAGAACATCGTTTAAGAACCATGAAACTGACGAAGGCCTTACAGAAGGCCTAAGTCTAGCACATGCCTTAGGAATAGACGAGAAGTAGGAATCCGTCAAGTCTATGTTGAATCCAAATTGAAATATCTTTTTCAATGCTGACTTGTTTGTCGTAATCGTGCTAGCTGCTAAACCTTTTTCAAATAAGGATCTGAAAAAGGATATAGCTGAATTAACTGTCATGATTCTAATATCTGATTCTCTCAGGAAGATTGCTAACTTTTTGACAGCAGCATCATACTGTCTCAAAGTTGAATCCCTTTTATCGGATTCCAAGAAGAGAATATTCTGAGGGTCAATATTCGCATCTCTTTTTGCCGCAAACTTCATGAAATCCATAAAGTTAGGGTTTTGAGAATCCCTGAGGAAGCGAACACAGTCTTCGTTTGTACTGACTGGGAGAGCCTGGGATTGGGGATCCGAAGAGGACGAAGGCCCAGCTCCAGAATTAGAGGATACCAGTTGCTCTTCGGCCAGTCTGGGGCTACTAGAGCCACTTGACCCTTGAATGTCCTGAGTTTGTTTAATACTTTCATGAGAAGATGCACTGGAGGGAAGACATAAATCTTCTTCCAGTTGTTCCCAGTCTAGAGCCAGGGCGTCCGTGGCATAGGCCAGAGGGTCCAGGTTGGGGGCTACATAACACGGTAGTTTGTGGTTCGCTTGAGATGCGAAGAGGTCCACCTGTAGCCCTGGAACTCTTTGAAGGATC
Source organism: Macrobrachium nipponense (assembly GCF_015104395.2). NCBI lineage: Eukaryota > Metazoa > Arthropoda > Malacostraca > Decapoda > Palaemonidae > Macrobrachium > Macrobrachium nipponense. The sequence goes on from NC_087200.1 coordinate 124,525,113, forward strand.
CATTGGAACGAACTGTTGTCCAGTGACCATTCCGACTCTAGGGCTGATCGGGATAGGGCTTCTGCTATGACGTTTCTCACTCCAGCTATGTGAGTGGAGGAAAGATGCCAACTGAACTTGTCTGCCAGGGAGAAGATGGCTACCATGACATGATTTAGATGACGTGACTTGGAGCCTCCTCTGTTTATACAATGTACTACCACTGCGCTGTCCAGGACTAGCTTTATGTGGGAGTACTTTGGTGGGCGCAACCTTTTTAGAGTCAAGAACACTGCCATTGCCTCCAGTACGTTTATATGGAACTGACGGAACTGAGGTGACCAAGTCCCTTGGACCTGTTTGACCTGGGAATACCCTCCCCAACCGCTTAAGGACGCGTCTGTGTGGATGGTGATCCCTGGTGGAGGGAACTGAAGGGGTACTGACACTGACAAATTCTTGACTTTCGCCCACGGCCGAAGTCGATTCTTTAGAATCAGAGGGACTGAGGATAGTCTGTCCTGGACCTGACATTTGCCCGCGAGCGCCAGATTCTGGTAAGGTCTTTCAGTTTGGCTTTCATTAAGACGTTCGTCACTGATGCAAACGGAGAGAACCCAGGATCCTTTCCTGAGCTCTCCTTGACGCTAGTTTGTGACTTAGAAATTGCTTGACTGACTTCGCTATTTCTTTCCTTTTGGCTGATGGGATCGACAGAGTGTGGGAGGATAGATTCCATTGAATGCCCAGCCACTGAAAGTTTGACTCTGGAGTGAGTCTTGATTTGGTCCTGTTTATTTTGAAGCCTAGATATTCCAGGAACTGAATCACTTTCAGTGTAGCTCTGTTGCATTCCTCGACTGTTGGAGCCCAGATCAACCAATCGTCGAGATACGCTACTACCATAATCCCTTGTGTCCTGAGTTGTTGCACTACCACTTCCGCTAGCTTCGTGAACACTCTGGGTGCCACGTTGAGTCCGAAGGGAACTACCTTGAAGGAGAATGTCTGGTCTCCTATCTTGAAACCCAGATACGGACGGAAGTGTCTTGCAATAGGGATATGATAGTAAGCGTCTGTAAGATCGATAGAGGTGGTGACGGCCCCACGGGGAAGTAAGGTCCGCACCTGTGAGATCGTGAGCATCTTGAAACTTGTCGCAGCGGATGGGCTAAGTTTTAAGCGGGACAAGTCTAAGATTACCCTTCTTTTTTGTGAGCCTTTTCTTTGGCACGCTGAACAAGCGACCTTGAAATTTTAATCTCTTGACTCTCGCTATAGCTCCTTTCTGAAGGAGGTCCTCTGCGTACTCTGTCATTCTTTGGAAGGAAGTTGACGGAAAGGTCTGCTGGAGGTGGGTTCGTCACCAGCTCCAACCCAGACCTTTTGACACTATGCTCTGAGCCCATTCGCTGAAGTTCCACCGGTGTCGAAAGTGAAACAGCCTCCCTCCTACCTGAAGTTCTTCATTGGTTCTGGTAACCGCCTCGGCCTCCTCTGAAGTGCTTTTCCCTATTAAAGGGGCCTCCCGATCCTCTCCCACGAAAGGAACGCTTACCTCTGCCTCCCTTACCCGAGCGGTCATACTTCTGTGAAGCTTGACTCTCGAAGGCTTGATTGTAGCTGGAGAGATGGCGTAAGAGGTGGAGGGGCTGAGGCTGAGGGGATATCACATAAATTGGCTGTGATTGACCTTTAGAAGTGGAAGGTTGGGCTGCCTGCACTAATGGTACCGCTGGAACTTGCTGAGGAAAGCGTGGTTGCTTTTTCTGGTAAGGATGGAAACGCCTGGGTTTCCTCTGTCCCTTACCTTTAGGTGTTAGGTCTTGCCTCCTCTTTAGCCGTAAGGCCCCAACGGTCCTTAAGGCTCTGGTTCAACCTCGTAGCCTCTGACTGGACTTCCTTTACCATAGCTTCTGGGAAGAGATCTGCTCCCCAGATGTTAGACGAGAGTAACCTATTCGGCTCATGCCGAATGGTTGCCTCTTGTAGGACATGCTTCCTACAATTCGTTCTAGCAGTGGCAAACTCAAACATATCTGACTGTACCGTTTGAGTCAGGGCTTTGGTCATGAGCTTAAAAATCGGTTCTGATCCATAGGCCATGGTTGCTACCTCGGACATAGCCATAGAGTTAATTGATCTGGCTAGTCGCGATTTCGCGTCAAATTCAGCCTGAATAAGGCTATCTGGAAGCCTGGGTAGCTTTTCACCAAACTGCTCCATAGCACAGTCCGGTTTTGAGTTTGCCAGCTGAGAAGGTGTTCGGCAAGTCTTCCCACAATTCTCCAACTGAGGGGAGTAAACGGAGAAGTGGGATCTGCTTCCTTCAACTGAGGTATGGGTTCTCCCTTCTGGGCCGCTGGGATGGTCGACCTCGCGATCTTGGTCAGGAACGGGAGCGGGGTACTTTCATCCATTGTGAAAATGGTAAAGGACTCTTAAAAGGTTGTATCTTGGTATTAGACAATCCATGTCCTCTAAACACCTGAGCCATTCTCTTGAGCCTGGTCTCGTGAATAGAGGACTGTCTCCTTTGGTACCCTATCGTCCCGAACCATGGCTGAAGGTGTGAGCCTTGCGTAGCCTATGAACGGAGGCTGGAGGTCTTCCGGGTAGAACTCGAAGTCCTCTATTCTTCGAGTCCCAAATTCCGGTATAGAGATGAGACCGTCCTGGAAGGGGGCGTATGACGCTACTCTCCATGGGTTGTTCATAGAGAACGGAGGTAGCGAGTCATAGGGAGGAAGCTGAGTTCCACTTGTATTGGAAAGTGGAGGAGAGGCTAGAGGAGCTTCTCTTAGCCCCGGGCTATAATGGAGTCTTGGGAAGTAATCCTATCCGACAAACGAGAGATCATTTGTTCCATGCTACTCTTTAGGGACCCAACCAGGTCGCCCACCTGTTGCAACAGGCCAGCATTGGAGTCCAAAGCCGGAGCTGCTGCGGAGGTGGAAGGGTGGCTCTGAATCGGAACCAAGGGTAGCGGAACTGGTGACTCTGCCGGAGTGCGAGATCTCTCTCTGGAGGATTTACTCCTCGAGGACTTAGAGCCGGAGCTAGAAGCTTTAGACCTGTCTGCTCCGGGATTCCCAGCCGGAGACTTACGGGAGGAGGATGAAGCTGAGGTCGTCTTCTTAGACGACGATGACGTCTTAGTCAAGGTCATCACTGCTTTACTCTTGACCTTAGGTCTAACCGAAGCGTCAGGAGGAGATATAATTCATCACCCGTAAAGCCTTGGAAGGATGGAGAGGTTGCAGGAGTAGAAGAAACAGTTACGCCCAAGGGAGACCCTTGGGTGTCCACCGTACCTACCTCGACCAACAGGTCGTCTACACCTACCATAGGTTCAACATTAATATCTAGAGTCGCGACGTCTGTGGAGATATCCTGGTCTTGATCAGTTAATGAGGCAGCCAGCTGTTGTTGGATGAAGGCGATAGTCGGGGCCGGGCCTCTACTGGGTCGACGTATCCTGTCGCCTTGCCTCCGGGGAAGATTAATACCAGCCAACCGTTTCTCCAGGATGTAGGGCATACCCTTGGCGGCGTTCTTCCCAAAACCGCCGACCCAGGCCCGCAGGGTAGCCAGTGCGGTATCCCTCACTGCCGGCGCCTGGAAGAGAGGGCGTAGATTAGATTTAAGAATCTCTTAAAACTAAACTTAAAGTATAACTTAAACTAGATGCCTTAAGTTAAAATGAATGATGAAAACTTAAGCACTAAAAAAGAAGCGGAGCAGCTACTGGAGATGGAATACTTACCCCGTCCAAAAGCTGGCTCACCAAGTCGTAACATATGGTACACGTCTCATGGTACCAGACCTGGATGTCCCCGTGCAAAGTCGCGCATGGAGCATGGGACCGGCAAACTTCGTGTCCACATGGGTCCTGAAGTGTGGCGGCGCATCCCGGATGCTCACAGTTGGTGGCCTGTAAGTGGGAAGACACATGAGTATCTTAAAGAGTAACACTTACAGACTAAAGGACAGAAGAACTCCGTTGCATGCCGGAGCTCGGAAAAAAATTTGGGCATAACCCCTCCCTGCATCGCCTGAATAGGCTATAATCCCGGAGAGATCCGGTAAGACATGTAAGGGAGGGGGGATGGTTTTAAGGTACTTAAGATAAAACTATAGTTAATCTAAACACTTAAACCTAAAACACAAACGAACCGGACCAAGTCCAGTGCGTAGCGGAGTGTAGTAACTCAGCAATACGGTAAGGTTAGCAGTGACCCCCTGTATGTTCCGGTCCACTCTACGGGTGGGCCTAACATCTTTCCACTGGATACCAGGACTCCGGTCAGGAAAGGAGCCCTAGTAAGGTGGGAAAGGGCGAGAAGACATACAGGCTCGAACTAGCACGAGCGACCAGGTAGCAACGGAGGGGGGAAAGGAAAAGGCCAGTACCCCCCACTACGTTACCACCCGGCCGGACCGAGAAGCCGGAGGGGTCGAGTCCAGTCTGGGTCTGTCCCGACTCCCTAGCCCCTCCGCCTGGGGGGAGAGAGGGAGGCAGGCTCGGGTAGAATGAGCGAGCATGGGCAGACCGACCCACCCCGCCCGACTCTATGGAAGAGCGGGAGGGGGGGGAAGGGTGACTGGGCAGGCGTTCTGGCTGTCTCGTGATCACGTAGTGAACCACGAGGCGGTAAGACCAACATAAGACAACTAAGCCTAGGACAAACCAACTGATCAGAGAGAGGCTATCGGAAGCAACTGAACTGAAAAGCGGTAGCATATAGGCCCACTGGGCCGAAACCAACTGATCAGAGAGATGCTATAGGGAAGCAACCGAACTGATGAGCGGTAGAATAGGCTCAATGAGCCAGGGCCTAGGCTAAGCCAGACGCCTAACCTAACTATAACAATACATTAAATAAATAAAAATGAAAGAAAGAAAACAATATAGCAGGAGAAAAAATCCAGGAGTGTACGACCTAACCCGAAAGCAAGTCTACACTCAAAGCTAGTCGGAGGCCGATACTAAGAGCCGGGACTAGGGTCTGGATAGAAGAAGCCTACATAAGGTAAAAGACATGCATGCATGACAAACCTGAGTAGACAGAACCATAAGAAAAGCGGATAACTAATATAGAGCGTACGTAGAAAAGGGGATGTTCTAGGTATGGGAGACCAAGAACGAACCCACCACGAGGCAGAACCATGCTGCCATGCTTCCGACCCAGAGATCGTATTTATACCTAAAAAACGGCAAATACTGTCTCAGGGCCGGAAAAAACCAACTAACCATAAATACTGAGTACTTAACTTAGCTGCTGCGATAGCTGCAGCTCCATTATAGATAAATCCAACGAAAGGGCACAAAAAACACCGAGAGAAAAATATCACGTGTGACTCGTGTGCGCTAACTGAAAAGGATGGCCACCAGAGGCGCAGCAGTCGGCAGCATGGATGGAGTAGTAGTAGTACGAGCTGCTCACTCTGTGGGTCGGCTCCCCTCTTGGAGGGTTTTGTAGTGGGAGATTTCTATTGGCATTTGGCTCGTGGTAGTGGTCTCACTCGCCTAGTGTTCATACCGACACCCTCCTGGAGGGTGAGCGAGTCGTTTATACTGACCTTTTTCTTTATTTTATTTATTCTCTGGTATGTGTTAGTACATTTACCCTAGAAATAATAGATTAAAGGATATTTCGCGCAGCGACACGAGCTGAGCCCAGAAAAACCTTACTTTTAATGCTTTGGGTGCATTCAAAACTATGTAAACTGCATTCTTATTGCATTTTTCATCCAAAAACCTTCAAATATTGATTATTTTGCATTTTTGGTGTCATATTTGTTCTGCCAGATTAGTGTTGTAGGCGTCGTAACCCTGGAAATGATTTCTGATGAATATAATTGAAAAGCGCCTTAACCTCGGAGCGTCGTAAGCCGAACCCGTCGTAACCGGGGACTGCCTGTATTGCCAGGGATCTTTGCCTAGGAGAATTGGCACCTCCACCTGCACTTCACTAACACCACTCACTATATGCTCCATAAGAGCTTTCACTGACTCAAGTGTGACACAGTTTTCACTAACAGTTCAAACTTGCAAACGAACTTACGCTCCAGGTTGGCAATGGCGTTGGGGGTCGGGAGCAAGGGAGCTGGGAAAAGGATCAGATGGAACGGCTGAAGAACTGGGAATGGGTGAAATCACAGGCACAGATAAAATAGGAACATCAACCAAGACCTAGCAGACCTCTGACTAGCTATAGCTTTGTCTTGTTTAACAGTAGCTTTCCTCTGTCTATCCCTTATTAACTTTGACAGATGAGTATTTTAAGTCTTCCATTGCTTAGGATCCCAGCCCTCACATTCAACACAGGACTTCTCCAACAAGCATACTTCCCCACTGCACCTCGTACATACTGTATGTATGTAAATCATACGTACCCAGCTGAGGTTAACCTCGTATTGCAACCTTTACTGGAATAACAAGTGCTAGTGTGCTTGTTTCAGACATCGTCGTGCAAACAAGTCGGTCAACAAAGTCCAAATAAGTAAAAAGTCACATTCAGTAAGTCACAATTCATGAAAATCAAGGATTTATCTAAATATCTATCTAAATAAATTGCAAAAAGGCTACTGAAAGCATAATACTTCACCAAATCATTAGAACTAGGAAACCAGCTAAGTACTGTAAAAATCCCAAAATACAATTGCTGCTCACAACCTTGTCAGGGCTAGTTACCTATGCCATAACAAAAGAATCGCTACAATTAATTTCAAATTTTAGCTGCCAATACTAGAACCTGATAGCTATGTAATTACTTGGTAAGTTACTTATATAAAACTGTATTTTCAACATCAGCCTCTATATAACAGCAACATAACCTAACTATGAGACGAGTTTACCTTAGTTCCATAAAAGACTTACTGATTGTGTTGTAAAAATTACTGTGCACACTTGTGAACTTGTAACTTCAAAGAGCTGCTGAAACAACATGAAACTAACTCTCAAAAGTACAATAGAGTAATACCTCAAACATTCATGGGTTAAGGTTCCAGAACCCGTTGTAGATCAGGAAGAATAATGAAAGTTTGGTATGAGTCACTAAAAATGCTAATAAATGGTTATTTCTAGAGTTTAAACCCTAAATATGACCCAAAGCATGCTCCCAAAGCACTTTAATTTCATTTAAAAGTTAGCTTAATACATTACCCTTAAAAAAAGAAAAAACTGTAATAAGACTCCGAACTACTCTACAGTATCACCTAACGGGTATTTGCTACACTAACGCATTTACGGTACAGTATACTAATGTTACCCCTATACTAATTCATTGGCAATCACAGTAAGGGAAACCAAACTCACTAGGAAGGTAAACTTCATACGTCACAGAAGTCATAAAACGATACAATTCAATCAAATAAAGAAAACGTGTAGCTATCTGTGAAAAAATTGCGGATGCAAATTAGTTAGGTTCCAATTAAAAATGTAGCAAATCCAGAAACGCGAAAGCACAAGGTATGACTGTACTAGTAGATTTTAATCTTTTTATCTCCTGTTTTTAGTCACTACACTGCACTTTAAATCTGTATGGGAAAATGACCAGCTACAAAAGATATAACTCTAAACTGAATAGAGGCAGTCCCTGGGTTACGACGGGGGTTCCGTTCTTGAGATGTGTCGTACGCCGAAAATCATCGTAAACCGGAACAACGTCAAAAATCCTAAGAAAACCTTACTTTTAATGCTTTGGGTGCATTGAAAACTATGTAAACTGCATTCTTATTGCATTTTTCATCAAAAAACCTTAAAATATTGATTATTTTGCATTTTTGGTGTCATATTTCATCTGCCAGATCAGCGTTTGTAGGCGTCGTAACTCTGGAGCATGCGTCGTAACCCTGGCAATAATTTGGCTGATTAATATAATTGAAAAGTGTCGTAACCTCGGAACGTCGTAAGCTGAGACCGTTGTAACCCGGGGACTGCCTATGATAAAATTATGTATATCCTGACTCCTGTGCCATATTTCATTTATTATATCTGCAGATTTGACCTTCACATTTTACTTATATTTAGAAGCAATTTAGTGTAACAAATAGGAGATAATTCACATTTTACATTTAGAGTACTCACCATCCCATTCTGCAGGCATTGAATCTTGATCGTACTTCATATCAACAGGTGGGACATAAAATCTTTTTGGATATCTCTTTCCTCTTGATGGATCTGTCAAATAATAAAGTATGGTAGATATAGATGTCTTAAAAATATATCTCAGACAACTGGGCTCTTGTAGATGCAAGATAGTAATTGAATTATCATTATGCAGTAATACCAATTGAGATTCAAGATTGAGGATATGGGAAAGGCGAGCAAAACAGTCACTATGGATGCAATCCTGAGAAGATGAACAAGATCATTAATGTATAACATGGATGAAAATGTTATTGTTATAATACAATTAAGTTTGTTCATGCTTACCTGGCAGATATTATATAGCTGTATTTTCTGAAGTCCGACAGAATTTCAAACTCGCGGCACACGCAGTGGTCGGCCAGGTGGTAGTACCCATTCCCGCCGCTGGGAGGCGGATATCAGGAACCATTCCCATTTTCTATTCATATTTTATTAATGCCACTGTCTCCTGAGGGGAGGAGGGTGGGCACTCTAATTATATATATCTGCCAGGTAAGTATGAACAAACTTAATTGTATTATAACAATAACATTTTGTTCATGCTACTTACCTGACAGATATATATATATATAGCTGAATCCCACCTTCAGATGGTGGGAAGAGACAAAATAGGATTTATAGGAAACTTAAATTAAGTAGATGATGTATATCTTGGTTCCTCACCTGTTAGCAAAGTAGACTCTGTGATTACTGTCACTTAAGCCTGCTTTTGCTTAATCAGAGTTGCCAGCCAGGTGGAGACCTGTAGTGCTGGTGCGCTCTGGATGATCTGTCAACAGGGACGTGACCTCAACGTGACAAGACCATTGAGCCATACATATGAGGGCAACGAAGCAACTGACCACCACCTGACCAACTATCCAAAGACCCCTTGAACACTAAAATGTTATTGGTTATTATACAATTAAGTTTGTTCATACTTACCTGGCAGATATATATATAGCTGTATTTTCTGACGTCCGACAGAAATTTCAAAACTCGCGGCACACGCAGTGGGCGGCCAGGTGGTAGTACCCATTCCCGCCGCTGGGAGGCGGATATCAGGAACCATTCCCATTTTCTATTCATATTTTTATTAATGCCTCTGTCTCCTGAGGGGAGGAGGGCGGGCACTTTAATTTATATATATCTGCCAGGTAAGTATGAACAAACTTAATTGTATAATAACAATAACATTTTGTTCATGCCACTTACCTGACAGATATATATATAGCTGAATCACACCTTCGGATGGTGGGAAAAGACAGAATAGGATTTTTTGGGAAACTAAAATTAAGTAGATGATATACATCTTGGTTCCTTACCTGTTTGCAAAGTAGACTATGTGATTACTGTCACGTAAGGCTGCTTTTGCTTAATTACAGAGTTGCCAGCCAGGTGGAGACCTGTAGTGCTGGTGCCGCTCTGGATGATTCCTGTCAACGGGTGCGAGACCTCAGCGTGACAAGATCATCGAGGCCATACAAATGAGGCAACGAAGCAACTGACCACCACCTGACCAACTATACACAGAAACCCCTTAAAACTAACTAACGGATGAGATCTTCACATAAGACTGTCCCACACCAAAAACACAACAAACCTAACTTAACCTAACTAAGGAATAGGAAAGAGCTACTTCGGACCCCAATACTGTGTCCGCAGAAACGTATGGCCCCCAGTGCATTACATCGTCATAGATCGTTCTCACATCCCTTAGGTAATGTGAGGCGAAGACGGAGTTGCTCCTCCAAAAGGTACAATCGAGGATGTCCTTGATTGACATGTTCTTTTGGAAGGCAAGAGAGGTAGCGACGGCTCGTACTTCGTGCGCTTTTACTCGGAAGAGGCTCAAATCAGTCTTCTGGAAAGATGAATGAGCCTCCCGAATGGTGTCCCTTAGAAAGAAAGCCACAGCATTCTTCGATAAAGGTAACTCCTGGCCTCCTCTTCCCCTCACAGAGCACCAGAGGTTTACCTGAGGGACCTCCTAACCTCTTTAGTTCTATGCCGACGTTACGAACTTGAGAGCCCTTACCGGGCAAAGGACTCTCTCTGGTTCTTGGCCCACCAGACTTGACATACTCCCTTGATCTCGAAAGTCTTCGGCCAAGGGTTCGAAGGATTTTCATTCTTCGCCAAGAAAGATGGGTTCAACGCGAGCAGACAGCATTGTCCCCTTTGAAGCCCATTAAACTTGCTAAACGCTTGAATTTCACTAACTCTCTTAGCCGTCGCAAGAGAAGTTAGGAAAAGAGCCTTCCTTGTCAGGTTCCGAAGAGACGCTGTCTGAAGCGGTTCGAAAGTGTTCGACATAAGGAATTTCAGGACTACATCCAGATTCCATGAAGGGGGTCTCATTTGGGAGGAACCTTCGAGGTCTCGAAAGACTTCAAAAGGTCATGAATATCCTTGTTGTCAGACAGGTCTAGGCCTCTGTGCCTAAAAACCGCTGACAACATGCTTTTATATCCCTTGATGGTAGGGACCGCTAATTTCTGCACATTTCTGAGAAATAGCAGAAAATCAGCTATCTGGTTCACAGAGGTCGAGGAAGAGGAAACTCCCTCCTTTTACACCATGCCCTGAAGGAAGCCCACTTCGACTGGTAAACAGCTCTTGTGGAAGCACGTCTCGCATGTGCGATTGCTCTCGCAGCTGCTTTCGAAAAACCTCTCGCTCTGGCCAACTTTTCGATAGTCTGAACGCAGTCAGACTCAGAGCGGAGAGGTTTTGGTGAAACCTTTTCGAAGTGAGGCTGTTTGAGTAGATCTTTCCTCCAGGGCATGTCCTTGGAAAGTCTACAAGGAAAGACATGACCTCTGTGAACCATTCTCTCGCTGGCCACATCGGAGCGATCAGGGTTAACCTTGTCCCTTCCGAGGCCGCAAACTTCCTCATGACTTCCCCCAGAATCTTGAATGGTGGGAAGGCATATAGGTCTAGGCCCGTCCAATTCCAAAGCAAAGCGTCTACCGCGATTTGCTTCTGGATCAGGGACTGGGGAGCAGTAAAGAGGAAGTCTCTTGTTCCTTGACGTTGCGAATAAGTCGACCAGTGGACGTCCCCACAGCGTCCACAGGTCCTCGACAAACGTCCTCGGTGCAAGGTCCATTCCGTCGGAAGGACTTGGTTTCGACGACTGAGAAGGTCTGCCCTGACGTTTTGCACTACAACCTGCAATGAATCTCGTCAGGATCGTTACCTCTTTCCTTTTTGCCCACAGCAGAATCTCTCTCGCTAGGGAGTACAACGTTTCGGAGTGTGTTCCTCCCTGGTTTTTTAAATAAGCGAGTGCTGTGGTATTGTCCGAGTTTATCTGAACAATCTTGTTCTCCAAACTCTTCTCGAAGAACTGCAGGGACAGAAATACTGCTGCCAGTTCTTTGACATTTATATGCCAGGCTACCTGTTCCCCTCTCCAGGAGCCTGACACTTCCTTCCCCCCTAGTGTTGCTCCCCATCCTGTGATGGAAGCGTCTGAAAACAACACTAGGTCGGGGCTCAAAAGACTTAGGGACACGCCCTCTTGAAGCTTCTGAGGGGTCCAACCACCATCTTAGGTGGTTCTTGATCGGAATCGATATTCTCAATACTGCATTGAGATCGTCTTTGGCCTTCCACTCGTCTGCCAAGAAGAATTGGAGAGGCCTGATGTGCAGTCTTCCCAAGGAAAACAAACCTTTCCAGCGAGGAAATGGTCCCCAGCAGACTCATCCATTCCCTCGCCGAGCAAGTCTCTTTCCTTAGAAAGGCTGAGATCTTTTCTAAGCCTAGCCGCTGACGTTCCTGGGACGGAAACGCTCGAAAAGCCACTGAATCCATCTGAATCCCCAGATACATGATGGACTGTGTTGGGGTCAGATGCGACTTTTCGAGGTTGACCAGAAGTCCCAGGGACTTCGCTAAGGCTAAAGTGAACTGCAAGTCCTTCAGACACTTCTCTCTCGACGACGCTCTGATCAGCCAGTCGTCGAGGTATAGGAAACTCTTATTCCCGAAGAGTGTAGCCACCTCGCTACGTTTCTTCATACAATACTGTGAACACCATCGGAGCCGTGGTCAGTCCGAAGCACACGCTCTGAACTGCCATACTTTGTTGTTCAAGACAAATCTTAGATACTTTCTTGAAAGAGGGTGGATCGGGATGTGGAAGTACGCGTCCTGCAAGTCCAAGGATACCATCCAGTCCGCCCGGTCTCAACGCTCCCAGAACAGAATGAGGTAGGCGTCTCCATCGTGAATTTGATCTTTTCCACGAAAAGATTGAGCCTGCTTACATCTAGAACTGGACGCCAACCTGACGACTGCTTTGGTACTAGGAAGATTCTGTTGTAGAAACCTGGGGACCCCAGGTCCGCGACTTGTTCCACCGCTCTTTTTTCGATCATCTGCTGAAGGAGATCGAACAAGACTTTCTTCTTTTCTCCTTGGTAGGATGGAGAAAGGTGTCTTTGGGAGTCGTATAAAGAGGAGGAAGATCTAAAAAGGGGATCTTGTACCCCTGCTCCACGATCCTGAGGGACCAAGAGTCCGTGTCTCTCTCTCACGCACGCTCCCGCAAAATACTTCAGTCTGGCTCCGACTGGTGTCTGAAGGACATACTTTTCACTTGGAAGGCTTTGGCTTAAAAGAAGCTCTTCCTCGTGAAAACCCTCTCCCTCGAGGAGCTGCTCTCGAGGGGGGAGACCCCACGAAAGGGCTTTACTTTCTTCGGCGGACGAACTGCAGCCGAAGAGGTTGAAGGTACGGCCGACGTCTTGTAGACTGGGCCAAAAAGATCCTGAGTAGCCTTCTCTTGTAAGCTGTTCGTCAGGTCCTTTACCAAAGTCTGGGGGAAGAGATGGTTCGAAAAGAGGCGGGAAAACAAACAAATCCGCTTTCTGAGCTGGCGTCACCGAACGAGCTGTGAAGTTGCACAGCAAAGCTCTCTTTTTTAACAAAGCTGTTCCAAAGTGAGATACGAGCTCTTCCGAACCATCCCTGAACGGCTTTGTCCATACACCCGGAACGCTACGCTGGACAGCTCCCCCAGACCTAAGAGATTCTGGGCTTCTCGCTTGCAAATCCAGAACTCCCAAACACCAGTCAAGGAAGTTGAAGACTTCCAGCGTCCTGGCAGACCTTTCAAATGAATGGCATGTCCCCTCCGACGCGGTCCAAGTTACCTTGGCAGAGGGTAAAAAGGCGACCTCCTCTGTAAGTCTACAAGGCTGGAGAAATCTCCTTGAGCCGAAGAAGGGATACGAACTCCCACTTCGTCTTTGGTCCTATACCAAATGCCCCCCCTTTTCCACTAAGTCTAGTAGGAGGCAAGGCGAAGGGTCGTTCTTGCCATTGGTCTCTCCTTCTTATCATCCAATCCTGGAGCTTCTTGAAAGCACGTTTCGTTGATAGAGAAGTTTTCATCTCTACAAACTCCGGGATTTTCCCAGTTTTCGATGAAGAAAACTGTGAAGGAGGAGACTTGGGAGCTGCGGGCTGAAATTTGTCCTCAAAAGAAGAACGCAAGAGTCTAACTAGAACTTTATAGTCCGAGATAGAAGGCTGTAGCAGTTCCTCTTCACCCGATTTCAGCCGAACTACCTAGTTCTACCTTCTTCTCTAAACGGAAGAGGAGAACGTCTGTCAGAGAAGGCGTCCTATTGGCGGGTCTTAGCAAGATCAAAGGACCCCTATCCTTGCAAGATGCAGCCTTATTACGGCTGTCTTCTTTATGACGCTTACTACTCGTTGATGGTAGAGCGTCCTGAGGAGGACGAGCGTCTTCAGCGCCTTCCGCGGCAGTTCTCACCTGCCCGAGAAGCGCCTTACATCTCTTCGCTGGCATACGTGCCTGAGCGCGTAAAAATAGCGTCTGGGGGTAAGACTTCTTGTTCAGAATCCCCAAAAACGTCTTGAAAGGAGGCCTGAAACGTCCCTGGCGAGCTTCCTGCCAAGCGTCCTGTCTAGCGTCCTTGAGAGCGTCCTGCCGAGCGTCCTGTGTGCGTCCCTGGAGCGTCCTGGCGAGCGTCCTGACGAACGTCCTGCCTAGCGTCCTGCCAAGCGTCCTGACGAGCGTCCTGCCTACGTCCGCCAAGTCCTGACGAGTGTCTGACAACGTCCTTGACCGAACGTCTTGCCGAACGTCCTTCCGAGCGTCCTCGTACAGAGCGTCTTCAAAAGCGTCCTGTCGTAACGTCCTTCTATAAGACGAACGAGATCGGCGAATCGCTGAAGGAGAAGCGATCGGCGAACGAGACGCAGTAGGTGAAGGAGACGGAGACTGCTTAGTCCTCTTGACAGGCAGTCTAAGGTCCTTCCTCCGCTTAGGCTCGACTGCTGCTGGGCGAGTCCTCTGAGCCATAAGCGAGGATAGCTGGTCCTGAAGGGACAAAAGAATGTTCTTCGTCGGAGAAGAATGAGCAGAGGAAGCAGGACTGGTCCTGTGAGAAGACGAGGGGCGAGGGACGCCTCCTTCCTTCTCACAGGAACAGCTACCTGTTTCTCAGGTATACGCGCCTGTGCGCGCAACCTAGCGTCCTCATCGGAGGAGATCCTACCTCTCTTCTGAGGCGGAAAGACATCATAAGCGTCTTCCGACGAAAGCGGCGAAAGAGGACGTGAAGCGTCCTCCGCAAGAAACGTCCTCTTTAACGGACGAGAGTCTCTCCGAGCGCTCCACCCCTTGCGCGGGGAGGACGCTTCGGAGGACGAGAAGCACTCCTTCATGACGCGTGCTCGTGCACGGTCCTTGGCAGCCTGGGTCTTTGCTACATGGTCTGCCGAAGGGACGCCAAGATCGGTGGGAAGCCCCCGTAACCCTCTTGCGGCTTTCGACATACCTCCTCCCTGGGTCTTGGGAGTCTGATAGAGGTCTAGGCCCTAGAGGCATTATGGGGGGCCGATCTGACGCCCCCTCCACAACACTGGGCACGATCACACACTTGCACCGAGCCAGTTTCTAAGGCTTTCACTTTGGTCTCCAGAGTGCGAAGAGATCCAAAATCATAGAGAGAGAGCATCCGCTCCTCCCGACACAGAATCAGAGCCCGAAGGCAACACAGGTTTAGGGGTTGTAAACACTACAGGTGTTAGAGCAGGAGAAACGTTAGTCTTACCTTTGGAAGAACCACTCCTTGAGGAAGACCTCCTGATCCTATCGCGCTCCAATTTAAGGCGATAGGACTCATATGCTCTCCATTCATCATCAGTCAATTTCTCACATTCATTGCACCGATGATCAATCAAACAATTAAGCCCCCTACAACTCATACATACTGTGTGGGGGTCTACCGATGCTTTCGGTAGCCTCACCTTACAATCACACACACTCTGAAACTCACAACACTTGATCCAGACATATCTTATAGAGAAAAGTCAATCCAAAATCAAAAACGGTCCACTATCGCGCATGCCAATTCACAATCCAATTCAATACCAAAAAATCAATCAGATACTTAAAAGCGAGTCAATTTCCAAAAAATCCTGAGCAGAGGTCTGTAAACAGATGTTTACTGACCGGCGACAGAAAAAAATATGAATAGAAAATGGGAATGGTTCCTGATATCCGCCTCCCAGCGGCGGGAATGGGTACTACCACCTGGCGCCCACTGCGTGTGCCGCGAGTTTTGAAATTTCTGTCGGACGTCAGAAAATACAGCTATATATATCTGTCAGGTAAGTGGCATGAACAAACTAAGGGATGGGAGATCTTCACACAAGACTCACCACAAACCTAAAAACACAACAATAAAAACTAACCTAAACCTTAACTAAGGGATAGGTGAAAAGAGCTACCTCCAGCCCCCAAGACTGTGTCTGCAAGAAACGTATGGCCCAAGAGAATTACAGTCGTCATAAATCGTTCTCACATCCCTTAGGTAATGTGAGGCGAAGACAGAGTTGCTCCTCCAAAAGGTGCCATCAAGAATTTCCTTGATTGACATGTTCTTTTGGAAGGCAAGAGAGGTAGCGACAGCTCTAACTTCGTGAGCTTTCACTCGTAACAGGCTCAAATCAGTCTTCTGGCAAGATGAATGAGCCTCTTTAATGACGTCCCTCAGAAAGAAAGCAACAGCATTCTTAGATAAAGGTAATTCTGGTCTCTTCACAGAGCACCAGAGATTACCTGAGGGACCTCTTACCTCTTTTGTTCTATGCACATAGAACTTGAGAGCCCTGACCAGGGCACAGGGCTCTCTCTTGGTTCTTGGCCCGCCCCCAGACTTTGATATACCCTTGATCTCGAAGCTTTTTCCGGCCAAGGGTTAGAAGGATTTTTCTCATTCTTTGCCAAAAAAGTTGGGCTCAAAGAGCAGACAGCGCTTTTGTCCCTTTGAATCCCACTAGATTACTAAAAGCTTGTACAGGCGGTCCCCGGGTTTACGACGGTTCCGGCTTACGACGTTCCGAGTTTACGACGCTTTTTCTTAAATATTCAATGGAAAATCCGTCCTGGGTTACGACGCTTGTCCGAGGTTACGACGCTGACGCTTCCGACGCTCCGAGTTAAACGACGCTTTTAAAAAACGCATGCTATGATAAAAATCCTTTATAGTTTAGCACAGTATATAATAAAAATATGTTTTTGGTTACATTACAACAAAAATTTTGAGGTTATGATGATTTTTGACACTTTTTTTTTTCGTATTTTTTTAATTTTTTTAGTGACGCCGCATATGCGGAACTAGTTTGCGGGCGAATGAATACACTAGCTTGGGATGCGCAGTTTAAAACAGTCCAAAAGCGCAAATATAATGAAAAATCATTGCTTGTTTCCAGTACATAATTAAAAAAAACTAAGTTTCTGGTTAGATTACAACACAAATTCCTAGGTTACGACGTTTTGTTATGCTTTTTAACGATACCTCATATGCAGAACTAGTTTTTGAGCGGAGGTGCATAAATTAATTAACGCTATTAAACTGTATGTAAATTGACCGAACAACGACCTCGGACGGTCGAGGACGCCAAGCGTAACAATACGAAAGGACGCCACTTCAATCGCGTGTCTGCCTGAAGTTCAGTCGGTTTTGTGTGCTAAGACGTTTGCTGAAATTCCTTGCCATTTTCGCAAATTTACAATGGCTCCTAAATGCCAAGTACTTTCCTCCGATGATAGTTTCATCCAAGAAGAGGAAGGTCATCACGATGGAGGTCAAATATGACGTGGTAAGCGTTCGGAGAAGGGAGAAACTAACACCGAAATAGGCCGTTCTTTAGGCTTGAGCAGGACCACGGTGGTAACCATTGTGAAGGACAAGGAACGTATTCTGAAGCATGTTAAGGATGCTGCACCGATGAAGTCAACGGTGATAAACGAGAAGCAACGTAGCCAGAGCATTGTTGAAATGGAGAAATTGCTCATGATCTGGCTGGAGGACCAGAAACCAGCGACGTGTTGCCGGTGAGCTTAAGTGTGATCCAGGAGAAGGCTAGAGCGCTGCATGAGGCAGTAGTGAAAAAGTTTGGCGAAGGCAGTGCTGTGGTGAATTTCCGCGCGATTGAGAGGTTGGTTTAACCGTTTTAAGGCTCGTGCAAATTTTGCATAATGTGAAGCTGCAAGGTGAAGCTGCTAGTGCTGATAGCGAAGCAGCAGAAAGTTTTCCAGGTGGTTTGGCTGAGATAATTAAGGATGGTGGTTACACGGCTGACCAAGTCCTTTGAATGTGGATGAGAGGGTGGGATTATTTGGAAAAGAATGCCTAATCGAACGTACCTTTCCAAGGAGGAGAAGTCAGCACCTGGCCATAAAGCTGGAAAGGAGCGAACTGACTTTGCTGTTTGGGGCCAATGCAAGTGGTCATTTGAAACTGAAGCCCTTGCTGTGTATTTGGCCGAGAATCCCAGGGCTTTCAAGGGCATTTTCAAGAGTCAACTCCCTGTGATTTGGAAATCAAACAAGAAGGCTTGGGTTACCTTAATGGTCTTCGAAGATTGGTTCAATGACCATTTCGTGCCAGCGTGGAGCGGTATTTGACTTCGAAGGGTCTGCCTTTTAAGGCCCTCTTAGTCCTGGACAATGCCCCTGGTCACCCTTCAAATTTGAGCGACATGCATCCTAATGTGAAGGTGGTGTACCTCCCACCCAATACCACATCGCTGATACAGCCAATGGACCAGGGAGTAATAGCTAATTTTCAAGGCTTACTACCTTAGAAGGACCATACGTTTTGCTTTGAGGGCCATAGAAGCTAACAAGGAGTTGACACTGAAGCAATTCTGGAAGGGCTACAACATTGCTGATGCAGTGAAAAATATTGCAAGTGCTTGGGACGAGGTGAAGACGACCACTTTAAATGGGCCTGGAAGAAACTGTCCACAGTTTTGTGCACAGTTTTGAAGGCTTTGACCAGGCAGAAGACGTCGAGGACTGTGACGAGAAGATCGTAGGGCTAAGCAAGAGGCTGAAACTAGATCTTGAACCTGATGATGTAACAGAGCTGCTGGCTTCCCATGGAGAGGAATTGTCTGCAGAGGACTTACTTGAACTTGAACAACAAATGATTGAGGAAGAGGAGGCGGCACCAGAGCCAAAAACCCAGGTCATTAACTGTGAAAGGCTTGTCAGAGGGTTTTACTCATCTGGAGAGAGCCTTGGCTTCTTTTGAGCAGAAGACCCTAACGTTTCTAGGTTTGACAAAATCAAGAGAGGAATCATGGATTTGGTGACTTTCTACAAGGAGACCTGAAGGAGAAGCAGACGAAGAGAAGTGTGCAGTCCAGGCTTGACACTTTCTTTCACAAGTCTCCAGTACCACCACCTCCCACTCCTAGTCCTGGTAAGGAATTCTGAACTGTTTTACTAATTTATGTGTTTTACATAGTGTACATATTCAAATGTGTTAATTTTTTAATGTAACAACTAAATGTAAGAGTAAATTGTAACTTCATTAATTTTCATCATTTGTAATTTTATTGCAGAAGTGGTGAGTTCCAGATCCCCCTGTACTACTGTGACAGTTCCAGATCTCCCTGTACTACCTGTGACAGTTCCAGATCTCCTGTACTACCTGTGACAGTTTCCAGATCCCCCTGTACCTGGACCCTCTGTATCAGCCCGCCCACCTGTACGTGTACAATCAGGTAAGCAATTTCATTTTTCTCATTTTCATGTTGGAAATTGTTTACACCCTACATACATACGTACACTAACTTACATAGTGGTACAATGTGTTTGATGTTGCATAACCTTATTATTTTTTTTTTGTTCATTTCAGACCCCTTGATAGTGACAGTGACCCAGATGACCCTGAGCCTTTCCATGGTTTTGATGCCTCGCCCTATACATCAGGTAAGGAATCCTTAACAAATTTGTATATGGGTTTTATAAATTGCTAATAGAAATTTTATTAAAGTTGTACATATGCTACAATTACATCCACCTTATAATATATTATGTACCCTATCATTCTTTCCAGATCTAGATGTTCCCTCATCAGTTGATACGAGTATCACCTCTCCAGAGCCCAAATCAGTTGATACGAGTAGTATCACCTCTCCCATTCCGTTCAGGTAAAAGAATTCTTCATTTTTTATATTGAACATACGTATTACACACTACATATGTCAAACAGTAATAACATGTGCAGTAGTTTACAGTAGTAGTAACTATCATTTTATATATTTTTTATCATTCCAGACTCCCAAGCACCTGCCCATCCACTCCATAGCCCAGCCACCCACTCTCAGTGTACCATATGGCCATCCCAGTAAGCAAGCCAACCACTAGAATTTGGTAAGGAAATTTTTTTTTTATTTTTTTTTAATTAAGTTTTATTATTACATATGTAATAACCATGTTATGTATGTAACATACATACTATAATCATATGTATTACATTATCATTCCCAGACTGGCATGCACCTGTGACTTACATAAACCAGACCTCTACATAGCCTACATGTCTTTATTTTGCTGAAAGTAAGGAATTCTCAGTTGTGTTTAATGTTTGCATACGTACAATAAATTTTGTACAACCTAAGTGGTTACATACTGTCCTTTAATATTAATTCTTCATTCCAGACTGCCCATCATCCTAGCCTGTTATCTGTGATAAAGCACACTGAAGTTAGGTTTGGAATGCATCCTTATCATGAATGCTCTACACCTCCACCTCCATCTCCCACAACCTAGGTAACAGCTTTGAGACTCACTAAAAGTTGGTAAGTTATGTAAGGAATTTCTAAATTAAGTTTTATACTACATGTTATTATGTGATATTAAAACCACTGTATGGTGCATTATTACTGTATGTAACTTACTCTGCATAGAGGACTTACTGACAAAATTATTTTTTGTACATTCCAGAGTCCCCTGAATGATGTAGGCTATGGGGCCACATAAGACTTTGTCCATCCAGGGTTACATTGAACGACCAACTTTAAACTAAAAGTAAGGAATTAATTAACATACATTAACTCTTTTAGTACTCTTGATATATCTACCAGTAAAATTAACATATTTGCATTCACAACTTTCTGTAGTGTATATTTTGTACACTAATTTTGTTACTTTTTCCTTCCAGAACCAACATTTTTTCACACAACTCCAGGTTGTTACTAACAAATTACTACAAGTGTCATCAAGGGATAACTACAAGTAGAAGCACCATTTTTGAATGCAAAAAAAACCCTTCAGGAAAGTATATGTATCAAATGTAAACATGTAGTGTAACAAAGTATGAACAGTAAGGTTTTTTACATACAGTAGTATTACTACGTACATAAACTTTTTTTTACAGGAATTTCCAACCAAGTTTGATTATGTACATACATGTTATAAACCACTGTACGTATGGTTCTGTATGTAACTTACTAACACACACATGACTTAACTTTGATACTTTTTTGGTACATTCCAGAAAACCAGACCCCCACCCCCTCCATGATGCAGGCTATGGGGCCACATAAAACTTTGTCCAGGGTTACTACATAACATAGACACGACAACTGTAAACTATGTACTACTGTACTAAAGGTAAGGAATTATACATAGTAGTAAACATACATTAAGTAAGTTTTTATACGTACATACTAAAAAAAAGTGACCAAGATCTCTCACATGGGATAAGTGATCAAGGTCCCTCATGGAATTACATACATACTGTACACTCCCTGCTGAACAGGGGGTGTAGACCAATCATTTACAATATGCATACCAGTTGATATTAAACCACTGTATGGTGCATATTACTGTATGTAACTTACTATGCATAGAGTACTTACTGACAAAATTATTTTTTGTACATTCCAGAACCCCCTGAATGATGTAGGCTATGGGGCCACATAAGACTTTGTGCATCCAGGGTTACATAGCACGACAACTTTAAACTAAAGGTAAGGAATTAATTAACATACATTAACTAAGTTTTATACATGTTTATATATGTATATTAAACCACTGTATGGTGCATATTACTGTATGTAACTTACTATGCATAGAGTACTTACTGACATACTAATTATTTTTTGTACATTCCAGAACCCCCTGAATGATGTAGGCTATGGGGCCACATAAGACTTTGTGCATCCAGGGTTACATAGCATGACAACTTTAAACTAAAAGTAAGGAATTAATTCACATACATTAACTTTTTTACTCTTGATATAACTCAAAGTAAGGAATTATAAACTAAAAGTAAGGAATTAATTAACATACATTAACTCTTTTACTCTTGATATCTATAATTTACATATTGCATTCAGGACTTTGTGTAGTATTTTGTGCTAATTGTGTTATACTTTTACCTTCCAGAGCTACCAGACTGGGATTTTAGTGTACTCCAGGATCTACCAAAGGATTACATACGTACTACGTAGTGTACAGTGCATAATAGTGTTTAGTGTATAATCTAACCTAAGGATTAAGTGTAGTACATTGTGCTTTATAGTGTCACAAGAGTTTAATAAAGAATTATACCTTCAAGAACCATCCTTTGCCATTGAAATAACCACACTACACATCATGCAATACTTGCATGTCACACAGGTAAGGTCTTCTAACTTTTTTCTTAGTTTAAGGCTATTTCCAAGTGTCGTTCCGGCTTACGACGATTTTCGGCTTACGACGCGCCTCAAGAACGGAACCCCCGTCGTAACCCGGGGACTGCCTATTTCACTAACTCTTAGCTGTCGCCAGAGAAGTTAGGAAAAGAGCCTTCCTTGTCAAGTTCCGAAGAGACGCTGCTTGAAGAGGTTCAAAAGAACTCAACATTAAGAACCTAAGAACCACGTCGTAAGCCGGAACATTGTCAAAAATCCTAAGAAAACTTTACTTTTAATGCTTTGGGTTCATTGAAAACTGTGTAAACTACATTCTTATTGCATTTTTCATAAAAAAAACTTCAAATATTGATTATTTTGCATTTTTGATGTCATATTTCATCTGACAGATCAGTGTTGTAGGCGTCATAACCGTGGAAATAATTTCTGATGAATATAATTGAAAAGCGCCTTAACCTCGGAACGTTGTAAGCCGAACCTGTCGTAACCCGGGGACTGCCTACAGATTCCCGGTGATTTATGGTGCTTACGGCGCCAACTTTCGGTTAATGGTGCCGATAACCGATTCATAGCACCCTCGTTTACATATGTTATGGTGCCATAACTCAATTATAGGCACCTGATCGCAACTCGGCCTGTTATGGCGCCATAAAGCGCAGATTTTATGGGGCTAGACAACCGCCCTTAAACCAGATCGCCATTCACCGAGACCGCCAATAACCAGGCAGTCGACAAGCGTCCTTAAATTGGATCGCCATTCACCGAGACTGCCGATAACCAGGGAATGCCTGTATGTAACTTTACAGAATATGGACAACACCCTTATTGTATTCTTCAATTCAGTGGACCACAACAGGAAACCTCCTAACCTAACGTCAGATTCCAGGTCCTTACCTATCACTAAAACCCCACCTAGGTGGCTATTTCATTATCATAGCCAGGGAGTTTAGTCCCCTTGCCCCTCCCCCTAATCCAATTTGGGATACTAGGTCCTTTTCCTATGCTTAAAATAACAATTTGTCGGAAATTGTATTTTTCCTAACTATACAAATCTGAGGTCCTTTAACAATAGGTCATAAGCTTCGAACAAGGGGGTTCGGTAGTTAACTACTTGTCCGGCAGTTGGCAATCAGCTCGACTGCGAGGAGAGGAGTCACTTTGCTTTAGGCCCAGGAAACGCAGAGTGAGGGGTGGCATGAGGTGGGACTATATGTAAAGGATCTCAGGTTTGTATAGTTAGGAGAAATACAATTTCCGACAAATTGTTATTTGTTCCGATACGTATACAGACCCTCGTCCTTTAACAATAGGAAGACTCACTTCTTCGTGGGTGGAATCTGAGTCTTATGAACAGACTGGTGTTCGTCCTACCTTGGTTCCCTCCCTGGTCGTAGGAGCAGAGGGAGGGATCCTAGCCTCTGCCCAGCTGATCAGGGTGTGCACCACAGATCAGTGGTCAGACTTCTGGACCAAATTTATAAGAGGGAGGCAAGCATACCTCTTATAAATAGCAAAAGGCAAGAACTAGTTCCTACTTCAAGAGCCAAAATGAAGTCATGGGTTTGTCTCTTGTTGGCTTCCACTCCCCCACCTTGTTGGGGAGTGGCGGATAAACACTCCTATCCCTACTGAAAAGGATAGGATGGAGCTCAGTTGTGTAGCTTACCTGCATCGGCCTCCTATTCAGCGTAGTGACGACCGTGGCCCTCTGCCCACAGGTAGAGGAAAAGAACGAAGGAGGAAGAGAAGCCAATCACACTCTCTTTCACTGGTCCATTCATGCAGTCACACAAGGATGCGATGCTGTTCTGTCCGCTCGGTGCTGGGTAGACTACACAACTTGTTGAGCAGCCACCACGGGTTCCAAGGAAAAAGTCTCCAAGGACCTGTGGGCAATATCCCGAAGGTAGAATGAAGTGAAGGTGGTCTGGTTGGCCCAAACCCCTGCCTTCAGAACCTGCGCCAGGGAGAAGTTCTTGCGGAACGCAAGGGTTGGACCAATAACTCTGACTTCGTGGGCTCTCGGACAAAGGGTACAGGTGTTGGCACTACCATCCGTGTCGTACGCCCTCCTGATCACCTCATGCAGCCAGAAAGAAAGTGTTCTTGGAAACTTCTTTCTTGGTAACCCCGGTGCTAACGAAGAGACATCGACACTCAGGCCTGAGGTGCCGAGTTCTCTTCAGATAGCGCTGTAGCGCCCTCACAGGACAAAGCAGCATCTCATCCCACATCATTATCGGTGAAATCCTTCAGGGAGGGGATCGTGAAAGACTCGAACTGGTCGTCAGGGACTGAAGGATTCTGAGTCTTCGCTACGAAGTTCGGGACAAAATTGAGCGTCACGGATCCCCACCCCTTGGAATGCTTGACGTCGAAGGAAAGACCATGAAGTTCCCCTATTCTCTTCGCCGATGCCAGGGCCAGCAGGAAGAGGGTGTTCTTGATGGTTCAGATCCCTGTCTGACGACTCTCGGAGTGGCTAGAAGGGTCTGCGAGTCAAACCCCTAAGGACGAGAGTCACATCCCACCCCGGGGGCCTGAGTTCCCTGGGTGGGCAATTCCTCTCGAAGCTCTTCATCAGGAGGGAGATCTCGAAAGAAGAGGAGATGTCCACACCTCACAGTTTAAGGACTAGGGCCAGGGCGGCTCTGTATCCTTTAACTGCAGAGACGGAGAGGAGCTTCTCTTGGCGAAGGAAGACGAGGAAATCCGCTACCTGCTGAAGAGTGGCTCTGAGAGGAGAGAGACCCCGTCCACGACACCAATCACAGAAGACGGACCACTTCCCCTGGTACACAGCTGCAGAGGACTGTCTGAGGTATCCAGCCATCTCTGTTGCTGCGCTGTGAGAAAAACCTCTCGCTCGCAAGAGATGGTGGATAACAGCCAGCCGTGAAGACACAGGGACTCGACGGACTGGTGGTACCGTTCTACGTGTGGCTGGCACAGGAGGTTGTGCCAGGGGTGAAATCTCTCTCGGCGTTTCGGCAAGCAGAGCCACCAGGTCCGGGTACCAAACGCTTGAGGCCGTTTGGGTGCCACCAGGATCATCCGAAGGTTCACGGTGATCAGCGCCCTGCTGATCACTTTGTGAATTAGATGGAACGGGGGAAAGGCGTAAACAAAGAGGTTGTCCCACGGATGTTGAAGAGCGTCCTCTGCAGCTGCCCATGGGTCCAGCACAACCGAGTAGAAAACCTGGAGTTTTCTGTTGTACCGGATGGCGAACAGATCCACGACTGGACACCCCCACAGGTTGAAGAGCCTTTCCGCCATGTCTGGATGAAGGGACCATTCGGTTCCTGTCACCTGATCCCGAGGGCTGAGCTTGTCGGCTACTACATTCCTCTTGCCTGGAATGTAGCGGGCCAACAGCTCTACTGAGTGTGCCACGGCCCACTCATGCACCTGCAACGTCAACTGGTGCAGCGGGAGGGACACTAGGCCCCCCTGCTTGTTGACGTACGCCACTACTGTGGTGTTGTCGCTCATCAACACCACTGAGTGTCCCACCAGACGGTCCTGGAACTCTTGGAGAGCGAGGAACACTGCCTTGAGCTCCAGGACGTTGATGTGAAGGTGCTTGTCGTGATGGTCCCACACGCCTGCAGTCAGCAACTCCTCCAGGTGTGCACCCCATCCCTCGGTCGATGCGTCTGAGAACAGCAACATCTCCAGGGGGGAGTGCGAAGAGGCACTCCTCTTATGAGGTTCCCGTCGTCCAGCCACTAGGCTAGGTCCTGCTCACCTCCCTCCATGAGGGACACAGGGAAGAAGGGAGGGTCTCTTGCCCATGACCCAACACTCCTTCAGTCTCCGCTGAAGAGACCACAGGTGAAGACGCCCGTGAGGGACTACCTTCTCGAGAGATGACAGGTGACCGATCACGACCTGCCATTGCTGAGCTGGTTGCTCCTGTAGAGACAGGAACTGTCTTGCTGCCTCCCTGAACCTGCTCATCTGCAAATCTGCGGGGAAGACTCGCCCTGCTACCGTGTTGATCAGCATGCCCAGGTACTTCATCCTCTGCTTGGGCTCGAGGTCTGACTTATCGTAATTCACTATGATTCCCAGATCGCGGCAGAATTCGAGGAGTTGATCTCTGTCCTGCAGCAACTGCGAGCGGGAGCTCGCCAGGACTAACCAATCGTCGAGATACCTCAGAAGACGTATCCCTACTGAGTGGGCCCAAGCCGACACCAGCGTGAACACTCACTTGAACACCTGTGGGGCGATTGAGATACCGAAACAAAGTGCCCTGAATTGGTACAACGTCCCGTCGAGGATGAAGCGGAGGTACTTCCTGGAGGATTGATGGATGGGTTTCTGGAAAAATGATATTGTTATGATACAATAAAGTTTGTTCATACTTACCTGGCAGATATATATATGCTGTATTTTCTGAAGTCCGACAGAATTTAAAAAAAAACTTCCGACACACGCAGTGGTCGGCCAGGTGGGTTAGTACCCATTCCCGCAGCTGCTGGGAGGCGGGTATCAGGAACCATTCCCATTTCTATTCATATATTTCCACTGTCCCCTGAGGGGAGGTGGTGGGTACTTGATTATATATATCTGCCAGGTAAGTATGAACAAACTTTATTGTATCATAACAATATCATTTTGTTCATGAAAACTTACCTGTCAGATATATATATAGCTGAATCCCACCGTTGGAGGTGGGAAGGACGAATAGAAGGATTTTGGGAAACAAATGCATGCAGATGATTTACATCTTGGTTCCACCTGTTAGCATAGCCGACTTCGTGATTACTGTCACCCAAGTCTGCTTCTGCTTAACTAGAGTTACCAGCGAGGTAGAGACCTATAAAGCTGGTGCACTCCAGATGATCTGCAACGGGGGCGGGGGCGTGACCACAATGTGACTAGACCATATTGACCATACCATGAGGGCCTAAGAAAGTAAAAAATATATATATCACCACCTGACCAACCTAGCCAAAGTTAAGGTGTGTTAACTAAGGCTTAAGAGTTAAGAAGTCGCCGTTGTCGGCGACTCAACAACTAAATTAAGAGCTCTTCCTAACTATTTTTCTACAGGATAGGATCGAGTGGTACTTCTTGCCCCAAGATTGTGTCTGCAGACACGTATGGCCCTAGCGAGCAGCAGATCTCATATGCCATCTTCACATCTCGCAGGGAGTGTGAAAGTGAACACAGAGTTGCTTCGCTAAAACATGGTACTCAGGATGTTGCTGAGTGCCATGCTCTGTTTGAAATGCTTCCGAGGCCGCGCACTCACCTCGTGAGCATTCAGATAAAAAGATTTCAAATCTTTGTGCAAACACAATGAAGGAGCATTTTTGAAAGAACTCCTTAACACTAAAGCCAGGGTGTCTTCGATATGGGCAAGTCTGGTCTTTTTCGGAACACTGCAGATTGCCCGAATGACTTCGACTTTCTTGAGTTTTATGTAGATAAAACTTGAGAGACCTGACAGGGCACAGGACTCTCTCTGGCTCCTGCCCACTAACTTGTGCCATCCTTGCTTCCAAGCTCCTGGCCCAAGGACAAAACGGGTTTCCATTCTTAGGCCACAACGAAAGGCTTAGAGAGCCACCGCCTTGTGTTCTCTAAAGCCAAAACTTGTGACGATGGCTTAAAATCTCACTAACCCTCTTTGTCGTATCTAGGGTGGTTAGAAGAAGGCCTTCCTGATCACATGCAAGAAGTTAACAGGTAGGAGAGGTTCGAATGCTTTGACATCAAGAACTTCAGACTACGTCTAAGTTCCATATTGAAAGCTTCGATCTGGACATGCACAGTCAGTCCGTCTGTACTAAAGTCAGGTGACCGACCAGTTGACCAGTCAGACGAATCAAGGACAGCAAGGCTGTACCCTGAAGACATAAGGCACTATTCTTCGCTGAAGGATGAGTGTCTGGACTGCCTGGGCGATTCAATCTAAGCAAACCTTGGGGGGTGTATCAACGCAACCCAACGTCGTCAGCGAATCAACTCCTGACTCGGATTTCTTCTGGTGCCAGGAGAAAGGAGCAAGGAGCAAAAAGGCGATTCAGTCCCGAAGGAAGAATGCCTGACAGTCCAACCTGGTCTCATGTTACACGATCATCGGGGGTGTATAAACGCAACCGACTTCGTCAACAAGAAACTCAGGGCTACTATATGTCGCCTGATCTCGCACGAGTGTCTGACTCCGAGAAAACAGGTGAGACAAAAAGTAGATGGCGAGCGAGTTTCGAGATTCCACAGAACTCAAAGATCGTGAAGGGCTTTGTTGTTTGACAGACGCAAATCTCTGAGCCCAAAAGCCGTCAACAACCTATTTGCGTATTCTTAATAGTTGTGACTGCCAGCTTATCCCATTCTTCAGACGGAAATGGAAGACGGTAATCTTATTCCTGTCAACATCTCGATAGTCTGAACGTTGTCAGACTCAGAGCGGAGAGGTTATAGGTACCTTTCGAGTTAGAGTAGAACCGACTCTCTCGGAAAAGGTCCTTGGAAAGTGAACTAGGAAGGATGCGACCTCTGTGAATCCAGGATCCTGAAGGCCAACATGGGGCGATCAGCGTCATTGTCGCTCCCTGTGACGTCATAAATCCTCATTACATTTCCTAAGCGATTGAAAAAGGGGAAAAAAGAGACTAAACATCCATCCCCGTTTAATATCTAGGATGACGTTTAATGGTACCGATCCCGGATCAAGAAAAAGGGAGCAGAGAAGAAGAAGCCTCTTCGTCCTCAACATATCGAAGAGAAGAATGAAAGGGCGTCCCTAAAGTCTCCACAACTCTCAACTTACTTCTAAAGAAAGATTCCACTCGGAAGTCAAAAGTTGCTGCCGTCGATCGAGACGATTCGTACGGACTTTTGCAATCCTGTAACGAACCTCTAGAGGATCGTTACATTCTAACGCCTGTTGTTATAATAGGCTCTTTCTCGTAAACTCGAGCAGGGACCGAGAGAAGATACTTTCTTAAGATATGAGAGAGCTGTGGAATATCAGAGTTGATGTGGACCACTGGTTCCAAAAAACTCGTTTCAAGGACTGGAGGGACGACCGAATTGCATTTACTTCTTCAGATTAAGATCCAGGACATCTGAAAACACTATCCAGATGTCCGGCACCTTCTTTCTATCATGACGCACTGAGAGATGTTCAGAATAATTCCTAGATCTTGAATAATATTTCAGTTTCCCGGTAGGAAAAAACTGTGGTCTGAATTGCAGTCTATTCGGGGAAACAAACTTCTTCAGGAAGGAAATGGTCCCCAGCAAGCTCATCCATTCCCTCCCCGAGTATGCTTACTTGCCCTATAAGGCTACGCTTTGCGAAGCAGGAGAGCTATAAAAGTGCAATGTTGCGGTAGACCGCGAGTTCTATACCTGCGGTACAGCACCGAAAGGATTAAGAGATAACTCTGTTGACATAGTAAGGCAAAACGAAATGACAATTTGTCCAAAATTGCATTTTCCTAACTATACAAACCTGAGGTCCTTTTACAATAGAAGGTACTAGCGGCAGCTGGATAGGTCGTAAGCTTTCGAACAAGTGGGGTTCGGTAGTTACTGCTTGTCCGACAGGCGCGCGCGCGCGCTGGGAGGCACATCACTTTTGCTTTTGGCCCAAGCAAAAACTGCAGAGTGAGGGGTGGCATGATGTGACTATGTGATAAAAGGACCTCAGGTTTGTATAGTTAGGAAAAATGCAATTTTGGACAAATTGTCCATTTGTTCCGACACGGCATACAAACCTTCGGTCTACAAGTAGGGAAGACTCACTTCTTGGTGGGTGGTGGAATCTGACGTCTTTTGTGAACAGACTGGTGTTCCGACCCACCTTGGAAGTCCTTTTACCCTGGTCGTAGAAGCGAGGGCAGGGATCCAAGCCTCTGTCCTGATTGATCGGGGTGTGCACCGCGAGGATCAATGGTCAGACCTCTGGACCGAGTACTAAGAGAGAGGCAAGCGTATCTCTTTGTACCAGCAAACAAGAACAAGTTCCTATTTGCAAGAGGCAACATAAAGTTATGGTTTGTCTCTTGTTGGCATCCACTTCCCCCCCCCTTGTTAGGAGGAAGTGGTGGATATTCGCTCCCATCCCTAGTGAAACCCGGGATGGAGGGGATGGGGCTCTGTCAAGTAGCTCACCGGCATCTCGTCCTTATCCAGCAAGGTGATGACCGTATCCCTCTACCCACAGGTAGAGGGGGAGAAAAAGATAGGAAGAGAAGCCAGTCACTTTCTCATTCACTTATCTATTCTTACAGTCACACCAGGACTCGATGCTGTTCAGCCTGCTAGGGTCTGGGTTAGCTACACAACGTGTTGAGCAGCCACCACGGGTCCCAAGGAAAACGATCCAAGGACCTGTGGGGCAATATCCAAAAGGTAAGAAGGAGGTGCCAGTGGTCTGGTTGTACCAGACCCCTGCCTTCAGTACCTGCGCCACGGAGAAGTTCTTGTGTAACTCGAGGGAGTGTACTTCTAGGTCATCTTGGTGCTGACGAAGAGTCTTCAACACTCAGCCTTTCACAGGACAAAGCAGCATCTCCTTCGCATCGAAGGCGGTGAAGTCCATTAGGGAGGGGATTGTGAAGGACTCTAACCGATCGTCAGGAACCGAAGGGTTCTGAGTCTTCGCTACGAAGTCGGTACGAAATCGAGCGTCACGAATCCCCATCCCCTGGATGCTTGACTTCGCAGGAAAAGTCATGCAATTACCTCAGAGGAAAAGAAGGGAATGGTCGTATGACCTATCCCTCTTCTCGACTCGGTGATGTACCTGTACCCATACTGGTCTATTCGTCTGCAGCGAAGTGTCTCACATTCTCCTATCCCCATGCAGTGAAGTTCTTCTCGGTAGTGGTAGGACACCGACACTCAGTGGTGTGTCGATGGTATGGGTACTGTGACAAGCCGTTAGGACGAAGAAAAGACTGTTATGGAACAACCGAACTAAGTCCACACAGCGCGAAGTTCGTAAACTGACTTGGGCGCTCTGACAGCTGCCGACTGACTGCGTTCGGTAGAGGCAAGTTGTCCAAGCACCCGAGCAAGTCACGTGACCTTCGCCTTAAAAGGGTTATGCCAAGAGACTAAACAAATAATTTGTTCGTCACCGATGCCAGAGCGAGGTGATGATTCTCTTAAGGCATGTGCCCAAACAGGCGAAAGTCAATTGCCTTCTAGAGACCGAGGTCCCTGATGGCAAGAAATCTCATAGTATAGTTGATTCTCAGCTAAGGAGAAACAACACTATGTGTCGTTGAAGACGAAGGTGTACAGAAAAAGCAACCCTACGTCTTCACAGCTGAACCGAGAGAAGGATTCTCAAGATTCTGAATCTGTGCTACAAAGACTGAGAACGCTAACCGCTATTCATTGCTGGTCCGGTGAGGATCGTAGTTTGCAATAAAAGCGGAGCGCTTTTCAGTAATGAAGACAGGGAAATACTGCCTGAAGAAATGCTTCTCATGGGCTGAACATTTGGAAGTAGAGCTGTCAGGTCGGAGAGTAGGCGATGTCTTCTGACATATCTGTTAATTCGGGGCGAGCAATGAATAATTGCACACCTACGAATAAGAGATATTTTGAAGACAAACTCAGATGTCTGCAAAAATCATTCGCATTATCGCGGTGCGATGCAGCGGAAGACTAGTACAGACTTCTGTTACCGTGCGGTAAACAGAAAGATGAGAGAGTCCAAGATATATCTCTGTTAAAAAATTCTCGCAATGTCGAAGGCGATGAAATCGAGCGTCACAGCAGTAGATGGTCCTTCATTATTGCGAGAATCCCCGTTAATCAGAGACCTAAGTCCATGATTGTTGGGCAGAGATACGGTTCGGTAGTCAATCAAACCAGGGGAGAGAGAGACGTAACCGACCGTGCATCTCCGAGACCTAGCTGATACTGAGCTGCTATCAGGCAGTTCAATACGCAGT
Organism: Macrobrachium nipponense; assembly: GCF_015104395.2. NCBI lineage: Eukaryota > Metazoa > Arthropoda > Malacostraca > Decapoda > Palaemonidae > Macrobrachium > Macrobrachium nipponense. The sequence continues at coordinate 124,557,147 of NC_087200.1, forward strand.
AGCTCTCGGTGACTCGTCATCCTGAGTTGCCAGGTAATCCATTATTCCACGAAGGAATGTGTTCGGCTAGAACCATCGAGCATAAAGAATACGCTCGAGCAATTATATTTAAACGAAACGGATTTCGGTAAATACAAAAGCTGATTTGGTGTGTCAATGACAATACCAAGCATCTAAAATCGAAACTGATAACTGCTGGAGGTTGCAGGCAACCCCGAGTTGCAGTTCAATTAAGATACAATTCGTGCCTTGGTCACAAACCGTAGAGTAACCTACGGTATGCGCCCTACCCCCGGACAATTCAAACTGTTAAAAGAATCATGTCGCGAGGGTAATATAGTAGTATATTTTGTAGGTTCGTACCACGACCTCCATCCTAAATTCTTTTCCTCTCGAGGAAATGAGAATAAGGATTGGAGATCGACCGCCTTCGTTCTCTAGTCAAGAGAGTGAAGGAGAAGTCTTCCCAAAGGGAAAGCTCATGTGAACAGAATACCGAAGACGATAGTTCAAGCCAAAACTGGAAAAATTCCCGTCTTGTGCTCCTCTATTCCAGGTTAATCGCCTACTGTGAGATACTCTTCTTTCAGCAGCAGTCCTTCTTCCAAATGCTAGAAATTACAGGAATTCGAAGCATAAAGCGAGGTTCACGTTTATCGTGTAACAATTATCGGGGATTCTCGCTCACTTTGGACGTGGTCGCGCCTAAGTGTTTGGAGATCGTAAAAACTCGAACACTCTGAGTGCGCTAGAAATTCCGTATAGAATCTAAGCATTCTGCGAAACCCCCCACCGAATTCGTCAAAACGATATCGCTGGTGTCCTCTCGATTCCCGTAGAAATCGAGAAAGGGGGCAGGATCCCTCCTCAAACGGGACCGGGCTTACGTCAGGTAGGGACCCGTCAGGTCCCCCCGGTAGCGCAGCCCCGCCTAACGTGGGATCTTACAGAGAAATCTCTGTAGATCCCTCCCCTTTCCCTCGTAGCCGTAGGAGAGAGGGAATGGGGGAGGAATTTGGAATGGAGTAGCTCGCCTTCCCAGCGGAACTAGCAGTTTGGAGAAGAAAAGGAGCAGCCATCGCCTTACTGGGATGGCCTCTCAGAGCCTGGGAAAATGTATCGTCAGGAGAAAACGTTTTCCCGAGGAGGGTTACGAACTCATACTGTAGGAGGGTCTGCCGCCACTGTAAATGTCGTCTGGGTGGGGGCTGATCGACACCTGACAGGAGAGAGCCGATACCGTCCTCCGGACTCATTCCAGTCCTCGTCGAGGTCGAAACCTCCCTCAGGAGGACCGAAGGGGTATTCATTCAAATACGGTGTCCGAAGACACGTAGAAAAGGAAAACGCCTCTGTCGCAGTAGAGGAGGTGAAATAGCTTGTTCGGACCGGCCAGAACTGAGAGAGCCTTCTTGTCCGGAGACGATAGACCTACTGGTTCAACACAGTCGGCAAGCTCCGATCGCGGCAGACCCACCCCGTCGATTTGGGTTTCCCTCTCGGACCCCAAAACAAACTCGAAGCCGAGACGTTGGCTCTGCTGGTGGGAGCGGCGATCCTTCCCCAAGTCGTTGTGCTGACGAATCAGCGCCATTAACCTCGGCAAAGTTCCTCTGATCTCGGAAGTCACAGCATCTTGCAGAGTTGGACCGTTAAGCTCCCCCCCTTCGAACAAGAGATATTCCGAGAACTTCCTCCTAAGAAAGGGGGAACAGCGACAGCCTCTCGGTCTTCTCCATCCACTTGCGCATACGTCCCTGGCCGGTCCAAGAAAACCGTGGCTGGCGTTTTAGGGCGTCGTGGTGGGATCATGAGGGGCGCACCCCTCACGACTCCTCAATACCTCGCTCCTCCCGGTGTAAAACCCCGAGGAGGTTGAAGGTACAGGAGAGGCAGACCTGACGCTCCCTCCTCGCTCGCTGGCAGAACCAGCAGGCTTGGAGGCTGCAGGCGATCGTCAACCCGCGGGGTGGTGATCGAGCTGCAGGCCTGGTTGAAACCGTCTCGCTGTGGGAGAACGGCTGGACTGAGCACAGCGGCCCCGATCCTCGAGTGTCAGAAGAGCTGGGTGCTTGGTTGCCGTATCCGATCGCTCTCTGTGGAGAGCGGACGGTCAGGCGACCTGCAGGCTCCACTGTCACAGTGAGGACCGGTGCTTGTCCTCACGGCCACGTCACGTCGCTGGTTCCAGCCGTGCTGGCACCGGCGAACGGGGGGGACCTCTTCCCAGCCTCAGCCCGTGGTCGGTCGTGGACCGTCACGTCCCCGGGTAGCCAGCTGGTCGCCGCGAGAGCGAGAGCTGGTTCCTTGGTGAGAGTCGCGTGAGCGGCTGTCACCAGTCTTACTCCGTGCCGTGAACCTGACGCTGAGCGGGCCTCAGAGGTCTGGTTCCTGGCTGCACGGTCGCTGGTAGGGTGCCACCGTACACTCGGTACCTCCCGCGAACAAGAGGCCGAGACGGACCTGATGCAGTGGCAGAACCACTGACACCAGGCGAGGAAGTACCGGTTGTTAGCGTACCCCTCTGGTCCCCGTAGTCTCTTTCTTGCGGAAAAGAAGAGACGGGCCCCGCTCCCGAAGGAGCAGGAGGACCAGCGGAAGGAACCCTCCGTCCCACAGAGGTGAGACGGGTCCCGAGAAGCTCCCGAGGGGGAACTTAATTAGGAGGGGAGAAGGCAACCTTCGTCTTCCTTGGCTGTGAAGCCCTTAGAAGTCGAAGGGAAGAGGCGGCAGCCGACGACAATGAAGAAGATGAAGACGACGACGACGACACCTTCCTCCTCTTCTCATCCAGCTTTCCTCAGGACAGACGTAAGATTGCTATCCAGGGCGGAGCCGGGGCTGCTGTAGCCGAAGCCCCACAGGGCCGGACGCACCTGTACAGACAGACCAAAGTCTGGGGTAGTTACCACACGAACAGGGACGACGTCAGTAGGTATGGGCATCTCAGGAACAGCAGGCACAGCCAGCACAGCATCGGTAGGGACAGCCAGCGCAGCCACGGCAGGGACAGCCAGCGCAGCAACGGCAGGGACAGCAGCGCAGCAACTGCATGGACAGTCAGTCCAGAATCGGCAGGTACGGCAGGCAGACCGGGAAACACAGGAAGTGGAGCAGCAGCCAGCACATCTGGTACCCGGCGGCAGGTCCAGGGGGCGAGCTCCATAGGGCAGCGGAAGTGTGGTCGCGGCAGCGCGGGCAACCACGAGCGGCGGCGGCACGCCCCCCTCTCGGTACGGCGAACGCACTTCACATCGCGTAAGCAAGACTGTTACCACGTGAGGGCGAGTTACACCAGGTGAGGAGGGACTCATCACCTGGAGCGTGGTCACCACTCCATGGGTGACCGCAGTAGCCCAGACATAGAACCGCAGCCCCCCTGACACAGGCACGCCCCTGCAAATGGAAAGGACGCCCATACCTCACCAAGGTCACCCTCGTGGCAGTAGCACCTGCGGAAATAAACAGTAGTAGTGATTAGTGGGGGGGGAAGTCCCCCTCGCGGGGGGGTGAGCCCCCACTGAACGAGCGGAAGACCCCGAATACAATTGTATCGGGCACCGAGCGCCCGTCCCCCGCGCTCGACGGATCTGGGGCGAGGGAGAAGAAAGCAGATAACCTCCCCCCCGAAGGGAAGGGCCCATCTGTGGGAGCTGAGCGGGGGGGGGGGGGGGGGGAGGGGATTCTCGTTCCCCACCCCCCGCACAGCACCCATGTACCCAACAATAATAATAAGAGCCGAGAGCAATCGTGCCCCGAATGCAAGGGCATAGGATCAATTCCCTGACTGAGCGGAACTTGACTCCAAAATAAATATGATGCAATCAATAATAAAAGGAATAAAATGAAAAAAGAATCTGCATTACGATTCACTTCACAATGAATAAGGGCTGGCGGATCAGAGCGCATTTGCGCCCTCGGTACCGAGCGCAAGGGTAAAAGGATCCATTCCCGATTATGAACGGAAAACTTGATCATAATGAATTGATGCAATCAAAAATATATATATCTGAAAATGAAAAAGAATACTGCGCTTGCGATTTCACTTCATACAAAATAAAAAGGGAAGGGATCAATTCCCGGGGAAATAGCGGAAAACATTGATCCAAGTAAAAATAAATGCAATCTCAATAAAATATGAAAATGAAAAAGAACTGCACTTGCGATTTCACTTCATTCAATAAAAAGGGGAAAAGATCAATTTCGGGTAAGAGCGGGAAACTGATCCAAAATGAGTATGCTACAATCAAAATAAATATATGAAAAATGAAAAAAATACTGTACTTGCGATTCCACTTCCATACAGGTCAAAAAAATATAATGAAAAGGGCACTTACTTACGATTTTTCATCTACACATTTCCAACCAAAAATATAAGCTCGGAGCAAGCGCTCTCCCGCCCTCGGCACCGAGCATACACAATACGAGGATCAATTTCTGGGAAAAGGAATGAAATTCCCGCACTTACGCCCTTCAGACCCGGCACTCGGGTAATCGGAGGGCGTGGGAGAAACCAAGATCCTTTATTCACAATTGATTTCAATGGAAATAATATGAAATGAATTGTACTTACAATTCAGTTTCACTAGATAAATAGAAAAAATAAAAAAACACAACCATGCGAAAGCAAACGCGATGAAGCGGGCAGAGAGCGATGATACGTCTACACGCCAGCAGGCGAAAGCAAAAGTGGTTTGTTTACCTCCCAGTCGCGCGCTGCGCGCTTCTGTCGGACAAGCAGTTAACTACCGAACCCCTTGTTTCGAAAAGCTTAACGACCTATCAGCTGCCGCTAGTACCTTCCTATTGTAAAAGGACCGAAGGTTGTATGCCGTGTCGAACAATGCAACGTTTATTCATTCACGTAAGAAATCCCCTCAATCTTAGGCTAAAGTCCGTGATTGTAGGACAGAGATACAGTTAGTCAGTCAATCCCGCAGGAGAGACGTAACCGCCAGCACAGAGATACGGGTTAGTCAGTCAATCCCGCAGGAGAGAGACAGTAACCTACAGCGCATGACAGCGCACGATCTGTTACTGGCTCGTTTCACGGTTGAACTTGGACAGTCAGACACAGCAGCAGCCAGCAGCTTACGAACGTCGTCTCTTAACTTTATGTCTGGGTTGCCAGCTACCCTATTCTACGAAGAAATAGGTCCGTTTTTTTTCCGTTATTTTTGAGCAAAAAGAGACTCTCAAGCTGGTATATTTAAGCGAAACAGCAAACGCTAAAATATAGTGCGTTTGTGTCGTCAGAACACTACCATACAACGGTAAAAAGCTAAATCGGAAACTCCTGGAAGGCTGCAGGGAGTAATGATTAAATGTCCTTAAAATAATAGACAATAGACCTCTCGGTTGCCATCCGAAGAGGGTAACTACAGCAAGCGTGTATGACTTGAACCAACCAGTAGTAAAAATAACGCAAGGCAAATATTTTATTATATCACAATAAAGTTTGTTCATACTTACCTGGCAGACATATATATAGCTGAATTCGGAAATACAGCTACATACATATCTGACAGGCAATGTTTCATGAACAAAACTTAGAGAATCGAAGCAGACAGCTCAAGCTTCTTATGTTATTGGACATAAGCGTTCATTGACGTAGTCTACAAGTCTATTTCTGTACGAGTCTGCGAATGACGAATGAGAGCTCTTCCGAATCTTGTCAATAAGCTTATTCGCTTACGCAATATCAAGTTAAAGAGATGTTTGTCAATGAGAACTAACCCATTTACGGGACAAAGAGATATTTTGTCAATGAGGGGATACCCACTTGACAAAATGATATTGTTATAATACAATAAAGTTTCATACATACTTACCTGGCAGATATATACATAGCTAAGACTCCGTCGTCCCCGACAGAAATTCAAATTTCGCGCCACTCGCATACAGGTAGGTCAGGTGATCTACCGGCCTGCCCTGGGTGGCAGGACTAGGAACCATTCCCGTTTTCTACTCATATATTTTCTCTTCCACCTGTCTCCTTGCGGGGAGGCTGGGTGGGTGCCCTAATCGTATATATCTGCCAGGTAAGTATGTATGAAACTTTATTGTATTATAACAATATCATTTCATACAATCACTTACCTGTCAGATATATACATAGCTGATTGGCACCCTTCGGTGGAGTAGTAAGAACAGCTACTACTAGAATAGACAGGTAAACAACATCTGTTGTAGGTATAAAATAACCAAAAAACTGGTTCCTACCTGATAGGTGGTAGACTTCGTGGGTGTTTTCCCCCGTAGTCTGCATCACCTCAAGAAACTTTAGCGAGATGTGTATCTATGGCCAAGAATTCTTGTGGGCTCTGCCGAAGGGGTCTTATCCACTTACTCGGCAGAGCCTGAAAGGACTTTGTCAATGGGTGCTGATCCACTTACATAGAACACACCTTATTAAGGAGCATACAACCAATCCCGACCACCTGATCCTAACCACCATGTTAGTAATAAAAATTGCTCAGAGTTATCCCCAACTCTTCGCAACAACCGTAACTCAACCACAATGCACAATGCACACAATAATTTCAAAAAAAAAATATTTTTTCTAATATAAGATATCACAAGAGTTTCCTTACTAAACTGAAGTGCTGGCCGCTTGTGCGGCAACTGCACTTGTTCAGCAGAAAGTCTAGAACATATCTATTAGACTTACGTAGTAAAAAAAAATTTTAAGGATTGTTGTAAGCTTCCTGTACCCAGGATTGTGCCCGCAGACACAAAAGGACCTAATGAAAAACATTTTTGTTCATAGGTCCACACGCACGTCCATTCAAATAGTGAGCCGCAAACACAGAATTACATCTCCAATATGTCGCTTCCAAGATATTCTTCAGCGACATATTTCTCTGAAAAGAGAGAGACGTCGCCACTGCTCTCACTTCATGAGCTCTTACTCTCAGAAGTTTTAAAGAATCGTCCGTGTAAGCCTTATGAGCGTCCATAATTACGTTCCTGACAAAAAAGGCTAATGCATTCTTAGACATAGGTCTTGATGGGACCTTCACTGAGCACCACAGGCCTTGTCTAGAACCTCCCAACTGTTCCTTTTTCCTTAAGTAAAACTTTAATGCCCTTACCGGGCAAAGAGACCTCTCCGGTTCCCTGCCGACGAGAACCCGATAATCCTTTTATTTCGAAGTTTCTCGGCCAGGGGTTCGAAGGATTTTCATTCTTCGCCAAGAATAATTCCTTGAAGGAACAGATGGCTGAATCTACATTGAACCCGACTTGTCACTAAGGGCGTGCAGTTCGCTAACCCTTTTTGCCGTCGCCAGTGACAAAAGGAATAAAATTTTATTTTCGTTATATCACGAAACGAGGCCAAATGTAGGGGTTCAAATCTCTCTGAAGCCAAGAACTTCAGTACTACGTCTAGATTCCAGTTAGGGGGAGAAGTCATTCTAGACTTCTTGGTCTCAAACGACCTAATCAGATCATGCAGATCCTTATTGTTTTCCCAAATCTAGGCCTCTATTCCTAAAGACGGCCGATAGCATACTTCTATAGCCCTTTATCGTGGCTACGGAGAGCTGCGACTCTTCCCTCAGAAATAACAGAAAATCAGCTATTTCTGCTACAGAGGTACTGGAGGCGGACAACTTCTTTGACTTACACCACCTTCTAAAAACTTCCCACTTGGATTGATAAACCCGGATAGTGGAAGTTCTCCGGGCTCTAGCGATCGAGCTTGCTGCTACTAGAAAAGCCTCTCGCTCTGACAAGTCTTTCGATAGTCGAAAGGCAGTCAGAGCGAGAGCGGGGAGGTTTTGATGAAACCTCTCGAAGTGTGGTTGTCTGAGAAGATCCTTCCTTTGTGGAAGGGATCTGGGAAGTCTACTATCCACTCCAGTACCTCTGGAAACCATTCTTGAGCTGGCCAAAAGGGGGCTATCAGGGTCATTCTTGTCCCCTTTGAAGTCACAAACTTCCTGAGTACTTGCCCCAGAATCTTGAATGGGGAAATGCGTAAACGTCTACCTGAGACCAATCTAGTAGGAAGGCGTCTACTGCTAGAGCTCTGGGATCTTCTACCACTGAACAGAAGACTTCCAGTCTCCTCGAGAGGAACGTGCAAAGAGGTCGACATGAGGGGTTTCCCCAAAGAGACCAGAGCTTGAGGCAAACTTCTGAGTGGAGGGTCCACTCGGTATGAAGGACCTGGTTCCTCCTGCTCAGCCTGTCCGCTCGTACGTCCTTACTCCCTGAACGAACCTCGTCAAGAGAGAGATGTTCCTCTGGGATGTCCACAACAGAAGTTCTCTCGTGAGTTCGTAAAGGGGCATACGAGTGAGTACCTCCTTGCTTCCGAATGTATGCCAGAGCGGTTGTATTGTCGCATTCACTTGAACTATTTTGTTGCAAACTAACGGTTCGAAGCTCTTTAGAGCTAGGTGTACAGCTAGCAGTTCTTTGCAGTTTATGTGCAGGACACTTGAAGAGCATCCCAAGTGCCTGACACTTCTCTCTTTCCCAAAGTTGCTCCCCAACCTTTTTCCGACGCGTCGGAAAACAATACAAGGTTTGGGCTCTGTATTTCCAGGAAGTACCTTTGTTTTCCCTCAGTGGGAGTAACCACCATTCTAGATGTCGTTTTATCAGATCTGGAATGGGAAAAAAGTCCGAGAGGAGTCCTGTCTTCATGTTCCACGAACTTCTGAGGAAGAACTGAAGAGGACGGAGATGAAGTCTTCCTAGGTGAAAGAACTGTTCGAGCGAGGAAAGGGTCCCTAACAGGCTCAACCATTCCCTCGCCGAAGTCCGTTCCTTCCTTAGGAAGAGAGAGACTTTTTCTAAACCCTCTCGCTAGTCTCTCTTGAGAAGGAAATACTCGAAAACCCCGAGAATCCATCCGAAATCCCCAGATAGACCAAGTTCTGGCTGGGGATCAGTTGGGACTTCTCGAGGTTCACGAGTAATCCTAAAGTCCTTTATAAGGTTTAGTGTCACATTCAGGTCCTCCAAACACTGTTCCTCTGACTTTGCTCTGATAAGCCAGTCGTCTAGATAAAGAGATATACTGATTCCTTTCAGATGAAGCCATCTCGCCACATTTTTCAAAAGGTTCGTGAAAACCCTGAGGCGCCGTCGACAGGCCGAAGCACAAGGCTCTGAATTGGAAGATCCTTCCCCGTCATGAAACGGAGGTACTTCTTCGACGAAGGATGGATCGGGACGTGAAAATATGCGTCCTGGAGATCCAGAGACACCATCCAATCCCCTTGGCGAAGAGCCGCCAGGACTGAAGCAGAGGTTTCCATGGAGAACTTCTGTTTTTGAACAAACTTGTTCAGAGCGCTGACGTCCAGAACTGGTCTCCATCCCCGAGGCTTTCGCAACAAGAAAAGACGATTGTAAAACTCCGGGGAGCTTTGATCCAGCACAAGTTCTATAGCTCTCTTGTCCCACATCTGATCCACCATTTGTTGAAGAGTATCTTTCAACACAGGGTCCTTGTAATTGGCGGACAATTCCCTCGGAGTTGACGTCAGGGGAGGATTGTCCAGGAAAGGAAATGAGATATCCCTTCTGAAGAACCGACATCGGACCAATGATCTGTGTCGATGCGAGTCCAGGCTTCCGCAAATCCCCGGAGCCTGGCACCTACTGGTGTTTGGAGGAGCGCCACTTCACCTTTCCCTTTTAAAGGGGCGGAACGAGGCTCGACCTCTCTTCTCGGTCGTTTTCCTTTTAGCGGTAACTCTAGTTGGAGGGCCACCTCGAAAGGGCCGAACAGAGTAGACGCCCACTTTCTTCTCTCCCACCATTACTGGTCTCTTCTTCCTGGACGATTGCAGGAGAAGATCTTGAGTCGCTTTCTCCGTCAGCGATCGGGAAATATCCTTCACCAACTGTGACGGGAACAGAAAATCAGACCTAGGGGCGAATAACAAAGCTGCTCTTTGTGAGTGTGATACTGCTTTCGTCAAGAAAGCGCTAAACACAGATCTCTTCTTCAAGAGACCTGCTCCAAACAAGGAAGAAACTTCCCCTGAGCCGTCTTGCACCGCCTTGTCAATACATGACAGAATTGCTAGGAGTACATCCGGTTCTAGCCCTTCAGGGCATGAGCCTTCTTGGACATCACCCCAAGGGACCAATCTAGGAAGTTAAAGAACTTCTAGAATGTGAAAAAGTCCCTTGAGGAGATGATCCAACTCCGAAAGGCCCCAAGTAATCTTAGCCGTGTGAAGGCTATGTCTCCTGGATGCGTCTACCAGACTGGAAAAGTCAGCTTCAGCTGAAGAAGGGAGAGTGAGACCCATATTCTCCCCAGTCTGGTACCAAATCCCTCTCTTGCCGGTCAGTCTAGGGGGAGGCATGCAAAAGACTGTCCTTACTAGCTCCTTCTTAGTAAGCATCCAGTTATCCAGCGATTGCAGAGCTCTCTTCATAGAAATCGTCGGTCTCATCTTCACGAAAGCCGACGATTTCGGAGTCTTCGAGCATGAAACAGTGAACGAGGCGAAGGAGGAGCGGCAGGGATCAATGCTCTCCGTATTCCTGGAGAAGGAGAGCTGTCAAGACTTTTGTAGTTCGACAGTCCTTCCTTACTGTGAGACTCGTCCTCTGATTCCTCTTCCATAATCGGATCAGTAGGAGAGGCCACTTCTCGTTCCAAGTCTTCTTGTCCAACCAATCTCTCTACTGGGGACAAACTCCTAATAGGAGAGGGGCTAAGAGAGTAAAAAGAGCTCCTATGCTTGACTGGCTCTTCGTACTTGGCTGGCGCCTCGCGCCTGGCTGGAGCCTCGCGCCTGGCTGGAGCCTCGCGCTGGCTGGCTCTCGCGCCCTGGCTGACTCCTCGCGCTTGGCTGGCGCCTCGCGCCTGGCAAGATCCTCGCGCTTGGCTGGCGTCTCGCGCCTGACTGACTCTTCGCGCTTGGCTGGCGCCTCGCGCCTGACTGGTGCCTCGCGCCTCTCAAAAGTCTCGCGCCTGACTGACACCTCGTGCCTTGTTGAAGTCTCGCGTCTTCCTGAAGTCTCATCCTTGCGTGACAGATGTTTTCCTGGAGCCTCACGCTTGGATGAATACTCATGCCTGTTTGTTACTCCGCGCTCGGCTGAAGCTACTGATCTGGCAGACGTATCCCATCTGGGAGAATCCTCTCGTCTGTAATGCGTTTCTCGCTTGTCTGACTCTCTCTTAGAGGACGCTTCTCGTCTGTAGGACGCCTCGCGCTTGGCTGTTGCTACGCGCTTGTCTGGCGAATCCAGATCTTCCCATGAGTCTCTATCCGAGATCTCAAAAGCTCACGTCTCACAGGAGCCTCACTCCTGGTGGGAGAAGGAAGACGAGTCTTCTTGACCGGCAGTCTGACGTCTTTCTTACGAGGAGGATCCTTCGAAAGGACTCCTACTAGGGCGGAAAGCTGTTCCTGTACCGCCAAAAATGATCCTTTTTTTTTGGACGCTTCTCCTGCGTCTTCTTGAACGGGAGAGGTAGACCTCGAAGGCGTGTTGCCCCCATCATGGGACGGCGAAACCCTCTTCGCCTTCTTGATAGAAGGAGGTTCTTCTTCCGAAAAGCGTTCTGGGCTTGAAATCCAAACCAGGATCTCTCCAGTGCCTTTCAGGGGCCTGGACAAGTCCGAATCCTTCCACCCTCGTTTAGGAGAGGGAGAAGCGGACGAAGAGAAGCACTCTCTGAGGACGCTTTTTCCGATAGCGGTCCACTGAGCAGGCTGTCTATAACACAGCAACCTGCTGAAGGGACGCCTGACCGGGGGGAATTCTCCACAACCTCCGTACGGCTTTCGACTTTCCTTCTCCTCTGGGCTTGGGAGCTTGGAAGAGGTCTAGGCCTGGGAGCGTCGCAGAGACGGTCAGACGCCCCCCCTCCACAACACTGGGGACACTCACTTCACTAAAATCACTTTCACAATCCTTACCTTTTATGGTAGCCATTTCGGATCTCATCCTGTGAAGCGTAGCCTTCAGTTCAGCAATTTCCGAAGCTGAATCTGAATGTACGGCCAGTGAGGGTCCTGATACAAAGAATCATAATTAGAGAAGAGTTAGAATTATCCAAAGGCTCAATAGGCCTTGTACAACTACCCGCCATCTTAGATGCAGCCCCTTCTGACTCTATCCCACTTTCTAACTTCTTCAAGTAAGAAGTTAGAGTCTTCCATTCCTCAACATTCAACCTTTCACATCATGACAGGTGTTAGAAAATAGAACAATCAAAACCCCTACATTTGCGACATACAGTGTGAGGATCAACCGAAGCTTTCGGTATCCTCACCTTGCAGCCTACATTCACACACATTCTCACACAAACACTTGAATCAGACATTCTGAAGAAAAAATCAAAAAGCAAGTCCAAATCCAGTCCACAGTAGCGAATGCCAAAACAACGATCCAGGTACGTCACCAAAAGTCCACAAAAAGATGATCAATTGCTTAGAAAAGCGAATTCCAGTCAAGAGGAGGCAAGCAACGATGTTGATACCACCGGCGACAGAAAATATATGAGTACGAAAACGGGAATGGTTCCTAGTCCTGCCACCCAGGGCAGGCCGGTAGATCACCTGACCTACCTGTAGCGAGTGGCGCGAAATTTGAATTTCTGTCGGGGACGACGGAGTCTTAGCTATGTATATATCTGACAGGTAAGTTGATTGTATGAAAAACGATAGTATATTGTCAATGGGGGAAAGTCACTGAATTGACAAAACGTAATCCAGAAGTCGAGCATTTTATTTTTCCGATTCCCGTCTCAAACGAGAAAGGGGCAAGAATCCTGTTAAAGAGACAGGGCTTACGGCAGGTAGAACGACGATGTTCAATTCGGCAGCGTAGTCCGACTAGAAACTAACAAATCTATCATCTGAAAAACCCTTTCAGATGGGCTAAAAAGCTTGCAAAATTATCTTGGGAAGAGGAAGAAACTCTCCAACCAGCTTCCTCTCCCGTATCACAACTAATGCCTGCTAAAGCTTAAAATTTATTGGCAGTGTGGCAAGGAAGTCCTGTCTTGCCGCTTTCTGAAGAGCGTCCTTTTGATGAATGCCTTTGCAAGAATCCTACTGAACGTCGCCGAGACGCCGAGCCTTTACATAACCCGTCACTGCCTTATCGCAAATCTTGACTGCGGTAGAGAAAACGAGATCTTCCTTGAGCTTTCCTTAACCCCATCCACCTTTGCGAAAAGCAATATAATATTGACAGAGACCTCTTGAATTCACGAAACCTGAGGTCTTGCTGGGTTTCAGACGAAGTTGTCTGTTCACTTTAAGCTTCCTCCGAAGACACCGCTTACTTCACATTCTTGAGGCTCAAATCTTAAACAAGAGCTCGAAGTTGAAGAGTTCAACAGAAACGTTCAGCCAGGAGACAACCTGGTGTGCGCTGGCGCGCGCTCGGCGTCCATTTGCGAGGACGCTCTGCGTCCCGGCGCGCGCTCGGCGCCCACTGGCGAGGACGCTCGGCGTCCACTGGCGCGCGCCCGGCGTCCATCCGAGCGTCCCGCTCAAGCCGAGCGTCAAAAGAAGCGTGCAGAAAAGCGTCACGCTCCTGACAGGCGTCAAAACAAGCGAGAGAAACTGCCTTCTTTTTTATATTTCTCGGTGGAAAGAAGTACACGTGATCAGGCGACGTTCGCCTTCTTACTTCTCACTGAAACGCATAACGGAGAGATGAGGGGACGTGAAGCGTCCTCTTCTATAAAGCTTCTATTTAGAGGGCGCGAGTCTTCGAGATTCGTGCACGTGCACGATCTTCCGCAGCCTGGGAAACGTCAACAGGTCCTACCGAAGGGACGCCAGATCGATGTAAGGATTTTCCCCCAGTAACCCTCCTTCAGGCTTTGGGGTTTCGACATGCCCTCTCCCTGGTCATGGGAGTCCGACAGAGGTCTAGGCCTAGAGGCGTTATGGGGCGGATCTGACGTTCCTCCTGACGAGAGAGAGGACGTGAAGTGCCTCTTCTCTAAAGCTTCTTAGAGGGCAGCGAGTCCTTCCGAGAGCTCCAACCTTTGCGCAGGGAGGACGCCTCGGAGGACGAGAAGCAATCCTTCAGGATTCATGCACGTGCACGAACTTTGGCAGTCTCGGGATTTTCATCAGAAACTGCCGAAGGCACGCCAGATCGGTGGGGGTTCCTCGTAACCCTCCTTCGGCTTTCGACATGCCCTCTCCCTGTGGTCCTGGGAGTCCGCAGAGGTCTAGACCTAGGAGGCGTTATAAGGCCGATCTGACGCACCCTCACTACAACAAAGGGGCACTGTCACTGCACTTAGCCACTTCACTATTGCTCTCTAAACGCAAGCACTTCGATTCTAAGTTACGAATCGAAAGAGTATAAGAGAAAGGGCAATAACCTCTACAGACACTGTTTTAGGGCCCGAAGGCAACATTACAGGGTTAGGAGTAACAATAACAGAAGTACCCTCTTCACAACAATGAAGGAGAGCGATCACCTCTCGCAGACATATTCATAACCCGTAGGCCATACTATAGGTTAGGCAAAATAAAGTCTACAGGAAGGTTAGCAGGTTCACTACCCTGACTTTTGTTTACTGATTAATTGCGTACATACGAATCATACTTTTCCTTACGGAATTAGACATGTTTTACTGATTAATTGCGTACATACGAATCATACGTCTTCCTTACGGAATTAGACAAAGTCTCACACTCCTTATATGACAAATCTCAACAAAGAAGCAAGACCCAAACCCCTCGTGCATACCAAGTGCGGATCTACCGAAGCTTTCGGTAGCCACACCCTCTCTTTGCAGACAACCCCCTGAAACTAGCCTAACTAGATTCAGATATCTTATGCAAAAATGAATCAAAATTCAAATCATTTAAGATAGCGTATGCCTAGCCACAAAATCAAGTAAATAAATCAAAAGACAATTAGGATACTTAGCGGCAATGAAGTTTTCAAAATCCTAAGACGGAGGTACTGAAAACAGTTCAAGGGAGAGAGATCTATCACCGGGCGCCAGCGCCCCCGAGGACTTCTCCACCAGGAAAAGTCGACTGTAGAAGCCCAGCGACTGATCCAATACGATCTCCAAAGCACGTTTGCTCAGCATGGCTTCTACTTCCTGCTGAGGCATCACGTCCTTGGTCAAGCCAGGAAACGTAGGTTTGCAGATGGACCGGGTTGGTTGAGGCGAGGGATGGCCGAGACTCGAAGGGTAGCAAATATCCCTCCCGAAGGACGTTCACTATCCAGGTCTCCGCTCCGTAGCGCTGCCATGTTGCCCAATGGCTCGCCAGGCACCCCCCCACTTCCGGCAGTAGGTGAGGGGGAACGCCGTCCCTAGCATTTCCCTCCTCTCTTCGACTTTTTCCCAGATCCTCCTCGAGAGAAGGACTGGGAGAAGGGCTGGTTGTTGTCACTCCTTACAGCAGAAGTCGAAGGCAGAGTCTTTCCTCTTGGCTTCGACGAGGCGATCGTCTTGGCCGCAGAGGAAGCGCTAGCTAAACTCTTGGGCTTAGCCGCAGTCGTCCAAGGTTGCCCAGCCACCTTGGAGACTGCTTGGTGGACAAGACGGTCACTGTCGTCAGTGCGCCGCTGTTCCACCGCAGCGTCCACCATCTCTCTGGGGAAGAGAGAGGAGGAACTCTGCACCGGTCCGTTGCGAAGACCCAGGGCCGCCTCATGCCCAGCCGCCCTGGTCACTCGGGTGAGAACAGCGTTTCTACGTTGGAGAACCGGGTTGGCCCCACAGGTTAGCCGTCTGGTGGGCCAGGTAGGAGATGGCCCTACCTCCAGTCTCACAAAAGCCAGGTCCCCTTCAGGAGTGATGTTCCCCAAGGAGGCCGCGGCTTTTGTCACTGTGAGGGACCACAAGTCGATCTAGGAGACTGCTTGGAATGCTGCCATTGCGGTAGATTCCAAGGCAAGTGCCTCTTGCTGCGAGAACCAGAGGTTCTCCGACAGGAGCTGCTGCAGAGACACCCCCTGAGTTAGCCTAGCTAGCTCCGGGTTAACCTGTTTGGGCGGCAGAGGGTCCTCTGAAGGCACGTAGAAGCGCCTCTGTCGCGGTAGAGGTGGGGGAAGGAGCTTGGAAGACCTACCGGACCAAAGCGAACCCTCCTGTCTGGAGATGAGAGCGTCCACTTGGCTCAGTACGCTGTCAGCCAAGGCCGATCGCGGCAGACCCACCGTCGTCCTGGGTTCCTTCTTAGGTCCCCAGAACGACTCCAAACCCGATGTGGGCCCGGAAGGTGGGAGCGGCGATCCTTCCCCGAGGTCGTTGTGCTGACGAATCAGCGCAATAACCTCCACGAACGACCTCTGGATCTCAGGAGTGACTGCATCCTGCAAAGACGGACCGTCAAGCCCGTCCAGTGAGAATGCCTCCCAAGACCCTCTCCTTCCACAGGAGGAACCACACAGACCCCTCCTGGTCTCCTCCTGCCACTAGTGCATACAATCTGGTCGGTCCTAGGACCGTGCCAGGTTCATAGGGCGTCGTGGTGATCACTCCTGATCGCCTCGCTCTTCCCCGTGAAGCCCGAGGAAGTTGAAGGGATAGGAGAGGAAGACTTGATGCTCCCCCCACGCCCACCGGCAGAACCAGTGTGCTGAGGGGGCTGCAGGCGATCACCAACCCGCGGTGGCGATCGAGCTGCAGGCCTGGTCGAGCGTATTAAGTTGAATTTGGAGTGAATTAAGAACAAAATATGTAAAATTACAAGTAAATAAGCACTGGGGAGTTTTATTTGTGATGGCAGTAACGATAAAACCACCGATTACAAGGTAAAAATGCATTTCATTTCAAAACATGATAGCGGGAATAAGACGACTCATACTTTCACTAATAGGTATAGGCAATAAAATGTTTTATTGTGCTGATTACAACTACTACAATATAGAGTAATACCAATAAACGTTACATAGATATGCAAACATTGTTCAAATGAGCGCTGGGAAGGACGTGTCTGATAGTGTATGCCTGGTTGTTCATGAGACGATACCACGCCATATTGGATTAATAAATTGTCTTGAAAACATGTTACGAAGACCTCACATGCTTATTTTTAATCCGTATGGTGGTTTCATAATATCTCATTTTGTTGACGAAGCTTGTCTTTTGAATGGTATAGCCTATACTTTAGGTAGATCTAGGGTACTTATCCGCGGCGGCCTAGACTATGGCAGTTGTGGTTTTTCTATGCAGTTTTACCTACTGAACAAAAATATTAAGTAATATTTGTTCGGACGACTGTAATTAACCCCCAGGGTCCAGTACTAAACATGGCGAAATACATTGGACGCCCCGATCCCTAGTGGATGTCGTATCCGCGGTTACGTTCCTTGTAGCTAGTCCGTGCGGACTGCTTCTGTAGAAATACCAAATATTGAATTGTATTGTTGTTTCGAGTGAAAAAGTGCCGCCACAGCGGTGTGTTATCCTACATACGATTTTTTGCCTTCCTCTTTATTCTTTTAGATGTTTTTTTTTTTACAATCCCCCTGTTTTTATTCACAACCTCTGCTTATTTAAGCAGAAAAACTGCTAATTTTTCCACCGGTTTCCACGATCCAATAAAGATTCGACAAATCTTTGTAAAGGTGTTTACTTTACATAGGCTAATGTAGCGGATGTTGACCGCTTAACTGTAGGATTACCCTGTACGATTAGTCAATAGTATTTGCCTCCAATCCTACCTGCAGCGAGCTCGTAGTACTTATTTCCGAAGTAGTCGTCACCCATTAATTGTCCACTCTGTCGCGGCTTCTTAAATGAATCGACAAAATTTTTAATAATGACTCGAAATAGTCCTCTACCAGACATTTCAGATGAGATACCGGAACTAGTAGTAGTAAATTAAAAGTATCAATATGTAACGGCTCACTTTCACGTTTCCTTGTACATTCCGTATGTGTTTTTTTTTTTTTCCTTCCTATGGGTACAAATGATTTTGTTGATCCCCAGCAAAGTTCGGGGGTCATTTTCATTTTGGAACTTACAGTCTGGGCGCTCTTATTGTGCCATTTATGTTAAGAAGGCGGCAAGATGTACTAAATATCACATTAGAAAAATAAGACGAAATCATAAAACAGTTTGCCGAATTTCGGTTGACAGTACTTCAACCCCGAGGGAAAAATTATAACCCGAAATGCCTGACACAGTAGGTATTCCACTGCCTTCCCTCCACACTTACCAGAGGTAATAGTTGAAAGTTTTTAGGGAAGTGTTTACTTTAATGCCATTACTACTCCCAAAGACATCGTGTTAAGTATAACAGTTCCATGGGAAGGAATGTTATGACATAGATGAAAGACATTTGATACTTCGGTAACAGTAAATTCGCTAGATTTAAGACTTAAGAGTAGTACAGCTTTAAAACTTTGACACCGAATCTTAGAATTAAAGTAATATAACATTTTTGCATTAAGATTTTTTTATTTTTGTTCTATTAGCCCTTTAACTCCACAGAAGCAAGTTTGCTGACGAAAAAAATCGCTTACAACATTTGAGTCTCTTCTTACCCATTGGTCTTCCGCCGACGAGTCAAGAAGAAGAGGAAGGATCATTTTTTTGTTTCTTGTTAATTTTGTTTGATTAAACTTTTAATTCCACAAAAGTCATTTTAACGGCAAAAACGGCATTCATTGCTCATGACAATTAAGGACCTTGATCCCTCTTCTTGCCCTTCGGTGTTCCGCGACATACAAGTTAAGAAGAAAATGATAATAAAGATGAATAGTATTTGTTGAAATTGAAAGCTAACCGGGGTTTAATATAAGGATGAGGCCTGTGATATCTGCTTAATGGAGGAAAGTAGTACCGAACATTTATTCAAGTGTAAAACCATACAAAAAAAAAGAAAAAAAAAACCAGATCAATACTTTACTTTAGAGACCCTGAAATTCCATAACATAAAACTGGAGGAATATATAAGTCTAGCCCTGAAGATTAAGATTGTTGTTAACCTGGAAAACGATGGATGTCAAAGCCAGTAGCATGACTCTTCCTCGGTTACAAAGAAAGGAAAGGGGGAAGGGTTAAAAGTATAGTGGAAATATTTTGTAAATATCTAGTTTAGAAACAGCTTTAATTTTTCTGGGTCATTGTTGCGGAGAGTGGTAATGGACAAGAATTCAAATAAACATTTTGAAGTGCTATGAAGTAAAGTAAATTTGCAAACAACAAGGAATAAAGCCGTGTACCTCATGAGAATAGTGTAATAAGACCGCAGCTGTATTTCTGGAGTGAACGCTTAGGAACCAGGAATAAAATTTTTATGTTCATTTTGTTTTATTAGACCTTTAATTCCACAGAAGGCAGTTTAATGACAGCAAAAAAAGACATTCATCGCTCATACTGTTTGAGTGTGAGGACTTTGAGCCCTCTTCTCGCCCCTCGGTCTTCCGCCGACGAGCCAAGAAGAAGAAGAGGGAGAAGTCGTCCTTTGAAGTTTACCCCTTTTGTTTTGATTCCAACTTTCCGCCGAAGATGACAGACGAAGTGGAGGAACACGGCGTGATCGTCAACGCGAAGGGCACGGTTTCCACGCCCAAGAAAAATGAGGTCATCTTCAATTCTGAGATGAAGATGAACAGGTATGAAGTGATGTCGTAGACGCCCGCGGGCGTAGTAGCTATACTAGGTACTTGGGTAGTTTCAGTCCAAGTCGCTGTCGGTACCTGGATTGGTATAAACGGGTTGAAATTACCTGGTGTTTATTTTGAGTTTTGACGAGGTCATATTTACCCTATGCATATAATATTAGTAAAATTAGAAATTATGTCCTGGCTAGGCAAAATCTGTGTAGCCTAGGGTTGTTAATTGTCGTTTGTAGAAGTAAGAGACCGAGATGTAACAGGCCGAACTTCCGTTTAAGGCTAGCCTAGGGTTGCTGGTAAAACTTTGCTTTAGTTGCTTGGCCTGATTCCTGCCATTTGCCCATCAGGACAGGTGACTGCCATATTAGGGGTCCAGTTCTCTCCCCCCCACCCCATCCTGGTCAGGGTATGTCACCCTAAGTTAGGTTAGGTCAGAACCTAGCATTATAGGAAAGGTTATGTCCATTTATGTACGAGGAAACTGTCCTGGCGGGAATCAGGCCGCGTAACAAAGTTTTTACCGGTTTGCTTTTATTCAGAGAAAAGAAATATAAATACAGTCAGAAAAAGAAAGTTGAAATTTGTTGCTTTTTATTGCTTTTTTAATTGTAAACATTTATTCACGTTCTATTGCTTCTTAAAAGTACAAAACATGGCTTATCTAAACTTAGACTAAAGCACAGTAGTGCTATCATTGATTGGGGAAAAAAGCCAATTGTTCCGATACGTAATACAAACCATCGGTCCTTTAACAATAGGAAGTAGCTAGCGGCAGCTGGAACGGTCGTAAGCTTCGAACAAGGGGAGAAAAAACGGTAGTTAACTGCTTGTCCGATCGTCGCGCGCCGCGCGACTGGGAGGTAAACAAATCACTTTTGCTTTCGGCCGTGTGAGGATAGGACGTGCTCG
>NC_087200.1:124578106-124622496 GCF_015104395.2 Macrobrachium nipponense
GATTCATGATGGGGTCCTTGTACTTGGCTACCAACTCCCTCGGAGTTGTTGTCAATGGTGGTCTTGACGAGAAGGGAATGAGGTATCCTTTGCTGACAATCGATAGGGACCAATTGTCTGCCCCTTTGTGGGCCCAGACGTCGGCAAATTTCAGTAGTCTGGCACCCACTGATGTCTGGAGTCCTTGATCGCTATTTCTTCCCTCTGACTGACTTAGAGAAGGTTTTACCTCTCTTAAAAGGTCTAGTCCCTCTGGTTGCAGAACCTCTGACAGCGGGTCCTCCTCGAAAGGGCTCCTGTCTCAGAGGAGTCTCTTTCTTGGCCTTGGGTTGGAAGACAGAGCGAGGTTTCCTGGCCGCCTGGGCTAACATGTCCTGAGTAGCCTTACCTGAAAGGGCACTCGAGACATCTTTGAATAATTTTCTTGGGGAACAGAAAGAGGAGAGAGTTGAGCATACATAAGTGAGGCCCTTTGCGCATGTGACACTGCCTTCGTGAGAAACGAACAGTAGACCGACCGTTTCTTAATCACTCCAGCTCCAAACAGTGAGGAGACTTCACTCGATCCGTCTCTCACTGCTTTATCCGTGCAAGTGAGGACACAGTTAAGATCTTCAGGAGACAGAGCATCTGGGGTCTGGGTCTTATTAGCTAGAACACCTAAAGACCAATCCAGGAAGTTGAAAACTTCCAGGACTCGGAACATTCCCTTCAGTAGGTGATCAAGTTCGTTCATTCCCAACGTAGTCTTGGCGGACAAGAGGGCGGAACGACGAGCAGAATCCACCAATGAAGAGAAGTCGAGTCAGCAGACGAAGGGAGAGCGAGGCCTAAAGGTTCTCCGATTCGTACCCAGAATCCCAATCTGCCAGTCAGTTTAGACGGAGGGAAAGAAAAAACCGTCTTCCCTTTCTCTTCCTTAGAAAGGAGCCATTCCCCAAAACCTCTCAGCGCCTTCTTCATGGAAACAGTAGGTTTCATCCTTACACAAGACGAAACCTTCGACGTCTTCGAAGTGGAGAATAACGAAAGAGGAGAAGGGGGAGCCACAGGAGAAAAGGATATCTCCAAACTCTTGCAGGAGTAACTCTGTCAGCCTCTTATAGGAGGAAACAGAGGAGTCTTTTGGTCCTTCTTCTTCTGAGGGGTCCTGTTCTTCTTGAGCTGAAGAGCCCTCATGATCCCTTAGAGGCGCGACTATTCTTAAAAGAGTCTCTAGAGGAAGTAAGACGTATACGTCTTGGAGACAATGCTTCAGGAAAGTGTCTACTTGCAACATCCTTCTTGTCTGGAGGAGAGCGTTTCCCAGATTCTTGGAGCCTAACAGGAGTAAGGCGGCAGTCATGCGCAGAGCGCCTGTTAGAAGAAGAACTTCTATCAGGCTCTTGGCGCCTATCCAAAGGAGAGCAGGTACCAGGCGAACAGCGCCTGCCATACGAGAAGCGCCTACCAGGCTCTTGGCGCCTGAACCGAGGCGAGAGGATCTCTGGCGACGAGCGCCTACAAGGGGAGAAGCGCCTGCTAGGCTCTCTGCGCCTGACTCGAGGCGAGTGAAAGTCGGGAGAAGAGCGCCTGCCAGGCGAAACGCGCCTAACAAGCTCTTGACGCCTGTCCAGAGAAGGGCGCCTGTCCGATTTAGGGCGCTTGTCAAACCGGAGAGTGGAGGCGAGACAGAGAGCGGCTACGAGGCGAGTAGCGCCTACTAGGCTCTTGGCGCCTGTCAAGGGGAGCGATCCTGTCTCGAGAAGAGCGTCTGTAGGGTGAAGATCTCCTACGCGCAGTTTGCTCCTTGTCCGAAGGAGAAACCTGTCTGTCAGGCGAATGTCGCTTAGACGCAGATGTGATCTTGTCCGAAGCAGAAAGCCTCCTGCGAGAATCCGAACGCACAGGTGAGCGCGCCGCTTCCGTCGAATAGCGAGAGTCAGGAGAGGGGAGCTGGACTTCTTTACAGGAAGCGAGACGTCCTTCCTACGACGAGAAGACACGCAGAGAGCCAGCCAGAGCCGAAATCTGCGCCTGAAGGTTAGCCAACCACCCTTGCAGGAGAATTCACAAACTCGTGAACAGGTGACGAGGCTCGATCTCCGCTCGGGGAACGATACTCCTGAGATCTCTTACGCTTCTTCGCTTCCACCTCAGGGCTCTTCCGAAAAAACTTCAGGGCTGGAAGGGCGGGCGCAGGGAGCGTTCCAGGCTCTCTTCGAAGGGCGCGAGGCTTTCCGAAGAGCTCCATCTCGTTTAGGAGAAGGCGAAGGCGAAGACGAGAAGCATTGGCGCAAAAACTTCTCTCTTGGAGCGATCCAAGGTAGCCTGGGAACGATCAACAGGAGCTACCGAGGGGACGCCCTGACCGTTGGGGATGCTCCCTAACCTTCTGCGGCTTTCGACTTTCCTCCTCCACTGGGACTGGGAGTCTGGAAGAGGTCTAGGCCTGGAAGCATTAGGGAGCCGATCAGACGCACCCTCCACTGCACTGGGTTCACTGCACAAATCACTATTGGAATCACTCTTACCTTCTAATTGTTTTGATTTTCCTCTCCATACTGCGAATGGTGGCTTTCATGGAGGCCACTTCCGAAGGCGCATCTTCGGCTTCGGTGCAGGGAGCAGGAGCTGAAACTGACAAAGGAGCTACTTCTAAAATAGGATTATCTACATCCAACTCGCTAATACGAGATCTACTACTGCTCCTGGAAGAAGCTTTCCTAACTTTATCCTTTCAAGCTTCTCACGTAGGAAGACAAAGACTTCCATTCATCCTCATTCAGCTTTTCACATTCATTACAAGGGTTATTAAAGGTGCATTCATTCCCTCTACACTTCAAACATACCGTGTGAGGGTCTACCGCAGCTTTCGGTAGCCTCACCTTACACTCAGTCATACAACAAACTCTAAACATAGCAGTTTCTTAGTATCAACATCAGACATCATGAATCCAAGAAAAATCCAAAGAAAAGTCCAATAACTGTCCACAAAATCGCGAATGCCAGGCAACAGATCGGGTACTTCACCAAAAGTCCGTAGAAAACAATCCAGGGCGAAAACGAGAAAAGAATCCAACTGTCAAGAGGTACCGACAACAGGTGTGGTCGACACCGACGACAGAAAAAAATCTGGCAAGAAAGGTATGTTGGTTCTTACACCCGCTTCCCAGCGGCGGGTAAGGTAGATCACCTGACCTACCTGTCGCGTTAGCCGCGAGTTTTGAATTCTGTCGTGACGTCAGAGACGTAAGCTAAGTATATGTCTGACAGGAAAGTTCATGTACAAAATAGAAATACTTAAGCTAACTAAGTAGGATTAACCTCAGCTCCTTTTCCAGCACTGAATCTGCGGATACGTAAGCTCCGAGTGAGAAGCACTTCTCATATGTAACCCTCACGTCTCTTAAATAATAAGTAGCGAAGACAGAGTTACACCTCCAGTATGTGGACTCTATAAGAGCCTGGAGAGACCAAGTCTTGTGAAAAGCCATTGAGGTTGCTATGGCCCTCACTTCATGTGCCTTCCCTCTGAGGAGCTTAAAGTGCTCGTCACCACAGGAGAGATGAACCTCCTTAATTACATCTTTAATGAAAAACGTTAGTGCATTCTTCGAAATGGGTCTCTTCGAATCCTTGACCGAGCACCAGAGGCTTTCTTCTGTACCTCCTAGTTGAGTCTTCTTTGCAAGTAAAAATGATATTGTTATGATACAATAAAGTTTCATACATACTTACCTGGCAGATATATACATAGCTAAGACTCCGTCGTCCCCGACAGAAATTCAAATTTCGCGCCACTCGCTACAGGTAGGTCAGGTGATCTACCGGCCTGCCCTGGGCGGCAGGACTAGGAACCATCCCCGTTTTCTATCATATTTTCTCTCTTCCACCTGTCTCCTGCGGGGAGGCTGGGTGGGCCTTTAATTGTATATATCTGCCAGGTAAGTATGTATGAAACTTTATTGTATCATAACAATATCATTTTCATACAATCAACTTACCTGTCAGATATATACATAGCTGATTGGCACCCTTCGGTGGAGGGTAAGAGACAGCTACTATATGGAATAGACAGGTAAACAAACATATGTAGGTATAAATAAAACCTTGGTTCCTACCTGATAGGTGGTAGACTTCGTGGGTGTTTGCCCAGTAGTCTGCATCACCTCAAGAAACTTTAGCGAGATATATGATCTATGGCCAAGAGTTCTTGTGGGTCTTGCCGATGGGTCTTATCCACTTACTCGGCAGAGCCTAAAAGGACTTTGTCAATGGGTGCTGATCCACTTATATGACAATACACCTTATGAAGGAGCACACAACCAATCCCGACCACCTGATCCAACCATATGTTAGAACTAAGGATTGTTACGAGTTATCCCGAACTCGTCTACAACAACCGTAACTCAAAACCACTACGCACACATACATAATTTTCAAAAAAAAATTATACTCATCTAATTGGATATGACAAGCGTCTCTTACTGAACAAAACAGACGGCCGCCCGTGCGAGCCTAAGTCCTCCATTGTTCGAAGAGACTCTCGAACATATCCAAAAAGAAGAAAAGTATATACATTTTAAGGATTGTGTCGGCTCCCGTACCAGAATCGTATCCGCCGATACGAAAGGACCTAGAGAAAAACACTTCTCATATGTCACACGAACGTCTTTCAAGTAATGAGATGCAAATACTGAGTTGCATCTCCAAAATGTCGTATCTATGATGTTTTTAAGCGACATATTCTTATAAAACGAGAGAGACGTCGCTACAGCTCTTACTTCATGAGCTTTTACTCTCAGTAGTTGTAACTGTTCGTCAGGACAGACCTTATGAGCGTCCGTAATGACGTTTCTTACAAAGAACGCCAGAGCATTCTTGGACATCAGTCTTGTGGGGTCTTTTACCGCGCACCAAAGACCTTGTCTAGAGCCTCCCAACTGACGCTTTCTCTGAAGGTAGAACTTCAGCGCTCTAACAGGGCATAGAGACCTCTCTGTTCTCTGCCTACGAGACTCGACATTCCTTTGACTTCGAATGACTTAGGCCAGGGATTCATGGGATTCTCGTTTTTCGCTAAAACAGGGTCTTAAACGAGCAAATAGCCGAGTCTCCCTTGAATCCTACTTTATCCTGCAGAGCTTGTAATTCACTAATTCTCTTTGCCGTAGCTAAAGATAATAGGAATAGGCATTTTCTAGTTATGTCTCTAAACGATGCCAGATGAGGAGGTTCGAATCTATCCGATGACAGATATTTGAGGGACTACGTCCAGGTTCCAGTTCGGAGGTACTGGTCCTTAGACTTTGAAGTCTCAAAAGATTATGAGATCGTGGAGATCTTTGTTATTTGCCAGATCTAATCCTCTGTTCCTGAATACAGCCGAGAGCATACTTCTGTATCCCTTTATTGTGGATACGGCTAGATGAGATTTTTCTCTCAGGAATAGCAGGAAATCAGCAATTTCCGCTATAGAGGTAGTGGAGGAGGACAACTTCTTGGATCTACACCACCTTCTAAATACCTCCCACTTCGATTGGTATACTTTCGTAGTGGAGGTTCTGCGTGCTCTCGCGATCGCGCTTGCCACTTCGCGAGAAAAGCCTCTCGCTCTGACAAGTCTTTCGATAGTCGAAAGGCAGTCAGAGCGAGAGCGGAGAAGTTTTGATGGTACCTCTTGAAGTGTGGTTGTCTGAGGAAGATCCGTCCTTCTTGGTAGGGATCTTGGAAAGTCTACGATCCACTCTACCACCTCCGTGAACCATTCCTGGGCCGGCCAAAAGGGGGCTATTAACGTCATCCTCGTCTCCTTTGACGCCACAAACTTTTCCATTACTAACCCCAGGATTTTGAATGGGGGAAAAGCATAAACGTCTACTCGAGACCAGTTTAGCAGGAAGGCGTCCACCATAAGTGCTCTTGGATCTTCCACGACCGAGGCAAAACACTGGGAGCCTTTTGAAATGAATGTTGCGAAGAGATCCACATGAGGAGTTCCCCACAGAGATGGCCAGAGATCGAGACACACTTCCTCGTGTAGTGTCCATTCTGTATGAAGGACCTGGTTCCTCCTGCTGAGCCTGTCCGCCTCACATTCCTTACTCCCTGTACGAACCTTGTCAGCAGGGAGATGTTTCCTGTGAGACGTCCAAAGTAATAGATCTCTCGTGAGCTCGTAAAGGAACGAGGAGTGCGTCCCTCCCTGTTTCCGAATGTAGGCAAGTGCGTGGTGTTGTCCACGTTTACTTGCACTACCTTGTCTGACACCAGCGGTTCTAGGCTCTTCAAGGCCAGATGTACGGCGAAGAGCTCTTTGCAGTTTATGTGCCAAGACACCTGTGCTGGTTGCCAGGTGCCTGACACTTCCTCTGAGCCTAATGTCGCTCCCCAACCTCTCTCCGCGCGTCGGAGAACAACACTAGGTCTGGGTTCTGTGTTCTTAGAGAGATCCCTTTCTCTTCCAGAGGGAGCAACCACCATTGTAGGTGTGACTTTATCTCCACTGGAATGGGAAAAACGTCCGACAGTTGTCCGGTTTTTTCCAGCTCCAAGACCTCTTGAGGAAGAATTGAAGCGGACGTACATGCAGTCTTCCTAGAGGGACGAATTGTTGTAGCGAGGAAAGCGTCCCCAGAAGGCTCAACCATTCCCTCGCTGACGTTTGTTGTTCTCTAAGAAGAGAGAGACTATTCGCAAAACCTTTTGCGATTCTCTCTTGCGAAGGAAAAAAACTCGAAAACCCCGAGAATCCATCGAATCCCAGATAGACTAGGTCTTGTCTTGGGGGTCAGCTGAGACTTCTCGAGGTTCACAAGCAATCCCAATGCTTTGATTAAATCGAGAGTTAACTTTAGGTCCTCCAAGCACTGTCTCTCGATCTGGCCCTGATGAGCCAGTCGTCCAGATACATAGAGACATTCACTCCTTTGAGGTGAAGAAACCTCGCCACATTCTTCATCAGGCTTGTGAAGACCTGAGGAGCTGTGGACAGGCCGACACAAGGCTCTGAACTGAAAGATCCTTCCCCCCGTCATGAAACGGAGGTACTTCTTCGATGAAGGGTGGATCGGGACGTGAAAGTAGGCGTCCTGGAGATCTAAAGACACCATCCAATCTCCCTGACGTAATGACGCCATGACTGAAGCAGAAGTCTCCATGGAGAACTTCTCCTTCTGAACAAATTTGTTCAGAGAGCTGACGTCAGTACTGGTCTCCAGCCCAGCTCCGAGGCTTTCGCCACCAGAAAAAGGCGATTGTAAAACCCCGGGGAGCGTTGATCCCGTACCAATTCTATCGCTCTCTTGTCCCACATTTGCTCCACCATCGATCGAAGAGTATCCCTCAGCACAGGATCCTTGTATTTGGCTGATAGTTCCCTTGGTATTGACGTTAAGGGAGGAGTGTTCAGGAAAGGGATACGATATCCCTTCCTTAAGATCGCCAAAGCTGACGCGTCTGCATTTATCAGTGTCCAGGCTTCCACAAATCCCAGGAGCCTGGCACCTACTGGTGCTTGGAGGAGAGAATCTTCATTTTCCTTTCTTAAAAGGGACGAAAAGCAGATCTACCTCTCTTCTCTGGAGCTTCCTCCTTGTGGAAGGTCTGGAGGTCGGAACCCCTCGAAAGGGCTGCACCGTTGTACTGGTCCTTTCTTGTCCGCATGCAGCAAACAGGTTTCTTCTTTCTTGCTGACTGCGTCAGCAGATCCTGAGTTGCTTCTCAGTTAAAGAATGCGCAATGTCCTTTACTAACTGAGAAGGGAACAAAAAGTCAGATAGAGGCGCATATAGAAGTGCTGCTCCTCTGAGCATGTGAGACTGCCTTAGTTAAGAAGGCGCCATATACAGTCCTTTTCTTTAAAATACCGCTCCAAACAAAGAGGTTATTTCAAAAGATCCATCCTGTACCGCCTTGTCAATACAAGACAATATGCATAAAAGGGCTTCAGGTTCGATTTCCTTCCGAATCATGTGCTTTCTGGACATCACCCCAAGGGACCAATCTAAGAAGTTAAAAACTTCCAATACACGAAAGAGTCCCTTGAGGAGATGATCCAGTTCCGAAATACCCATGTAATCCGTGCAGAATTGAGACTTGGACGCCTTGAAGCGTCAACCAAAGTCGAAAAATCTGTTTTCGGTTGTAGAAGGGAGAGCATACCCATATTCTCTCCCGTCTGATACCAAAACGCCTCTTTTCCCTTTTCCCAGCCAATCTTGCTGGAGGCATACAGAAGACTGTCCTTACTAAGTCTTTCTTAGACTTTCATCCAAGAGTCTAAGGAATGTAAAGCTCTTTTCATCGATATGGTAGGTTTCATTTTGAGAAAAGACGAAGGCTTCTTCGTCTAGTACTGGAAAAGAGCGAGTCGCGGAGAAGGAGGAGCGGCAGGAGTCAACTCGTCTCCGTACTCCTCCAGCAGTAGGGTAGTCAACACCTTATAGTTAGAGAGACCTTCTCTTCCACTATATTCGTCATCCGAGTTTTCCTCTAAATCGGGAGTCCACATGCTTCTCCGCGTCCTTTCCGAACGTTCGTCTTCTTGAGGAGACAAACTCCTAATAGGAGAGGGGCTAAGGGAATGATACTCCTTCCTCTTTCCGCTCTAATAGTCTTGAAGGCGTCATAGGCTTCTGCTTCTCTAGAATTTTAGAAGACGCTTCCCGCTTACATGACGCTTCCCGTTCGGCAAGCGTCATGGATGACGTCTTTTTGCTGACGTCTCGATGACGCTTCGCGCTTGGAAGACGCTCCGCTCTCCAAAGGCGTCCTACTTGGCGTCATAATATTGGAGGGAGCGTCATGTCTATGCTCCTTTTCCAATGACGCTTCGCGTCTAAAAGACGTCTTACAGTCTCTCTGGCGTTACGACACTCTCGTAAGCACTTGTTCTCGCTCTCGAACTAGACGTTTCTGTAAGACGTTTAGCCGTTTCCCGTCTGTAGACGCTTCTCGTTGAACAGGTGAGAGAGACGAGACTTCTTAATTGGAAGCGTCACGTCCTTCCGACGTGGCGCTAAAACTCCCACTAAAGATGACAGTTGCTCTTGAACTGCCATGATGATCTTTCTTGACGCTTTCTCCCACGTCCAGTGCATGACGTCTTTCGTCATCACTAGGGGGAGAAGAAGGAAAGGGTACTTCCGCGTACACGTCAGGTGACGCTGACGTCCCCTTCGCTTCTGCTAGAAGACGGAGCGGTCATCTGAGAAACGCTCTGGACTAGAATCAATGTCAGGCTTCATATGACGCTTCAGCGGTATCGACAAGTTTGATTCCTTCCACCCTCGTTTAGGTGAGGGAGAGGGAGATGACGAGAAACACTCGCGAATGACGCTTTTCTAAAGCGCCCTTGAGCCGCCTGCCACGAAGCAGAGCTAGCTGAAGGGACGTCTGACCGTTGGGGATCCCCCACAAACCTCCTTAAGGCTTTCGACTTTCCTTCTCCTCTGGGCTTGTGAGCTTGGAAGAGGTCTAGGCCTGGGAGCGTCGCAGGGACGATCAAACGCCCCCTCCACAACACTGGGAGAACTCACTTCACAGTAATGTTCACTTCACTAGCCTTACCTTTGAAGTCCGCCATCTTGGACTTCATGTCTCTAATTGTAGCTTTCAGATTGGCGATTCCGATGCCGAATCCGAAAAGCACTCTGAGAATGAGATACATAGGGAGAATCTACATCAGTAGGATTAGAATTATCAGTAAAAGGCTCAATAGGCCTTGAACTCACACCTTTCAATCGTCTAATTCTATCCCTCTCTAACTAAATTCTTCAAATAGAAGTCAAAGTCTTCCACTCTTCTGCATTCAATCCCTCGCATTCCTTACAAGTATTAATAGCAGAACACTGAAACCCCCCTACATTTACGGCATACAGTGTGAGGATCAACCGAAGCTTTCGGTATCCTCACCCTGCAGCCTACATTCACACACATTCTCACACTCACATTAGAATCAGACTACTGAGGAAAAATCAAAAGAGTTATCCAAAAACAGTCCACAGTAGCGAATGCCAAAACACGATCCAAATACGTCACCAAAAAGCCGAAAAACGTTGATACAAATGTTGAAAAATGAATCTAAGTCAGGAGGTAATAACAACAATGTTGATACCACCGGCGACAGAGAAAAATATGATAGAAAACGGGGATGGTTCCTAGTCCTGCCGCCCAGGGCAGGCCGGTAGATCACCTGACCTACCTGTAGCGAGTGGCTGCGAAATTTTGAATTCTGTCGGGGACGACGGAGTCTTAGCTATGTATATATCTGACAGGTAAGTTGATTGTATGAAACTTGAGGGTTCTGACAGGACACAAAGTCCTCTCCAGTTCTTTCCCTGTAATTGAAGAAAGCCCTTTCACTTCAAAGCTTCTTGGCCATGGCTTGGAAGGGTTTTCATTCTTCGCTAAGAAGAGTGGCTTTAATGAGCAAATAGCTGAGTTCTTCTTAAAGCCAACCCTGCCTTCCAAGGCTTGTAGCTCACTTATCCTTTTTGCTGTTGCTAGAGCGAGCAGGAACAACGACTTTCTCATCAAGTCTCTAAAGGAAGCTTTATGAGAAGGTACGAACTTTTCAGTCATGAGGTATTTACGGACCACATCCAAGTTCCAACTAGGGTTCCTATTGGTCTGGTTTTTCGAGGTCTCGAAAGACCTAATAAGATCATGCAGATCCTTGTTGTCTGAAACATCCAGGCCTCTATGCCTGAAAACAGAGGCCAGCATACTTCTGTAGCCTTTAATCGTTGATACGGTCCAGATTACATTTTTTCCTTAAGTAAAGGAGAAAATCAGCAATGTCCGTTACAGAGGTACTGGAAGAGGATACTTTCTAAGCCTTGCTCCATCTTCTAAACACCTCCCACTTCAACTGGTACACGCGTAAAAATGATATTGTTATAATACAATAAAGTTTCATACATACTTACCTGGCAGATATATACATAGCTAAGACTCCGTCGTCCCCGACAGAAATTCAAATTTTCGCGCCACTCGCTACCGGTAGGGTCAGGTGATCTACCGGCCTGCCCTGGGCGGCAGGACTAGGAACCATTCCCGTTTTCTATCATATTTTCTCTCTTCCACCTGTCTCCTGCGGGGAGGCTGGGTGGGCCATTAATCGTATATATCTGCCAGGTAAGTATGTATGAAACTTTATTGTATTATAACAATATCATTTTCATACAATGAACTTACCTGTCAGATATATACATAGCTGACTGGCACCCTTTGGTGGAGGGTCAGAGACAGCTAATATGGAATAGACAGGTAAAACAACATATGTGTAGGTATAAAAGAAAAAACCTTGGTTCCTACCTGATAGGTGGTAGACTTCGTGGATGTAGCCCGGTAGTCTGCATCACCTCAAGACTTTAGCAGAGCCTAAAAGGACTTTGTCAATGGGTACTGGACCACTTCTATGACAACACACCTTGTGAAGGAGCATAACCAATCCTGACCACCTGATCCTTACCACTATGTTAGTATATAGAATTGTTCTGAGTTATCCCTGAACTCATAACAAACAACCCATAACTCGAAACGAAAAACTCATTTATACAAAAATTCTAAAAAAAAAAATTTTAAATACTCCCCTAAAAGATATCACAAGAGTTCCTTACTGAACAACAGTGACTGGCCGCCAGTGCAGCCACCAAGCCTCTTTGTCAGCAGGAATCTAGAAACATATCTAGTAGAAGGTATGTACAAATTTAAGGATTGGTGTTTGCTCCCGTACCCAGTATTGTATCCGCGATACAAATGGTCCCAGAGAAAAACATTTCTCGTAGGTCACGCGAACGTCTTTAAGATAGTGAGATGCAAAAACTGAATTGCACCTCCAATATGTCGTGTCAATGATTTTCTTTAATGACATATTCTTCTGAAAAGAGAGAGACGTCGCCACTGCTCTAACTTCATGGGCTTTTACTCTTAAAAGCGGAAAAGAGTCGTCAGGACAGAACTTGTGAGCATCCGTAATGACGCTCCTAATGAAGAAAGCTAATGCGTTCTTAAGACATGATTCTTGTGGGTCCTTAATCGAACACCAAAGACTTTGTCTAGAGCCTCCCATTTGTTTCTTTCTTTGTAAGAAGAACTTCAAGGCTCTTACCAGGCAAAGAGACCTCTCTGTTTCTCTCCCTACTAGACTCGATAAGCCTTTGATCTCGAATCTCTTGGGCCAGGGATTCGCATGGATTTTCATTTCTTCGCTAGAAACAGAGTTCTAAACGAGCAAAAGGCCGAGTCTTTGTTAAAGCCGACTTCATCTTCTAGGGCATGAAGTTCGCCAACTCTTTTGGCTGTCGCCAAAGATAGGAGAAACAAGCATTTTCTTGTTATATCCCTGAACGAAGCTACGTGGGGGAGGCTCAATCTGTCCGACGAAAGGAACTTGAGAAACTACGTCCAGGTTCCAGCTGGTGGAGTTAGTTCCTTCGATTTTGTCATTTTTTCAAACGATCTAATCAAGTCGTGCAGGTCTTTATTGTCAGCAATGTCTAGGCCTCTGTTTCTAAATACTGCCGACAGCATGCTCCTGTATCCTTTGATTGTCGATACAGACAAATGAGAGACCCTCTCTCAAGAACAACAGGAAAATCGGCGATTTCGGTTATAGAGGTACTGGAGGAGGACAACTTCTTAGACTTGCACCACCTTCTGAATACCTCCCACTTCGACTGATAGACTCGTCTAGTGGAAGCTCTGCGGGCTCTAGCGATAGCGCTTGCAGCTTCGCGAGAAAACCCCTCGCTCTGACAAGTCTTTCGATAGTCGAAAGGCAGTCAGAGCGAGAGCGGGGAGGTTTTGATGAAACCTCTCGAAGTGTGGCTGTCTGAGAAGATCCATCCTTTTTGGAAGGGATCTTGGGAAGTCTACTGTCCACTCCAGCACCTCTGCAAACCAATCTTGTGCTGGCCAAAACGGGGCTATCAGGGTCATCCTTGTCCCGTTGGACGCTACGAATTTTCTCACCACTTGTCCAGGATTTTGAAGGGGGAAAGCGTACACGTCCACATGAGACCAGTCCAGCAGGAAGGCGTCGACCACGAGAGCTCTTGGGTCTTCCACCACTGAACAAAAGACTTCCAGCCTTTTGGAAAGGAATGTGGCGAACAGATCTACGTGAGGAGTGCCCCAAAGATCCCAAAGACTCTGACACACCTCTGAATGAAGAGTCCATTCTGTGTGAAGGACCTGGCTTCTCCTGCTCAGGTCTGTCCGCCCTGATGTTTCTCGTCCCTGAACAAATCTTGTTAGGAGGGCGATGTTTCTTTGTGAGGCCCAAATTAGCAGATCTCTTGCTATCTCGTAAAGCGACACCGAGTGTGTTCCTCCCTGCTTCCGAATGTAGGACAGGGCTGTAGTGTTGTCCACATTCACTTGGACCACACTGTTCGTCACAAAGGGTTCAAAGAACTTTAGCGCTAAGTGAACTGCTAGAAGTTCTTTGCAATTTATGTGCCATGGACACCTGTGCTGCCTTCCAGGTGCCTGACACTTCTCTCGGTCCTAGTGTTGCTCCCCAACCCTTCTCCGATGCGTCGGAATACAACACTCGGTTTGGGTTCGGAACTTCCAGAGAAATTCCCTTGTTCTCTTTTAGAGGGGACAACCACCATTGCAGGTGTGGTTTCATCTCCCTTGGAAGGAGAAAACTGTCGGAGAGAAGTCCCGTCTTCCAGTTCCACGATCTCCTTAGGAAAAACTGAAGAGGGCGAAGATGTAGTCTTCCTAGAGGAAAGAACTGTTCGAGCGAGGAAAGGGTGCCTAGTAGGCTTAACCATTCCCTCGCCGAAGTTCGTTCTTTCCCTAAGAAGAGAGAGACTTTTTCCAAGCCTCTCACGATTCTCTCTTGCGAAGGAAATACTCGAAAACCCCGAGAATCCATCTGAATCCCCAGATAGACCAAGTTCTGTCTGGGAATCAGCTGTGACTTCTCGAGGTTCACGAGTAGTCCCAACGCCTTTATCAGGTCTAGGGTCAAAGAAAGGTCCTCCCCAAAACACTGTCTCTCTGTTCTGGCCCTGATGAGCCATCGTCCAAATATAGAGAGATGTTGACGCCTTTGAGGTGAAGAAACCTCGCATTCTTCATCAGGCTTGTGAAGACCTGAGGCGCGTGGATAGGCCGAAACACAAGGCCCTGAACTGAAAGATCCTTCCCCCGTCATGAAACGGAGGGTACTTCTTTTCGACGAAGGGTGAATCGGGACATGAAAATAGCGTCCTGGAGATCCAGCGGACACCATCCAATCTCCTTGACGTAACGCCGCAAGGACTGAGGCCGAAGTCTCCATAGAGAACTTCTCCTTTCGAACGAACTTGTTCAGAGCGCTGACATCTAGAACTGGTCTCCAGCCCCCCGAGGCTTTCGCAACCAGGAAAAGCCGATTGTAAAAACAAAACCCCGGAGAGTTTTGCTCTAGAACCAGTTTCTATAGCTCTTTTGTCCCACATTTGATTCACCATCAGACGAAGAGTATCCCTCAGTACAGGGTCCCTGTCTGGCTGACAGTTCCCGTGGAATGGTCGTTAGTGGAGGGACTGTCTTGGAAGGGGATAAGATATCCCTTCCTGATTATGGACATGGAAGAGGCGTCTGAGTTTATGAGTGACCAGGCGTCTGCAAATTCGAGAATCCTGGCCCCCACTGGTGTTTGGAGGCTGTCTGTCTCACTTCCCTTTCTTTAAGGGACGGGAAGGAGCCTTACCTCTCCTCTCAAGACCTCTTCTCTTAGAGGTAGCTCTGGAGAGAGGCCCCCCTCGAAAGGGCTGAACGTAGAAGTCGGTCCTTTCTTGTCAACAGAAACAAGAGGTCTCTTCTTCCTTGCAGTTTGCAGGAGAAGATCCTGAGTCGCCTTTCTCAGTCAGTGATCGAGAAATGTCCTTCACTAACTGAGAAGGAAACAGGAAGTCAGACATGGGAGCGAAAACCAGGGCTGCTCTCTGTGAGGGAGAAACCGCCTTTGTTAGGAATGAACTAAAAATACTCCTCTTCTTAAGGAGTAACTGCTCCGAAAAGAGAGGAGATTTCTCCCGATCCGTCTTGTACGCCTTGTTCTTAATACAAGCAAGAATACTGAGAATGACTTCGGGGTCAAGACCATCCGAGTCATGAGCTTTCTTAGACATCACCCCAAGGGACCAGTCTAGGAAATTAAACACTTCCAAAATATGGAAGAGTCCCTTGAGGAGATGATCCGTCTCCGAAATAGCCCAAGACACGCGAGCTCCATTCACAAAGCGTGTCTCCTTGACGAGTCAACCAAGGTTGAAAAGTCCGCTTCGGCTGCCGCTGGAAGAGAAAGGCCCATGTTCTCCCAGTTCGGTACCAGAAACCTCTCCTGCCAGAAAGTATGGCTGGAGGCATACAGAAGGTGGTCCTGCCCAGATCCTTCTTAGACAACATCCATTTGTCTAAGGACTGAAGCGCTCTCTTCATAGAGATCGTAGGTCTCATCTTCAAGGACCGACGAAGACTTAGGCACAGTCGCACTCGAAAACAGTGATCGAGGCGAAGGAGGAGCGGCAGGAGTTAAAGAATCTCCGTATTCTCGTAAAAGAAGGTTCAGTTAGAACTTTATAGTTCGAGACACTTCTCTCCGTCACCCTCTTCTTCCGAATCTCCTTCCTCTACCTTGTGGAGAATCGGCCTGAAAAACGAGAGGATCTTCATCCCGTTCTCTCTCTACGGTGACAAACTCCTACTAGGAGGAGGGGCTCATAGAGTGAACCGACTCTCTCTCACGTCTAAAAGAAGTCTCGCGTCTGCTTGACTTCTCGTGCCTGAACAGCTCCTCGCGCTTGGCTGGCGCCTCGCGCATTTGTCTGGCGCCTCGCGCTTGGCTGGCGCTTTCACGCTTGGCTGGAGTACCTGGCTATCTCGCGCTGGCGACGGTCTCGCGCTGTGGCGCCTCACGCAACTCGCGGACCTGGCTGATTCCTCGCGCCTGGCTGGACGTCTCGCGCTTGTCTGGCGCCTCACGCAAACTCCTCGCGCCTGGCTGAATCCTCGCGCTTGGCTGGCGCCTCGCGCTTGGCAGGCGCCTCGCGCTTGGCTGAATCCTCACGCCTAGCAGGCGCCTCGCGCCTGGCTGGCGCCTCAGGCCTGAGCGTATCCTGATCTCGAGCAACTCGCTCGGAAAGATCCTGACGTTTGTACGACTCTTCTTGCCTGGTAAGACGTCCTATGTCTGGCGGACGCTTCACGTCTGGCTGGAGAAAGAAGACGAGACTTCTTATTAGGAAGTCTAGCGTCCTTCTTGCGAGGGGGGATGGGGGACCCTGAAAGAACTCCAACCAAAAGAGGCAATCTGCTCTTGAATTGCAAGCAAAATCCTCTTGGAAGCCACCCCAGCGTTCCTCTTCAATAGAAGAAGCAGGAGAACTCGAAGGAGTGCGATCATCAAATACATCTCTAGGAGGCGTCGAAACCAGCTTAGCCTTCTTGATAGAAGAAGGAGCTTCCTCCGAGAAGCGCTCCGGGCTCGAGTCGAACGCGCGCTCTTTCCAATGCCTTTTCAGTGGCCTAGAAAGATCAGAGTCCTTCCACCCTCGTTTAGGTGAAGGAGAACCGGACGGCGAGAAAATCTCGTAGGACGCTTCTATTTGAGCGGTCCTGAGCAGACTGTAACGAAACAGAACCTGCTGAAGGGACGCCTGACCGTTGGGGATTCCCCACAACCTCCGTACGACTTTTCGACTTTCCTACTCCTCTGGGTATGTGAGTTTGGAAGAGGTCTAGGCCTGGGAGCATCGCAGGGACGGTCAGACGCACCTCCACAACACTGGGAACACTCACTTCACTTTGTAATTCACAATCACTAGCCTTACCTGCATGGCCGCCATCTTTGTCTTCATTTTACGAAGAGTAGCCTTCAGATTGGCGATTTCAGAAGCCGAATCCGAATGCAAAGCCTGTGAGGATTCAGATACATAGGGAGAATCATATTCATTAACAAAAGGAGAGTTAGACTCAGAAAAAGGCTCAATAGGCCTTGTACTCACACTCTTTTGTGCAGCCCGTCTAACTAACTATCCCTGCTCAACTTCTTCAAGTAAGAAGTTAGAGTCTTCCGTTCATTAGCATCCAACTTTTCCACACTCAATACAGGTGTTAGCCAAAGAACAGTCAAACCCCCTACAGTTACGACATACAGTGTGAGGATCAACCGAAGCCTTCGGTATCCTCACCTTGCAGCCTACATTCACACACACTCTCACACTAACACTTGAATCAGACATTCTATTAGAAAAATCAAAAAGCAAGTCCAAATCCAGTCCACAGTAGCGAATGCCAAACAACGATCCAGTACGTCACCAAGAAATCCAATAAAGATGATCAATAAAGTCTTGAAAGCGAATTCCAGTCAGGAGGTAGTAACAACAATGTTGATACCAACGCGACAGAGAAAATATGATAGAAAAGGGAAAACGGGATGGTTCCTAGTCCTGCCGCCCAGGGCAGGCAGGTAGATCACCTGACCTACCGGTACGCGAGTGGCGCGAAATTTGAATTTCTGTCGGGGACGACGGAGTCTTAGCTATGTATATATCTGACAGGTAAGTTCATTGTATGAAAGAAAATCCCCTCGCTCTAACAAGTCCTTCGATAGTCTGAAGGCAGTCAGACTTAGAGCGGGGAGGTTCTTGTGAAATCTGTCGAAGTGGGGCTGTCTGAGAAGATCACTCCTTAGTGGGCGCGACCTGGGAAGATCCACTATCCACTCCAGTACCTCTGTAACCCAGTCTAGGGCTGGCCAGAAGGGAGCAATTAACGTCAGCTTCGCTCCTTCTGAGAAAGCAAACTTCCTTATTACCTCCCCTACCAGTCTCGAAAGGGGTAAAAAGCGTACCCGGTCTACGCCCAGCCCCCAGTCCAGCAGGAGGCCGTCTCTTGGGCCTGCAATTGGGGAGCAATAATTCTCCAGTCTCTTGTTCCAATTGGTTGCGAACAAGTCTATATTTGGTCTTCCCCATAATTCCCACAGCTGATCGCAAACTTGTGGATGGAGGGTCCACTCTGTGGGGAGGACTTGGTTTTTCCTGCTGAGAAGATCTGCACGGACGTTTCTTTCTCCCTGCACGAACCTGGTAAGAAGAGAGATTTTCCTCTCCTGTGCCCAGAGCAGCAACTCCTTCACTGTCTTGTAAAGGGAGAATGAATGCGTTCCTCCCTTTTTCCTGATATAGGCTAGGGCTGTCGTATTGTCTGAGTTGATCTGAATGACAGATCCTGAGATCTGCTTCTAGAAGTGAGTGAGTGCCAAATGAATGCCTTTTAACTCTTTCTTGTTTATGTGCCAGGACACCTGTTCTCCCCTCCAGGTGCCTGACACTTCTTCCGTGCCTAGCGTTGCTCCCCATCCTGACTCCGACGCGTCTGCAAACAACGCTCGGAGAGGTCTCTGTAAGTGCAGAGAGATTCCTTTGCTGAGCTTCTGTGGATCCAACCACCAGCGGAGATCCTCCTTGATCTCGTCCGTCAGATGGAAGGAGTCTCCTAGATCTTGGGACCTCTGATCCCATCTCTCCCTCAGGTAAAACTGAAGGGGTCTGAGGTGCAGCTTCCTAAAGAAACGAACTGTTCCAACGAGGAGAGGGTTCCCAGCATACTCATCCAATCCCTCACGGAACAATATTCTTTCTTTAGAAAGGCTGCAACCTTCGCTAAGCAGCGTTCTCTTCTTTCCTGTGATGGAGACGCAAGAAAACCCCGAGAATCCATCTGAATCCCCAGATAGACAATGCTTTGCTGGGGAACCAGTTGGGACTTCTCGGGGTTGACTAGGAGTCCCATAGACTGAGTCAACTTTAGAGTGATTGAAAGGTCCTCCAGACATTGAACCTTTGATTTGGCCCGTATGAGCCAGTCGTCTAAGTACATGGAGATCCTTATCCCTTCTAAATGCAGCCAATGAAGCTACATTCTTCAGGATGCCCGTAAAGACTTGAGGGGCCGTCGAAAGTCCGAAGCACTGCGCTCGAAATTGGAAAACTCTTCCCTGAGACACGAACCTTAGATATTTCCTTGATGCCGGATGAATTGGCACATGGAAATATGCATCTTGAAGGTCCAGGGACACCATCCAGTCCCCTGGACGAAGTGCAGAAAGAACAGAGGAAGCAGTTTCCATCGAGAACTTCTTCTTTATCACGAAGAAGTTCAGTGCGCTTACATCTAAAACCGGCCTCCACCCTCCCGAGGCTTTCGGCACTAGGAATAGCCGATTGTAGAAACCTGGGGAATGGAGCTCTTGCACCGGTTCTATGGCTTCTTTCTTTAGCATTAGGTCTACTGCTTGCAGAAGAGCTTGGCTCCGGACAGGATCTTTGTACCTTGCCGTTAACTCCCTTGGAGTTGTTGTTAAGGGAGGTTTTGCCCTGAAGGGGAAGGGGATCAAGTATCCTCTTTCGAGGATTGAGAGGGTCCAGCTGTCCGCCCCTCTCTGCGCCCAGACTCTGGCAAAGTTCATCAGTCTAGCGCCTACCATTGTCTGGAGGACTTCCTGTTCACTTTGCCTTCCTGAAAGGTCTTCTGGAAGGTCTTCCTCTTTGATCGGGCCTCTGACCTCTGAGAGAGACTCTCGAAGAGGAGGCTCCCCGAAAGGGCTGCTGAAGGGGCACCCTCTCTTTCTTGGCAACGGGAACCGCAGGTCTAAACCTCTTAGCAGATTGGGTCAGGAGGTCCTGTGTGGCTTTTCCCGCTAAAGACTTAGCGATATCCTTGACTGTGTCCTGGGGAAAAAGGTGGCTCGAAAGAGGCGAGTACAATAAGGAATAGTTGGAATGGTTCTACGTACTTGGGTAGAGGGCGCACAGGTGGTGCACCTGACTACCCAATCGGCGATTGCCGCGAGTTTTGAAATTCTGCCGTGACGTCGGGGGCGTAAGCTATATATATAACTACCAGGTGAGTTAGATATTTGAAACCACCAACCCAGGCCTTCAAGGTGGACAGAGCGGAGTCCCAAATCGCCTCGACAGCCTGAAAGAGAGGGTTAGTATTAATACTTAAGAATACTTAAGGTTAATTTATGATATACAATGATTGACATATCACGAAACATATTGGTCATTGGAGTAATCATGTGAAGGTTTAGTATCCGAAGCATTACTTACCCCGGAGGAGACCTGATCCACGAACTCATAGCAGATCGTGCAGCTCTCATGGTGCCAGACCAACAACTCGTTGTACCGGATCGCACAGGTAGCGTGGGTCCGGCAAACCTCGTGCCCACAGGGGTCTTGCAGTACGGCATTACAGCCTGACTCCATACAGTAGGTGACCTGTAAGTGAAATAATACATGAGTATCAACACTAACATCCTGGACTAAGTCCGTGATGTGATATATCATAACACCGGAATGCTCCAGAGTTAAAAGATAATAAGG
Organism: Macrobrachium nipponense; assembly: GCF_015104395.2. Taxonomy (NCBI): domain Eukaryota; kingdom Metazoa; phylum Arthropoda; class Malacostraca; order Decapoda; family Palaemonidae; genus Macrobrachium; species Macrobrachium nipponense. Next base: position 124,598,488 of record NC_087200.1, read on the forward strand.
ACTAGTCTCTACCTGGTCTTCTGCCGTGAAATGTGGTGAGTCGTCCGACAGGATCGGTAGAACAGCTTGAATCAGTGTGTCTCCGGCATTGCCAGAGGACAAAAGATCACTGAAACAGGAGTAACACCTAACCCTTACGCCGGAGCGAGGAGTACTTGGAACGGCGGGTGAGGAGCAGGAGGGGACCAATAATAAATGGCGGGGTTGACAACCCCGCAATCAAAATCTTAAAATTAGAATAAGCAGGTGGTGAAACCCGGGTAGGTAGCGGGGTCTCCGCCAACTTAAACTAAGATAATGGATGTTAAGAATAAACGTAAACATGCATAAAACTAAACTGAAATGATGGCGGAGCCCACCTGAAGTCACTGGTCCTGGGACCTGGCTGTGCCGGGGCCCTGACCCGCCAGAGCAGGAGGCTGGTGACTCGGGGTAGGGGAGCGCGGCCTGAGAGCCGAGGAGATCCGAGCATAGCCGAGCCTGGTGGCCAACTGAGACTCGGCCAGGCAGGGGTCCCCCTGGTACTCTATGGGGAGAGTGGTATGGAGCCGAGCTGGCGTCGAGTGTCCCCCAGCTAACTCCCGTATCCCCCCGCGTGGGGGGGAGGAAGGGAGGGAGCTCGGATCGGTTGCCTGGAACAATGTGAACGTGCGTATCTCCCCCCCGGAGGGGAAAGAGAGCATGGGGGACCGACACTGGGTGGCTCATAGCAGTCGCCTGGAACCTTCTCGGTCGTGGGATGAGCCACGCGGTGAGAAAGACCATGCGATTCAAGGTGGCCTAGGCCAGCCAGAACCGTCTCGATAAGCATGAATACAAAATAACATCCTAACCAAACATGGGGGAGAAGGAAAGAAACATGATGAAGAGAAAGAGGTGTCCTGGAGAAGCTGGATCGTACCAACCGAGAAGGAAGGGCGAACCTAGCGACTCTTAGCAGCTAGCCTATGCTGATACATAGAAACGTAGGGCGGTGACCAGGGTGGCTCAGGACATGAGATAAAGGACCAGAATCCCTAAAGAAGCCTATCGTAGAGACCTGACAACTAAAAGAACATGCACTCATGCACTCCGAGTTGAAGGAAACGACGTAGGCTATGAGCCTAGAGTGAACTCGTAAACAACCCCCGTGTAAGTAAATTACGTAAATGACACGTCAATAATGCATCATCAAAAGAATAATAATGTACTGCTAAAATATTCGAGCACAAACGGTATACAGGACTGAGAGTAGCACGAAACAAAGGAACACGTGTGCGCGGCTCGGGAACAATGCCGTCTGGGACGCCGTCTATAACAACCTAAATAAAATGGTTAAACAGGTCCATGGCAGTCGTAAGTGTTATAAAACATTAATAGCAGTACTTAACTTGGATGCAGAAAAATCTTGACGTTGCATGGTGAAGATAAAGAAATTCCAGAAGGAACACAACACAGAGCAGAAAAAATATGTGCGGTGTGGATCGTGCTAACGAAAGGAATGATGTCAGAGGCGCTAGCCGTAACGGTAGCGAGGAGTGGGCCTTAGGTCGGCTCCTCTTTAGTAGAGGGATTTTGAAGAAGGATGAATCTAAATGGCAAAGGACCCCTGGTAGTGGTTTCACTCGCCCCAGAAACCATACTGACACCTTTAAATAAGGTGAGCAAGCCAGAATATTCTGGCATTTCCATATTAGCTTTTTTCTCTGGTATGTTAGCAATAATTTACCTTAGAAATGTGTGCTAAAGGGACATTTCACGTAGCGACGACAGGCTGAGCCAGAAATGATATTGTTATGTTACAATAAAGTTTCATACATACTTACCTGGCAGATATATACATAGCTAAGACTCCGTCGTCCCCGACAGAAATTCAAATTTCGCGCCACTCGCTACAGGTAGGTCAGGTGATCTACCGGCCTGCCCTGGGCGGCAGGACTAGGAACCATCCCCGTTTTCTATCATATTTTGCTCTCTTCCACCTGTCTCCTGCGGGGATGGCTGGGTGGGCCTTTAATTGTATATTATCTGCCAGGTAAGTATGTATGAAACTTATTGTAAACATAACAATATCATTTTCATACAATCAACTTACCTGTCAGATATATACATAGCTGATTGGCACCCTGGTTCGGCGGGTGGAGGGTAAGAGACAGCTACTATATGGAATAGCCAGGTAAACAACATATGTTGTAGGTATAAAATAAAACCTTTGGTTCCTACCTGATAGGTGGTAGACTTCGTGGGTGTTTGCCCAGTAGTCTGCATCACCTCAAGAAACTTTAGCGAGATATATGATCTATGGCCAAGAGTTCTTGTGGGTCTGCCGATGGGGTCTTATCGCTTACTCGGCAGAGCCTGAAAGGACTTGTCAATGGGTGCTGATCCACTTATATGACAATACACCTTATGAAGGAGCACACAACCAATCCCGACCACCTGATCCTAACCATATGTTAGAACTAAGGATTGTTCCGAGTTATCCCCTAACTCGTCACAACAACCGTAACTCAAAACCACTACGCACACATACATAATTTTCAAAAAAATTATACCCAACTAATTGGATATGACAAGAATTCTCTTACTGAACAACATAGACGGCCGCCCGTGCGAGCCTAAGTCCTCCATTGTTCGAAGAGACTCTCGACCATATCCAAAAAGAAGAAAAGTATATACATTTAAGGATTGGTGTCGGCTCCCGTACCCAGAATCGTATCTGCCGATACGAAAGGACCTAGAGAAAAACACTTCTCATATGTCACACGCACGTCTTTCAAGTAATGAGATGCAAATACTGAGTTGCATCTCCAATATGTCGTATCTATGATGTTTTTAAGCGACATATTCTTATAAAACGAGAGAGACGTCGCTACCGCTCTTACTTCATGAGCTTTTACTCTCAGTAGTTGTAACTGTTCGTCAGGACAGACCTTATGAGCGTCCGTAATGACGTTTCTTACAAAGAACGCCAGAGCATTCTTGGACATCAGTCTTGTGGGGTCTTTTACCGCGCACCAAAGACCTTGTCTAGAGCCTCCCAACTGACGCTTTCTCTGAAGGTAGAACTTCAGCGCTCTAACAGGGCATAGAGACCTCTCTGCTTCTCTGCCTACGAGACTCGCCATTCCTTTGACTTCGAATGACTTAGGCCAGGGATTCGTGGGATTCTCGTTTTTCGCTAAAAACAGGGTCTTAAACGAGCAAATAGCCGAGTCTCCCTTGAATCCTACTTTATCCTGCAGAGCTTGTAATTCACTAATTCTCTTTGCCGTAGCTAAAGATAATAGGAATAGGCATTTTCTAGTTATGTCTCTAAACGATGGCCAGATGAGGAGGTTCGAATCTATCCGATGACAGATATTTGAGGACTACGTCCAGGTTCCAGTCGGAGGTACTGGTTCATTAGACTTTGGAAGTCTCAAAAGATCTTATGAGATCGTGGAGATCTTTATTATTTGCCAGATCTAATCCTCTGTTCCTGAATACAGCCGAGAGCATACTTCTGTATCCCTTTATTGTGGATACGGTTAGATGAGATTTTTTCTCAGGAATAGCAGGAAATCAGCAATTTCCGCTATAGAGGTAGTGGAGGAGGACAACTTCTTGGATCTACACACCTTCTAAATACCTCCCACTTCGACTGGTATACTTTCGTAGTGGAGGTTCTGCGTGCTCTCAGCGATCGCCACTTTCGCGAGAAAAGCCTCTCGCTCTGACAAGTCTTTCGATAGTCGAAAGGCAGTCAGAGCGAGAGCGGGGAGGTTTTGATGGTTACCTCTTGACTGTGGTGTCTGAGAAGATCCGTCCTTCTTGGTAGGGATCTTGGAAGTCTACGATCCACTCTACCACCTCCGTGAACCATTCCTGGGCCGGCCAAAAGGGGGCTATTAACGTCATCCTCGTCTCCTTTGACGCCACAAACTTTTTCATTACTAACCCCAGGATTTGAATGGGGGAAAAGCATAAACGTCTACTCGAGACCAGTTTAGCAGGAAGGCGTCCACCATAAGTGCTCTTGGATCTTCCACGACGAGCCAAAACACTGTGAGCCTTTTTTGAAATGAATGTTGCGAAGAGATCCACATGAGGAGTTCCCCACAGAGACCAGAGATCGAGACACACTTTCCTCGTGTAATGTCCATTCTGTATGAAGGACCTGGTTTCCTCCTGCTGAGCCTCCCGTCCGCCCTCACATTCCTTACTCCCTGTACGAATCTTGTCAGCAGGGAGATGTTCCTGTGAGAAGTCCAAAGTAATAAGAATCTCGTCGTGAGCTCGTAAAGGAAACCAGGAGTGAGTCCCTCCCTGTTTCCGAATGTATGCAAGTGCGGTGGTGTTGTTCCACGTTTACTTGCACTACCTGTCTGACACCAGCGGTTCTAGGCTCTTCAAGGCCAGATGTACGGCGAAGAGCTCTTTGCAGTTTATGTGCCAAGACACCTGTGCTGGTTCCCAGGTGCCTGACACTTCTCCGAGCCTAATGTCGCTCCCCAAACCTCTCTCCGACGCGTCGGAGAACAACACTAGGTCTTTGGGTTCTGTGTTTTCTTAGAGAGATCCCTTTGTTCTCTCCAGAGGGGAGCAACCACATTGTAGGTGTGACTTATCTCCACTGGAATGGGAAAAAACGTCCGACAGTTGTCCGGTTTTCCAGTCCAAGACCTCTTGAGGAAGAATTGAAGCGGACGTACATGCAGCCTTACCTAGAGGGACGAATTGTTGTAGCGAGGAAAGCGTACCCAGAAGGCTCAAACCATTCCCTCGCTGACGTTTGTTGCGTTCTCTAAGAAGAGAGAGACTATTCGCAAACCTTTTGCGATTCTCTCTTGCGAAGGGAAAAACTCGAAAAACCCCGAGAATCCATCCGAATCCCACCCCGATAGGACTAGGTCTTTGTCTGGGGGTCAGCTGAGACTTCTCGAGGTTCACAAGCAATCCCAACGCTTTGATTAAATCGAGAGTTAACTTTAGGTCCTCCAAGCACTGTCTCTCCGATCTGGCCCTGATGAGCCAGTCGTCCCAGATACATAGAGACATTCACTCCTTTGAGGTGCAGAAACCAAATCGCCACATTCTTCATCAGGCTTGTGAAGACCTGAGGAGCTGTGGACAGGCCGAAACACAAGGCTCTGAACTGAAAGATCCTTTCCCCCCGTCATGAAACGGAGGTACTTCTTCGATGAAGGGTGGATCGGGACGTGAAAGTAGGCGTCCTGGAGATCTAAAGACACCATCCAATCTCCCTGACGTAATGACGCCATGACTGAAGCAGAAGTCTCCATGGAGAACTTCTCCTTCTGAACAAATTTGTTCAGAGAGCTGACGTCAGTATGGTCTCCAGCCTCCGAGGCTTTCGCCACCAGAAAAAAGGCGATTGTAAAACCCCGGGGAGAGTTGATCCCGTACCAATTCTATCGCTCTCTTGTCCCACATTTGCTCCACCATCGATAGAAGAGTATCTCAGCATAGGATCCTTGTATTTGGCTGATAGTTCCCTTGGTATGACGTTAAGGGAGGAGAGTTCAGGAAAGGGATACGATATCCTCCTTAAGATCGCCAAAGACGACGCGTCTGCATTTATCAGTGTCCAGGCTTCCACAAATCCCAGGAGCCTGGCACCCACTGGTGCTTGGAGGAGAGAATCTTCATTTCCCTTTCTTAAAGGGCCTAAAAGCAGATCTACCTCTCTTCTCGGAGCCTTCCTCCTTGTGGAGGGTCTGGAGGTTGGACCACCTCGAAAGGGCTGCACCGTTGTACTGGATCTTTCTTGTCCGATGCAGCAACAGGTTCTTTCTTTCTTGCTGACTGCGTCAAGCAGATCCTGCGTTGCCTTCTCAGTTAAAGAATGCGCAATGTCCTTTACTAACTGAGAAGGGAACAAAAAGTCAGATAGAGGCGCATATAGAAGTGATGCTCTCTGCGCATGTGAGACTGCCTTAGTTAAGAAGGCGCCATATACCGTCCTTTCTTTAAAAAGACCTGCCCCAAACAAAGAGGTTATTTCAAAAGATCCATCCTGTACTGCCTTGTCAATACAAGGACAATATGCATAATAGGGCTTCAGGTTCGATTCCTTCCGAATCATGTGCTTTCTTGGACATCACCCCCAAGGGACCAATCTAAGAAGTTCAAAACTTCCAATACACGAAAGAGTCCCTTGAGGAGATGATCCAGTTCCGAAATACCCCATGTAATCCGTGCAGAATTGAGACTTGGACGCCTTGAAGCGTCAACCAAAGTCGAAAAATCTGTTTCGGTTGTAGAAGGGAGAGCAATACCCATATTCTCTCCCGTCTGATACCAAACGCCTCTTTTCCCAGCCAATCTTGCTGGAGGCATACAGAAGACTGTCCTTACTAAGTCTTTCTTAGACTTCATCCAAGAGTCTAAGGAATGTAAAGCTCTTTCATCGATATGGTAGGTTTCATTTTGAGAAAAGACGAAGGCTTCTTCGTCTTAGTACTGGAAAAGAGTGGAGCGCGGAGAAGGAGGAGCGCAGGAGTCAACTCGTCTCCGTACTCCTCCAGAAGTAGGGTAGTCAACACCTTATAGTTAGAGAGACCTTCTCTTCCACTATATCGTCATCCGAGTTTTCCTCTAACTCTGGATCCACATGCTTTCTCCGCTCTCCTTTCCGAACGTTCGTCTTCTTGAGGAGACAAACTCCTAATAGGAGAGGGGCTAAGGGAATGATACTCCTTCCTCTTTCCCGCTCTAATAGTCTTCGAAGGCGTCATAGGCTTCGGCTTCTCTAGAATTTTAGAAGACGCTTCCCGCTTACATGACGTTTCTCGTTCGCCCAGCGTCATGGATGACGTCTTTTGCTGACGTCTCGATGACGCTTCGCGCCTGGAAGACGCTCGCTCTCCAAAGGCGTCCTACTTGGCGTCATAATATTGGACGGAGCGTCATGTCTATGTTCCTTTTCCAATGACGCTTCGCGTCTAAAAGACGTCTTACGTCTCTCTGGCGTTACGAAACTCTCGTAAGCACCTGTTCTCGCTCTCGAACTAGACGCTTCTATAAGACGTTTAGCCGTTTCCCGTCTGTATGACGCTTCTCGTTGAACAGGTGAGAGAGGACGAGACTTCTTAATTGGAAGCGTCACGTCCTTCCGACGTGGCGCTAAAACTCCCACTAGAGATGACAGCTGCTCTTGAACTGCCATGATGATCTTTCTTGACGCTTCTCCCACGTCCAGTGCATGACGTCTTTCGTCATCACTGGGGTAACGGGGAAGAAGAAGGAAAGGGTACTTCCGCGTACACTTCAGGTGACGCTGACGCCCCCTTCGCTTTCTTGCTAGCTGACGGAGCGTCATCTGAGAAACGCTCTGGACTAGAATCTATGTCAGGCTTCATATGACGCTTCAGCGGTCTTGACAAGTTCGATTCCTTCCACCCTCGTTAGGTGAGGGAGAGGGAGAGGACGAGAAAACACTCGCGAATGACGCTTTTTCTAAAGCGCCCTTGAGCCGCCTGCCACGAAGCAGAGCTAGCTGAAGGGACGTCTGACCGTTGGGGATCCCCCACAACCTCCTTAAGGCTTTCGACTTTCCTTCTCCTCTGGGCTTGTGAGCTTGGAAGAGGTCTAGGCCTGGGAGCGTCGCAGGGACGATCAAACGCCCCCTCCACAACACTGGGAGAACTCACTTCACAGTAATGTTCACTTTCACTAGCCTTACCTTTGAAGTCCGCCATCTTGGACTTCATGTCTCTAATTGTAGCTTTCAGATTGGCGATTTCCGATGCCGAATCCGAAAAAAGCACTCTGAGAATGAGATACATAGGGAGAATCTACATCAGTAGGATTAGAATTATCAGTGAAAGGCGTCAATAGGCCTTGAACTCACACCTTTCAATTGTCTGAATTCTATCCCTCTCTAACTTCTTCAAATAAGAAGTCAAAGTCTTCCACTCTTCTGCATTCAATCCCTCGCATTCCTTACAAGTATTAATAGCAGAACACTGAAAACCCCCTACATTTACGGCATACAGTGTGAGGATCAACCGAAGCTTTCGGTATCCTCACCCTGCAGCCTACATTCACACACATTCTCACACTCACATTAGAGTCAGACATACTGAGAAAAAATCCAAAAGAGTTATTCCAAAAAACAGTCCACAGTAGCGGAATGCCAAAAACACGATCCAAATACGTCACCAAAAAGCCGAAAAAAACGTTGATCAAAGGTTGAAAAATGAATCTAAGTCAGGAGGTAATAACAACAATGTTGATACCACCGGCGACAGAGAAAATATGATAGAAAAACGGGGATGGTTCCTAGTCCTGCCGCCCAGGGCAGGCGGTAGATCACCTGACCTACCTGTAGCGAGTGGCGCGAAATTTGAATTTCTGTCGGGGACGACGGAGTCTTAGCTATGTATATATCTGACAGGTAAGTTGATTGTATGAAAATATAGTTTACATGTAAAATCTTTGGGCTGTTTATGAACAATGTAAAAGCAAACACAATACAGTAATTACTAGGTATAGGGTAAACAACCGCAGACGATCCATCGTCATCGCGTGGCCAGGCCTTAATCACTCGATATTTAATTGGTGAAAAAAAAATACAATTACAACTTTAAGCATACCATTCAAAAGATTGAAGTTTCGTCAACATAATGTGATATATGAAAGCCCCATACAAACTAAAATAAGCATGCGAGCTCTTCGTAAAATATGTTTTCATGGCAGTTTTGAAATCCAATATGGCGGCAATCGTGTGACTGGCCGTTCTAACCATCTTTCCCAGCCTTTCCAGCACTCATTTGAACAACGTAAGCATATATATGTAATGTTTATTGATCTTACTCCAGATTGCAGTTGTAATCAGCACAATAAAACAACATTTTCTTGCCTATACAGTGGACCCCCCGTATTTGTGTTCTCCGGATTCGCGGACTCACTGATTCGCGGATTTTTCTTTGGAACCTATCTAGAAATTATTCGCGGAAGGACTCGCCCATTCGCGGGTTTCTCTGTGGAACATATACATAATTATTCGCGGTCATCCCCGGCTATTCGCGGATGCGAATTTTTGTGTGTTTACTATTCGTACAAGGACATTTCATAATGATATGGTTATTCTGTTTATTAGACATTCCTTATAAATCTTGATGTAATGAATTGAATAAAAATATCGTAGGTATAAATTGGTGAGCAACATAATATGAAATAAAGCATAACAGAGTGAGTTTGGCAACTGAGAAAATAAACAATCGTATATGTACAGCCATCTCTCTCTCTCTCTCTCTCTCTCTCTCTCTCTCTCTCTCTCTCTCTCTCTCTCTCTCTCACACAAAATGATAGATAGGAAACAATAACAGAATATGTATTGCTTGAATACGATATGGCAACAAAGTTTTTGGTCTGACTGAAGTGTAGAGTTACTTTAACACTGACATTAAATGTCATTCCTCGGTCATCTCACAGCCACGGATAGACATCAACTTCACAGCCGAGAAAGGCAATTGTATACAAAATAAATATTTTCCAGATGAAAAAGCCATTGGAGGGCCTATGTTATCCCATAAAAAAAAACTCTCGCTTGGATAACTGTAAGATGTAGAAAAGAGAGAGAGATCAAGGGCAGGGCGGATGTAGGAAGGAGATTTTAAAGCAGTACCTGGAAAATGAAAAAACAACCCCTATACTAATCTTATTAATTATAGCCTTAGGGTTTGTCTCAAAGACATTCAAAGGTGTGGTCACACACGTGGCAGTTGTGTTTTTGTAAAATTGGCGTCAGGGCAGATTTTTAAGCACCACGTGTTAATATATTATTAATAATTTGTTCATTACCTTCGATAACACGCCAAATTTCACGTTAGATAATCATAAAAATCTCTAGGATTGCGCGACCGCGCAAAATTGGAAAACAATGGTGCTAGATAAATCTGAAAACTCCAGAATCTAGCGTGAAATGCTGTAGTTTAGCAACACTGCCATTGAACTTACATAAATACGTATTGGGTCAATGGGTACGCATTGTGCAGGCAGTACATTTTATGAAATTTTTTAAGATGATTTCTAATTATGATATGTATGTACGTACGTACATAAATTGTTTAGGATGATAATAAAAGTATGCAGACCATATCTAAAGTACGTAAGACAATGATTATATACATATTTGTAGCAGGGTATGTATTTTTCTGTCTGGGCACGCAGTACGTACATGTACGTGTATTTTTCATAAGTACATAATGAGTATATTTTCGTGACAAAAATGATATTGTTAAACTACAATAAAAAAGTTTGTACATACTTACCTGCAGAATATATACTTAGCTATAGTCTCCGACGTTCCCGACAGAATTTCAAATCTCGCGGCACACGCGACAGGTAGGTCAGGTGGTCTACCTTACCCGCCGCTGGGTGGCGGATGTACGAACCACTCCCGTAAGCTTGTCAGATTTTCTCTTCCACCTGTCTCCTGAGGGGAGGGCTGGGTGGCCATTAATCGTATATATCTGACCAGGTAAGTATGTACAAAAACTTTATTGTAGTTAACAATATCATTTTTGTACATGAACTTCCCTGACAGATATATACTTAGCTGATTGGCACCCTTGGAGGGGTGGAGTAAGAGACAGCTCAATAATACAGGTAAGACGGGAAACAACTAATGTTGTAGGATATAAAAACCTTGGTTCTCACCTTTTTCAGGATGAAGACTTCATAGATACTATCTCTGAGTCTGCATTGCCTGGAGAGCTACAGCTAGGACGTGACCTGATGCTGAAAGACTCTCGGATCTACCACTGGGATATGTGATCCCCTATTGTGGTAGAATCCAAGTCGGATGCTGTTAGAGGGACCATGTCCGCTTACCTAACAGATCCATTACCACTACCTCTGCAAGGAGCCAAAACCACCAGACCACCTAACCAAATACAAAGGGTAATATACGACAAAAAGAGGTGCCTCCTGCAACCTCTTTCAGACAACCAAAAAACAACAATATAAAATATAGGGTAACATATAAAAAATTTACACAGGATAAGTTTCAGCTCCCTGCCCCAGCACCGAATCCGCCGATACGAAAGGACCCAAGGCGAAGCATTTATCATATGTGATTTTTTACATCACGTAGGTAGTGGTTTGCGAAAACCGATTGGCATCTCCAAAAAGTCGCCTCCATCAAGTTCCGCACAGACATATTTTTTCTGAATGCAAGCGAAGTTGCGATGGCTCTCACCTCGTGAGCTTTCACTTTCAGTAGTCTAAAATGATCTTCCTTACAGGCAACATGTGCCTCTGTAATAAGGCTTCTCAGAAAAAAGGAAAGAGCATTCTTCGACATGGGCCGAGAGGGGTGTCCTTACGGAGCACCAAAGCACCTCTTGATTAGCCTTAAGTTGTTCCTTCCTCTTAAGGAAATACTTCATAATTCTCATAGGGCAAAGAGTTCTTTCAGGCTCTTCCCCTACTAGAAAAGATAAACTACGAACTTCAAAGCTCCTGGGCCAAGGAACGTGATGGGTTTTCATTCTTGCAGGAAACTTGGAAGAAAAACGAACACACCATAGAATCTTCCTTAAACCCTACATTGCCCTCAATAGCTTGGAGCTCACTCACTCTCTTTAGCTGTAGCTAGGCCCAAAAGGAAGATAGCCTTCTTCGTCAAATCTTGAAAGAGGCTAAGCCAGGAGGTTCGAATCTAGACGATCCAAGGAATTGTAGGACTACGTCTAGATTCCAGTTCGGTACTACATGAGGACGCTTAATGGTTTCAAATGATCTAATAAGATCATGCAGGTCCTTATCATCGGATATATTTAAGCCTCTATGCCGAAATACCGCCGCCAACATACTGCGGTATCCCTTAATAGTTGACACAACAGATGACATTCTTCTTTGAGGAAAATAAGGAAATCCGCCAATTTGGGGGGTCACAGAGGTACTGGAAGTGGAAATGTTCTTCCTCTTGCACCAACGTCTGAAGACATCCCACTTTGACTGGTATACACGCAAGGTGGAAGGTCTCCCTCGCTATTGCGATTGCTTTAGCAGCTGTCGCGTGAAAAAGCCTTTCGCTCTGACCAAACTTTTGGGACAGTCTGAAACCAGTCAGACTGAGAGCGAGGAGATTTTGTGGTACCTGTCGAAGTGGGGTTGTCTGAGTAGATCGCTCCTTAGCGGGAGGAGACACTTGGAAAGGTCCACCAACCATTCCAGTACCTCTGTGAACCATTCTTGGGGGGCCGGCCAAAAGGGAGCGATTAAGGTCATTCTCGTTGAATCGGACTCTACGAACTTCTGATGGTTAGCCCCAGGATCTTGAAGGGGGAAACGCGTAGACGTCGAGTCCGTTCCAGTCTAGAAGAAGAGCATCTATTGCTACTGCCTCTGGATCCGATATCGGAGAGCAGTAAGGATCCAGCCTCTTGTTCTTGACGTGGCAAAGAGGTCTATGTGTGGCCTGCCCCATAACTTCCACAGGCTCTGGCATACATCCAGATGAAAGGGTCCACTCTGTGGGAAGGACCTGATCTTTCCTGCTGAGGAGATCTGCTCTTACATTCCTTTCTCCCTGCACGAACCTGGTGAGAAGCTTGATTCCTCTTTCTTCTGCCCACAGAAGAAGGTCTCTTGCTGTCTCGTACACGGGAGAAGGAATGCGTCCCCCCCTGTTTCCTGATGTATGCCAGAGCTGTAGTGTTGTCCGCGTTGACCTGCATACCGATCTTCTGACTTTGGGCTCGAAAGCCTTCAGAGCCAACCACACAGCCATCAACTCCTTTCTCTGTTGATGTGCCAGGCTACCTGGTCCCCCACCCAGGTACCTGACACTTCGTTGGTTCCCAGAGTTGCACCCCACCCATGTCCGACGCGTCGGAGAAACAACACCAGGTTGGGGGTCTGTGATTGAAGAGACAGTCCCTTCGCAAAGAGGTTGGGATCTGTCCACCATAAGAGATGTCTCTTGATGTCCTGGGATAACGACAGGGAGAAACGTCAAATCCTGAGAACGACGACTCCAATTCCGATGAAAGAAAGAATTGGAGCGGTCTCAGGTGCAACCTTCCTAGGGAAACGAATTGCTCCAGAGAGGAGAGTGTCCCCAGCAGACTCATCCACTCCTCACTGTGCATACTTCTTTCCCTAAGAAGGTTGGTACTCTCTCGAATCCTCGGGCTATCCTTTCTGCGCGGGAAGGGAAAAGCCCGAAAACTCAGAGAGTTCATCTGTATCCCGAGATACACACACTCTTGCTCGGGAATTAGTGATGACTTCTTGAAATTGACGAGAAGTCCCAAAGCCTTCGTCAATTCTAAAGTTACTTGTAAGTCCTTCAAACAACGATCTCTGAAATGGCCCTTATTAGCCAATCGTCGAGGTACATGGATATCCTCACCCCTTTCAAATGAAGCCATTGAGCCACATTCCTCAAAATCCCCGTGAACACTTGAGGGGCCGTCGAGAGGCCGAAACACAGAGCCCTGAACTGAAAAATTTTCCCCCCATCATGAATCTGAGAAACTTCCTCGAGGAAGGATGGATCGGTACGTGGAAGTAAGCGTCCTGTAAATCCAAGGAAACCATCCAGTCCCCTGGACGAAGCGCTGCCAGCACTGATGAAGGCGTTTCCATCGTGAACTTTTCTTCTTTTCTACGAAGAAGTTCAGGGCGCTTACATCCAACACCGGTCTCCATCCCCTGAGGACTTCGGAACTAGGAAAAGGCGGTTGTAGAAGCCCGATGAATGATGGTCTGTCACTAGTTCGATAGCCCCTTCTCCAGCATCTGATCTACTGCTAGATGGAGAGCTTGATTCAGATGGGGTCTCTGTACCTGGCCGTCAGTTCCCATTGGGATGGTCGTCAAGGGAGGTCTTTCGACGAAAGGGATGAGGTAACCTCTCCTCAAAATAGAAAGGGTCCAAGGATCCGCCCCTTTTTGGGGGCCCAGACTTCTGCAAACTCTAAGAGTCTGGCGCCCACCGTTGTTTGAAGGACTTGCAAGTTATTTGGGGCTTTAACAGACTTGGCGAAAGTCTTACCCCTTCTTGAAGGTCTACGACCTCTAAACGTAGAGGTTCTTGATGAAGATGCCCCTCGAAAGGGTTCTCGAACACTTGCCTTTTCCTTCTTAGCCTTGGTAGGAAAGAAGGGCGAGGTTTTCTTGCCGACTGTGCCAAAAGGTCCTGGGTGGCTTTGGCCCGAAAGTGACCTCGAAATGTCCTGCACTCGATGTTTTTCGGGAACAACTGAGAGACAGAGGAGCAAACAGCAAGAAGACCTCTGAGCAATGGGAGAACCGACTTCGTTAAGAAGGAAACAGTAAAACCGACCTCTTCTTCACGATGCCGGCCCCATAAAGGGAGGCGATTTCACTCGCTCCGTCTCTTACTGACTTGTCCATACAAGACAAAACACACATAAGATCATCTGGTGAAATTGACTCTGGCACTTCAATTTTCTGGCTAGAACTCCCAACGAACCAATCAAGGAAGTTAAAGACTTCTAGCACTCTAAAACATACCTTTGAGCAAATGATCCCAATTCGTTCATTGCCCAAGGTTCGTTCTTAGCAGAGTTAAGGGCAGTTCTCCTTGTCGAATCTACCAGTGCCGAAAAATCCGAATCAGCCGAAGACGGTAGACCCAATCCTAAGGGCTCTCCTGTTTCGTACCAGAAAACCAGCGCGTCCTGATAACTTCGAAGGAGGAAAAGCGAACATCGTTTTCCCCCCATTCTTCTTTGGAAGCCATCCAGGAACCAAAACTCCTCAGTGCCTTCTTCATAGAAAGAGTGGCTTCATCCTCACACAAGAAGAACTCTTCGCTGTCTTCGCGTTGAAAAAAGTGGAGAGGAGAAGGAGGAGCCGTAGGCGGTAGGCGTAAGGGAATCCCCAAAAACTGTAAAAAAGTAGCTCTGTAAGCTTCTTGTAAGAAGAGACAGCAGCAGAAGTGTTCGGTTCCTCATCCGAACCTTCTAGGACGTCTTGTTCGAAGGTGAGCGCGGAAGATCCTTAGGTGACGAAGGGATCCTAGCAGGAGTTGAGCGAGAGGTTGTTTGAGAACGCCCTCTCTTAGAAGAGTTCACATCCACTGGAGAACGATGAGAAGATCTGGGAAGTCTACGATGAGACTCCCTCTTCGAGGTATAAGGAATCTCCGCCGAAGGAGAGGTAGGGCTCCTACTCCGAGAATTCTCGGAAACATCCGCAGGGCGCTTACGAGGAGGCGAGCGCCTACTACATACTCTATGCACCTATCCTGAGGCGAGCGGCTGCCAGGAGAAGAGCGCCTATCGAGAGAGAGCGCTTGCGGGCTCTCATACCTGTCCAGTTGCGTAGATCAACGGAAGTTCGACTGGAAGCGAAATGCGCCTACTAGGAGAAGGCTGCTTGCGAGACTCTTGACGCTAACAAGAGGGTAACATTCAGAAGGGCGCTTCAAAACTAACGAGCGCCTAACTTGGAGAAGGGCGCTTCCGGGATTCCTGGTGCCTACCAAGAGGACAAACGGTCAGAGAAGTGCGCTAGAAGCGGGGGCAGGAAGCTACACGGAGAAGGGCGCTTGAAAGACTCTTGTCTGCCCTTAGGAGAATAATCAGGAGTATGACGCCTAAAGAGACGAGCGCCTACTAGGAGAGAGCTATGTGCAGTAGGCTCTTGGCGCCAATACTGCGAGCAAAGGGAGCGGCTGAACAGGTATGCAGTCTATCATGGCACACGACTCATACCAGACTCTAGATGCCTGTCAGGAGAGAAGTCACGATCCGATACTCGAGGAGAGTGACATCTGGAAGAAGAACGCCTACTGTATAAGGGAGCCTTCTATAATCTTGAGGCTGCTGAGGAGAAGTCTCACGCGAGGGAGTTGAAGAAATAGCGTGATGAGCAGGTGCAGTGCGCTTACCGGAAGCGGGAATCCAATCTGGAGAAAAAAACTTCTTTCTCCATAGAGCGGTCCTACCGATGTTTGGCGCCTTGAAATTGAAATTGAGAGCAGGCGAAGCGAGGGCGCTCACGCGAGTGAGGGCGCTCCCGCTTGAGCCCGAGGCGGGCGGTCACGCGAGCCCCCCACCCTTCATACGAAACCTCCCATATGAAGGAGAACGATCCTCTGAAGAGCGGCGCCTAGATCTCTTGATCGGAAGAGAAAGTCCTTCCTTCTACGTGATCTAACTGCTAGAGAGTCTGATAGCGCCGTGATCTGAGCTTGAAGTCCCGCGAGTACTCTCGTAGGAGAATCTTCTAGTTCTTCCTCGGAAGCAGGCGCCGACGCGCGGAGCGCGAGAAGAAGAACGATCACAGGATTCTTGTGTTTCTTCGCCTCCACCGACGATTCTTACGGGAAAACTTCCGGACTAGAAAGCCAAAGGACTGCAGGGAGCCTTCCAAGCCCTCTTCAACGGGCGCGACGCATCCGGGGAGTTCCAACCTCTCTTCGGAGAGGGAGACGACGGAAGAGGAGAAGCATTGGCGTAGGAGCTCCTTCTTGTAGCGATCCGAGGCAGCCTGGGAGCGTAATTCAGGATCTGCCGAGGGGGACGCCTGACCGGGTGGGGGCTCTCCCTAGCCCTCCTGCGGCTTTCGACTTTCCTACTCCACTGGAACTGGGAGTCTGGAAGAGGTCTAGGCCTAGAGGCACTAAAGGAGCCGGTGGTCAGACGCACCCTCCACAAACACTGGGGACACTGCACTGATCACTAACACTCTCCTTACCTTCCAAAACTGACGAATCTTCTGATCCACAGAACGATTCTTGGCTTTCAGAGCTGCCGCCTCCGAAGGCGAATCTCCGGCTTCGGTGCGGGGAGCCGGGGCTGCAACTGGGAAGAAGGTTCTAATTCTACGTTAGTACTATTAGGATCCACATCCAACTCACTCATTCCTAGATCTGCTAAGAACTTCTAGAGGAAGCCTTACGCACTCTATCACGTTCCAACTTCCTAACATAAGAAGAGAGAGCCTTATATTCTTCTTCATTCAATCCCTTACATTCACTACAAGGGTTAGCAAACGCACACAATCATTACCCCCTGCATTTCATGCAAAAAAAAAACACCGTGTGGGGGTCTACCGAAGCTTTCGGCAAACCTCACTTACATCCTTCATTCACGCAAAAACCCTAAACAACACCGAAGTTTTAAACTACCGATTCTAGATCAGACATCGTTAAAGAAAATCAAACTCAAAATCAAACCGGTCCACAATCAGCGTATGCCAAGCCAAAACAAAGCGAATACGTCACCAAAAGAAGTCCAAATTAACTCCAGGCAAGCGAGAATCGAAAAACTATCGAGAGGAACCGACAACAGTTGTTATCGTTCCCGCGACAGAGAAAAATCTGACAAGCTTACGGGAGTGGTTCGTACATCCGCCACCCAGCGGCGGGTAAGGTAGACACCTGACCTACCTGTCGCGTGTGCCGCGAGATTTGAAATTCTGTCGGGAACGTCGGAGACTATAGCTAAGTATATATCTGTCAGGGAAGTTCATCGTACAAAATAAATTTTTATGATGAAAAAAGCTTTATTAATTTTCAAATATTACAGTTCTGTAATACTTTCATGTAAACACAGCAAAATGTCGGTACAAAGTCAGGTTTTCTTATTAAAAGATGCTCTACCCAAGCCAACTTTCCGCAGATAAACAAATCTTATGATGCCGTGACGCCTTCTTAGAGCAGTACCCAAACGAAATGATATTTATTTGAAACGCTATTGGCTGTTGTCTGCACAGCAGCCAATCCAGGAGCAGCATCATTTTCCTTGTCGCTCATTGGTTGTACACTTGGTGTTGATTGGTTGAACCCTGGCCCCATTTCGCGGAGATGGAATTGTGGGTATCGCGCATCTAGTACCCAGCAGCCTCACTGCGCAGAAACTTACGGGTATACGCGAACGTTTTAAAGCAAAGTCTTGTGCGTATCAGCAAATATCTGTGTGCATCGTACCGAAAATGGCCCCTAAAAAAGCGCCCTGCTCCTTCTAAGGCTTCTGGCCAAGAAGTTAAAAGAAAGAAGACCGTAATGAAGCTTGACGAGAGGTGAAACTTCTCGATATGTTGAAGGATAAAGGGAAAAAAGTTACGCTGCAGTCGGCCGCCATTTCAAAGTGAATGAGAGCACAGTAGATATATAAAGAAAAAAAGAAAATGAAATAAGAAAAAGTGTTAGTATTGACATTCTATGGCACCGCAAAGGCTGTGCCACAGTGAGAGACAAAAACCATTGTGAAAATGGAACTGCACTCGCGTCTGGATAAAGGCCTGCCAGGAAGAAGAACGTCAGGAAGACCGAACGTGCCCCTTGACTCCAACATCATACGCCAAAAAGCAGGACAGATCTACCAGCAGCTATCAACTCCTACTGCTTCACAAGGTGGTGAGGAAGAGGAAGCCGAAGCGAAGATGTGGAGGCACTGGAAGGTGATGAAGAAGGGACGTTGGAATTCTTGGGCTTTGGAGAACTAGCTCCTGAAGAGGAAGACGAAGAAGAGCCACAACCGGGACCGTCCTCAGCTTCCCAAGGATTTCAGGCTAGCAAAGGATGGTTCCACCGGTTCCAGAAAAGGTTCCATCTAAAGTCTGTTTCCCATACATTGGTGGGGAAGCTGCATCTGCAGACAAAGAGGCAGCCGCAAAATATCCGCAGGCCTTCATGAAAATAATCAGGAGAAAGGATATCGCGACCTTATGAAGGATGAAGCTAAAGCCTCCGGATTCAAGGCACAAAAGGACAGGGTGACCCTCCTGATGTGCGGAGGAATGCGGTTGGTTTCATGCTGAAACCAGGCCTCATTTACAAGGCTGCAAATCCCAGGGCACTCAAGAACAAGAACAAGGCGTTACTGCCCGTCTTCTGGATGCATAATCCCAAGGCCTGGATCACCAAAAGTCAGACGGAGTCAAGTAATGGTTTCACCAGAGTTTTTCATTCCTCAAGTTGAGGCAATACCTGGCCGATTTGATTTGGACATCAACTTCAAGGGGTCTTGCTGATAATGGACAACGCTGGTGGACCTCTCGATCTTTATTCCAAAGGAGTCCAGCTTGAGTTCCTTCCTCCCAACACCACCTCTCTCCTCCAACCTATGGATCAGGGCGTCATCCGTGCCTTCAAGGCACTCTACACCGGGAACTCCCTCCAGCACCTGTTGATGCAATGGACCGTGACAGTGAATTTACGCTGAAAGATTATTGGCGTAAATTCACGATTGCCACGTGTCTGTCTGTCATTGACCGGTCGTTGAAGGACAGAAGAAGGAGACACTGAATGCCTGCTGGAGTAAGTTGTGGCCAGACTGTGTCCATAATTATACAGGCTTTTCTCCCCAGGAAATCAGCATTCAGCCATTAATAAGGCAGTCCAGTTGGCAAAAATCTTGTTGGTGAGGGCTTTGACAATATCACCGAGGAAGAAGTCGGCACCCTCATTGATGCCCACTCTGACCCCCTTACCGACCAGGACTTGGAAGAGCTGACGAAGTCCGCCAGCGAGGAAGAAGACACTCCAGGTTCAGGAGAGGATCAGGAGGAGGAGGAGGAGGGCCTGACTTTGGAACGCCTTGTCCCAAGTTAAAAAAATGGTAAACGACCTCCAGGAGTTTTGTCGCAAACATGGGATCCTTACATGGAGCGCTCCTTGAAGTTTTCTAATATCTAGACACAGCACTGGAGCCTATAATCAAGCTCTCACACCATGAAGAAGTAACGGCAGCAGTTGCCAATCACAATGTTCATCACACGAACGAAGAAGAAAGACCCTCCAAAGCCTCCCAAATCGCCTGAAGTAGTGCCTCTTGAATCGCCTGAAGAAGTGCCTCCCAAATCGCCTGAGTCACCGCCTCCCGAAGCGCCTCCTGAAGGTGAAGAGGCGCCCTCAGAGGATATGTAACTCCTCTGCTTAGCTGTGCAGTCATATCTTCATCGTCATTCATCGGACTGCACGGCTAATTCATCATCATCATCTTTAATCAACATTCATCACTGGTGAGCACCCGGTTTACATATGTTGTACTAGCGTAAAACAATTGTTTAAAAAATATCATACAAATTTTGTTCTTTCTCTCTATCGCTTCTGATTTCATATACATTTGTTTCCCTTGTAAAAAGAAAATGGATGTCTCAAATAGTAACAGTATGAAAGAAAACGTGCATGACTGAATCTTATGGGGGGACTGAATTATTTTCACATACGTAACTAAGTCATGCAGTACGTACATAATACGTATGTACGTATTTATGTATAACATAAAATGTAAGATTTACTTTTAAAACAGTATTAATAATATTTCAAATTAATATGAACCATAATAGGATGCTTTATGTATATTTGATGAAGGATGGTCCTTTTAGCTACTTTGGTGTTTGCATGTTAAGGATAGCTAAGTTTTACGAGTATTTTGGAGGGGGTTCCAAACATTCGCGGATTCAACTATTCGCGGGGGGGTCTCGGTACGCATCCCGCGAATACGGGGGGACCACTGTATTAGTGAAAGTATGAAACTTTTTATTCCCGGAGTCATGGTTTGAACTGAATTCATTTTTACCTTGTAATCGGTGGTTTTATCCTTACTGCCATCACAATTGAAACTCCAGTGCTTATTTGATTGTAATTATACACATTTTGGTCTTAATTCACTCCAAATTGCACTTGAACCATGTTGCTGTTCCTGGTTCCTAAGCACTCACTCCACAAACACAGTTACAAGCAGCAGACGGACTACAGGTTTATGAGGTGCGAAGCTTTATTCACTTAATGTTTACTTCACTCATTATTCAGTTTAACTTTACTTTGTTACTTCAGCATGTTATTTAATTCATGTCAATTATCCCTTTTTCTGCAACCAAATTACGCCAATGCATTTACAAACTGTTTTCATGCATTGCAGTTGTCATAGTAATGCAGTGCTGATAAAATTGCTGTAATATATATATATACTTCAAGTAGATACGCTAATTTCACTTATTTCCCCAGTTTTGTGTAAGTCTTATACCCAGCTTGGAGGGTAAACACATACCAATTGACAACACTGATAAACAATTGAAGAGCGCAACTAATGCCGTAGTTCCCTTGGATAAGCACTGGTTAGAGGTCGGGTTTACGATTGTTGTGATGAAAGTGCCCCAGCGTCTATGGCTACAAGTGGTGTGCGGATTTAGCACAAGAAATGGGAAGTTTGTTGACACAAGTGACTCCGCAAATATCGAGATGGCGTCAATCTTCTAAACTTTTTTAATTGTAAGTAAAAATTTTGAAAGCGTCATGGGGGTAGTGTGCACTGCGTTGGCCACCCTTTTCATTACCCTTTGTTTAAATCTTAAAATATGGCATTAATTTCTAACTTTGGAGAAAATACTTACTTCGAAAGGAGAGCAGAGGTCTTGAGCTCCTGCTATCACCACCATCAACTCATGGACTGATGACCATCCGGTCCCGTCAGGACGGTTAAAAGTACTTTTTCGGAGGGTGGCCAAATACGCAGTAGTCAGTGAGTGGCAGTCTAGTCGGTTGTTTACCATAAACACAAGACTAAACAAACAAAAACATAAACAAAAGGTGGTAGATAATCTGGTAGGCAACTGGTGTGAACAAACCGCAGTAACAGTCATTAGTTTTAACAAATATCAAACTAAGTAATTGAAAATACCTAGTACATGTGAAATCCATAGGGTAGCCCTAAATGACCGAGCGGCCAGCTCTCTCGGAACTCGGCCACTTCCCGAGAAAGCGCTTGAATTATGCTAGGTAGCCTAATTCTACAGAATAGTTCCGCATGGACTGCAAGGAACGTAACCGCAGATACAACATCATAGGGATTGGAGCGTCCAATGTATTTCGCGTGTAGTAGTGGCCCCCAGGGGGTTAATTACAGTCGTACCGAATAAATATTACCTACTTTAAATTCTTGTTCAGGAGGTAAAACTGCATAGAAAAACCGCAACTGCCATAGTCGAGGCCGCCGCGGAATATAGTAGTACCCTAGATCTACCTTATGCCAAGTATATTTTGTATTTTAGGAGAAAACACTTAGCCTAATTCAAGAGGAGCGTAGAGATCTTGGTGTGCTGCCTGGATATAGGTAGGCTAAGTAGGTAGCCTATACTTAGTCCACAACTCTTTGACTGCTGCTCATGGCAGCGAATTCAAATACTTTTTCAGGAAAGTGGCCGCATACCAGGATCCGAATAACAATTAACCTCTGCCTAAATTGTGAATGTTAAGGTCTCTCCAGTAGCCTAGGCCCATTCTACAGACTTGTTTGGGCATAGGCCCTACCCTAAACACAACATAGCTACTACTGAGGTATAGCCTAGTACCTAATGGACGGGTAGGTTTTGGATTAACTTTTTTGGCATAGCCTACCTAGCCTATTTCTATAATTATTAACCATAAAATAGTAATTATCTTAATTTCTTTACAGCAAGGTATATCCTAGGTAGCTAACCCCCTAGGTATTTACTTTAAATATTTAATATAGCTAGCTACCTATAGTACTACTATACTACTAGGCTAGTAGGTAGTATTCAACAAGTGGTTCGCCTCAGTCTTTCACACCTGACAACTTTCAACCCAATTCATCCCTTTAGCTGTCCCCACATACCGTTTTCTACTGTATGGATAACACAGTAAACTACTACACTATTCACCCGCGTGTTAAAAAATAGAATTTTATCTGCAAATTCACGAAATAAAAAGTTAACATACCTAGCGAGCTTGGCCGTTTCATGTTTTCCTTCGTTCGTTTTGACAGTAACAGCTGAGTGAGGCCTGAGGCCGCAGTAGAGAACAGATATTACTAGATGCTGCAATTTGTATTCCCGGCTTGAATTTTGCCGTCTTCATGTTTTCTTACAACACCTGGTTCATCTGTACACACGTTTAGAATGCCCATTAAAACATTCGTTCGTTATTATGCACATTATAAAGTGTTATATATTCAATATAAGTTTTTGGTAGTGCAAAAGAAATTCCACTAGTCACATACGTACTGAGTTTTCGAATCACGTTCTCGAGGAATTAGCGCTCGCCTGGGATCTAAATTCGGGACTCACCTAATTACTATATTGTAGATAAACCAAGAAAATTAGACAACACGCTCCTTTTGCCCAAAGCGTTATCAGTTGTGAGCTTTAGGAATAAAAGTGACAAGATAAAGTGTTATATAAATGTTACACCGTAATTATACAAATTTGTATCAGTGCTCCAAGCGGTCATGTGATAATGAACTACGGAGAAAATGTCCAGTTATTTCAACAGGTCTTACGGAGCTAAAACTTTGTCGCAAGAATAGTTTTCTCACTCACGTTAAAAAATGAAGTTTCGTATATACACACAAATTTAATACAGCTGATCATGGGGTAACTAAAGGGTCGACTCACTCCAGGGCAGTTATATCAAAACATCAGCAAAGAAAAAGTACTCAGACTGAAATTTTCAAGGCAAAGGCACGATGCATAAATTCCTGTGCATATACTAAATGGGTTATACAAAGCAGCTTGGAAAGAAAAGTTGACATAAGTCTAAACTTGAAAAAGTAAAATGAACGGAAAGATTTTTTAAAAAGAAAATGAAGAATAAAGTTTCATCGAAAAAAATCGCAGTTGCCTGTGTTCATAGAAGTACTGTAACCTTACGTACTGCTATACCTGCCATAGTATTACAAACATATCCAGCAAATGCAAAGTTAGATCAGATTATTGATGAACATAATAATGATACGTACTTGCGGAAACAATAATTATTAAGAAGAATAAAAAGTTTGTTGCATTTGGAAAGAGAAAACACGACGATGAAAATAGCAAAAGTATAAAGATAAGGTAACAAATAAATAAATAGCAACTGATAAATTCACAAATGCGCCAGACTGCTTAACGTATTACTCGCGGTTTATGAGGTCTCTGCTTGCATCAGTATCAATAAGTGTCTAAAAGTGTCCAAACATCACTATGTGGAATTTTGTCCACTTTTTTTTCAAGCGTCACAATTTTTCACCCCGTTGAGTTTCATAATTTTTTTTTATTAATCTCTCAGGCAGTTACTCTTTCCGACTAGCTTGTCGA
>NC_087200.1:124622996-124650008 GCF_015104395.2 Macrobrachium nipponense
TCGACAAGCTAGTCGGAAAGAGTAACTGCCTGAGAGATTAATAAAAAAAAAAATTATGAAACTCAACGGGGTGAAAAATTGTGACGCTTGAAAAAAAAGTGGACAAAATTCCACATAGTGATGTTTGGACACTTTTAGACACTTATTGATACTGATGCAAGCAGAGACCTCATAAACCGCGAGTAATACGTTTTAAGCGTCTGGCGCATTTGTGAATTTATCAGTTGCTATTTATTTATTTGATTACCTTATCTTTATACTTTTGCTATTTTCATCGTCGTGTTTTCTCTTTCCAAATGCAACAAACTTTTTATTCTTCTTAATAATTATTGTTTCCGCAGGTACGTATCATTATTATGTTCATCAATAATCTGATCTAACTTTGCATTTGCTGGATATGTTTGTAATACTATGGCAGGTATAGCAGTACATAAGGTTACAGTACTTCTATGAACACAGGCAACTGCGATTTTTTTCGATGAAACTTTATTCTTCATTTTCTTTTTAAAAAATCTTTCCGTTCATTTTACTTTTTCAAGTTTAGACTTATGTCAACTTTTCTTTCCAAGCTGCTTTGTATAACCCATTTAGTATATGCACAGGAATTTATGCATCGTGCTTTTGCCTTGAAAATTTCAGTCTGAGTACTTTTCTTTGCTGATGTTTTGATATAATGCTCCGGAGTGAGTCGACCCTTTATTACCCCATGATCAGCTGTATTAAATTTGTGTGTATATACGAAACTTCATTTTTTAACGTGATTGAGAAAACTATTCTTGCAACAAAGTTTTAGCTCCGTAAGACCTGTTGAAATAACTGGACATTTTCTCCGTAGTTCATTATCACATGACCGCTTGGAACACTGATACAAATTTGTATAATTACGGTGTAACATTTATATAACACTTTATCTTGTCACTTTTATTCCTAAAGCTCACAACTGATAACGCTTTGGGCAAAAGGAGCGTGTTGTCTAATTTTCTTGGTTTATCTACAATATAGTAATTAGGTGAGTCCCGAATTTAGATCCCAGGCGAGCGCTAATTCCTCGAGAACGTGATTCGAAAACTCAGTACGTATGTGACTAGTGGAATTTCTTTTGCACTACCAAAAACTTATATTGAATATATATAACACTTTATAATGTGCATAATAACGAACGAATGTTTTAATGGGCATTCTAAACGTGTGTACAGATGAACCAAGGTGTTGTAAGAAACATGAAGACGGCAAAATTCAAGCCGGGAATACAAATTGCAGCATCTAGTAATATCTGTTCTCTACTGCGGCCTCAGGCCTCACTCAGCTGTTACTGTCAAAACGAACGAAGGAAAACATGAAACGGCCAAGCTCGCTAGGTATGTTTATTAACTTTTATTTCGTGAATTTGCAGATAAAATTCTATTTTTTAACACGCGGGTGAATAGTGTAGTAGTTTACTGTGTTATCCATACAGTAGAAAACAGTATGTGGGGACAGCTAAAGGGATGAATTGGGTTGAAAGTTGTCAGGTGTGAAAGACTGAGGCGAACCACTTGTTGAATACTAGGCTAGGTACCTACTAGCCTAGTAGTATAGTAGTACTATAGGTAGCTAGCTATATTTAAATATTTAAGTAAATACCTAGGGGGTTAGCTACCTAGGATATACCTTGCTGTAAAGAAATTAAGATAATTACTATTTTATGGTTAATAATTATAGAAATAGGCTAGGTAGGCTATGCCAAAAAAGTTAATCCAAAACCTACCCGTCCATTAGGTACTAGGCTATACCTCAGTAGTAGCTATGTTGTGTTTAGGGTAGGGCCTATGCCCAAACAAGTCTGTAGAATGGGCCTAGGCTACTGGAGAGACCTTAACATTCACAATTTAGGCAGAGGTTAATTGTTATTCGGATCCTGGTATGCGGCCACGTTTTCTGAAAAAGGTATTTGAATTCGCTGCCATGAGCAGCAGTCAAAGAGTTGTGGACTAAGTATAGGCTACCTACTTAGCCTACCTATATCCAGGCAGCACACCAAGATCTCTACGCTCCTCTTGAATTAGGCTAAGTGTTTTCTCCTAAAATACAAAATATACTTGGCATAAGGTAGATCTAGGGTACTACTATATTCCGCGGCGGCCTCGACTATGGCAGTTGCGGTTTTTCTATGCAGTTTTACCTCCTGAACAAGAATTTAAAGTAATATTTATTCGGACGACTGTAATTAACCCCCGGGGGCCACTACTAAACACGGCGAAATACATTGGAC
The DNA here is from genome assembly GCF_015104395.2 of Macrobrachium nipponense. Classification (NCBI taxonomy): domain Eukaryota; kingdom Metazoa; phylum Arthropoda; class Malacostraca; order Decapoda; family Palaemonidae; genus Macrobrachium; species Macrobrachium nipponense. The sequence goes on from NC_087200.1 coordinate 124,625,248, forward strand.
GCTCCAATCCCTAGTGGATGTTGTATCCGCGGTTACGTTCCTTGCAGTCCAGGCGGAACTATTCTGTAGAATTAGGCTACCTAGCATAATTCAAGCGCTTTCTCGGGAAGTGGCCGAGTTCTGAGAGAGCTGGCCGCTCGGTCATTTAGGGCTACCCTATGTATTTCACATGTACTAGGTATTTTCAATTACTTAGTTTGATATTTGTTAAAACTAATGACTGTTACTGCGGTTTGTTCACACCAGTTGCCTACCAGATTATCTACCACCTTTTGTTTATGTTTTTGTTTGTTTATGTCTTGTGTTTATGGTAAACAACCGACTAGACTGGCCAACTCACTGACTACTGTGTATTTGGCCACCCTCCGAAAAAGTACTTTAACACGTCCTGACACCGGAGATGGTCATCAGTCATGAGTTGATGGTGGTGATAGCAGGAGCTCAAGACCTCTGCTCTCCTTTCGAAGTAAGTATTTTCTCCAAAGTTAGAAATTAATGCCATATTTTAAGATTTAAACAAAGGGTAATGAAAAGGGTGGCCAACGCAGTGCACACTACCCCCATGACGCTTTCAAAATTTTTACTTACAATTAAAAAAGTTTAGAAGATTGACGCCATCTCGATATTTGCGGAGTCACTTGTGTCAACAAACTTCCCATTTCTTGTGCTAAATCCGCACACCACTTGTAGCCATAGACGCTGGGGCACTTTCATCACAACAATCGTAAACCCGACCTCTAACCAGTGCTTATCCAAGGGAACTACGGCATTAGTTGCGCTCTTCAATTGTTTATCAGTGTTGTCAATTGGTATGTGTTTACCCTCCAAGCTGGGTATAAGACTTACACAAAACTGGGGAAATAAGTGAAATTAGCGTATCTACTTGAAGTATATATATATATTACAGCAATTTTATCAGCACTGCATTACTATGACAACTGCAATGCATGAAAACAGTTTGTAAATGCATTGGCGTAATTTGGTTGCAGAAAAAGGGATAATTGACATGAATTAAATAAACATGCTAAAGTAACAAAGTAAAGTTAAACTGAATAATGAGTAAAGTAAACAATTAAGTGAATAAAGCTTCGCACCTCATAAACATTGTAGTCGTCTGCTGCTTGTAACTGTGTTTGTGGAGTGAGTGCTTAGGAACCAGGAACAGCAACATGGTTCAAGTGCAATTTGGAGTGAATTAAGACCAAATGTGTATAATAAAACAAATCAAATAAGCACTGGAGTTTCAATTGTGATGGCAGTAAGGATAAAACCACCGATTACAAGGTAAAAATGAATTCAGTTCAAACCATGACTCCGGGAATAAAAAGTTTCATATTTTCACTAATACAGTGGTCCCCCCGTATTCACGGGGGATGCGTACCAGACCCCCCCGCGAATAGTTAGAATCCGCGAATGTTTGGAACCCCCTCCAAAAATACTCGTAAAACTTAGCTATCCTTAACATGCAAACACCAAAGTAGCTAAAAGGACCATCCTTCATCAAATATACATAAAACATCCTATTATGGTTCATATTAATCTTTGAAATATTATTAATACTGTTTTAAAGTAAAATCTTACATTTTATGGTTATACATAAATATGTACATACGTATTATGTACGTACTGCATGACTTAGTTACGTATGTGAAAATAATTCAGTCCCCCATAAGTATTCAGTCATACACGTTTTCTTTCATACTGTTACTATTTGAGCATCCATTTTCTTTTTACAAGGGAAACAAATGTATGTGAAATCAGAAGCGATAGAGAGAAAAAGAAACAAATTGTTCCGACACGGCATACAAAACCTTCGTCCTTTTACAATAGGAAGTTACTAGCGGCAGCTGGATAGGTCGTAAGCTTTCGAACAAGGGGTTCGGTAGTTAACTGCTTGTCCGACAGGCGCGCATAGCGCGGCGACTGGTAGGTAAACAAATCACTTTTGCTTTCGGCCTGCTGGCGTGTGGACGTGTATCATCGATCTCTGCCCGCTTCATCGTCGTTTGCTTTCGCATGATTGTGTTTTTCTTTTTCTATTTATCTAGTGAAACTGAATTGTAAGTACAATCATTTCATATTTATTCCCATTGAATTCAATTGTGAATTAAAGGATCTTGGTTTCACCACGCCCCTCCGATTACCCAGTGCCGGGACTGAAGGGCGTAAGTGCGGGAATTCATTTTCCCAGAAATGATCCTCGTATTGTGTATGCTCGGTGCCGAGGGCGGGAGCGCTCGCTCCGAGCGTATATTTGGGTTGGAAAAACTTATTCAGTATGGAAGTGGAATCGCAAGTACAGTATTCTTTTTCAGTTTTTCATATATTATTTTGATTGTAGCAATACCTCATTTTGGATCAGTTTCCGAGCTTACCCGGAAATTGATCCTTTCCCTTTTTATTTTGAATGAAGTGAAATCGCAAGTGCAGTTCTTTTTCATTTTCATTTTTTATTGAGATTGCATTGTTACTGGGATCAATGTTTCCGCTATTTCCCGGGAATTGATCCTTCCCCTTTTTATTTGTATGAAGTGAAATCGCAAGCGCAGTATTCTTTTCATTTTCATATTTTGTTCATGAAACTTACCTGTCGATATATATATAGCTGTATTTTCTGAAGTCCGACAGAATTTTAAAAACTTACGACACACGCAGTGGGAGTCAGGTGGTTAGTACCCATTCCCGCCGCTGGAGGCGGGTATCAGGAATCATTCCCATTTTCTATTCATAATTTTTCTGTCGCCGGTGCTGGAAACACCTGTTTCCAGTACCTCCGTCTTAGATTTTGGAAACTTCATTGCCGCTAAGTATCCTATTGTCTTTTAATTTATTTACTTGGATTTGTGCTAGACATACGCTATCTTAAATTGATTTGAATTGATTAATTTTTGCATAAGATATCTGAATCTAGTTAGGCTAGTTTCAGAGGGTGTTGTCTGCAAAGATAGGGTGTGGCTACCGAAAGCTTCGGTAGATCCGCACTTGGTATGCACGAGGGGTATGAGTCTTGCTTCTTGGTTGAGATTTGTCATGTGAGGAGTGTGAGACTGTCTATTCCGTAAGGAAGACGTATGATTCGTATGTACGCAATTAACCAGTAAACATGTCTAATTCCGTAAGGAAAACGTATGATTCGTATGTACGCAATTAATCAGTAAACAAAAGTCAGGGTAGTGAACCTGCTAACCTTCCTGTAGACTTTTTTTTTTTTTTTTTTTTTGCCCCTAACCCTGTAGTATGGCCTACGGGTTATGAATTTGTCTGCGAGAGGTGATCGCTCTCCTTCATTGTTGTGAAGAGTGCTACTTCTGTTATTGTTTCTCATAACCCTGTAATGTTGCCTTCGGGCCCTAAACAGTGTCTGTAGAGGTTATTGCCCTTTGTCTCTAATACTCTTTCGATTCGTATCTTAGAATCGAAAGTGCTTGCTTTAGAGAGCAATAGCGAAGTGGCTAAGTGCAGTGACAGTGCCCTTGTGTAGTGGAGGGTGCGTCAGATCGGCCTTATTTCGCCTCTATCCAGGCCGGGACCTCTGCTTGACTCCCAGGACCCGGGGAGAGAGCATGTCGAAAGCCGAAGGAGGGTTACGAGGAAACCCCCACCGATCTGGCGTGCCTTCGGCAGTTTCTGATGAAATCCCCAGACTGCCTAAGTGCGTGCACGTGCACGAATCCTGAAGGATTGCTTCTCGTCCTCCGAAGCGTCCTCCCTGCGCAGGGGTTGGAGCTTTCGGAAGGACTCGCGCCCTCTAAATAGAAGCTTTGTAGAGGAGGACGCTTCACGTCCTCTCTCTCTCTCTCGTTATGCGTTCCAGTGAGAAGTAAGAAGGCGAACGTCGCCTGATCACGTGTACGTCTTTCCACCGAGAAATATGAAATGGAAGTCTTAGTAGCAGGACGCGAACGCTTTTGAGAGCGGACGTCCGAGTTTTGTTACTGTGAGAATAAGAAGGCGTTCCCTCGCCAGTCGCACCTCGTATTCTCGCACGATCGACCCTTCTCCTGAGACTGTTTCGTGCAGTCGGATTTCTCTCCGAGATGTATCTCGCTTGTTTTGACGCCTGTCAGGAGCGTGACGCTTTTCTGCACGCTTCTTTTGACGCTCGGCTTGGACGGGACGTTCGGATGGACGCCAGGCGCGCGCGGGTGCACGCCAATGCGCGCACCAGTGGACGCCGAGCAGCATCCGCGCGCGCCAGTGGACGCCGAGCGTGCTCGCTGCTGGCCAGTGGACGCCGAGCTGCTCACTGCTCGCCAGTGGACGCCGAGCGCGCGCGCCAACGCACGCCAGGTGTGTCGTCTGGCTGAACGTTTCTATTGAACTCTTCAAGCTCCTGTTTACGATTTGGGCCTCAAGAATTTTTACCTCTACCTTCGGTGATACCTTATACCTCATGCAAAGAATGTGAAGTAAGCAGTGCTTCGGAGGAAGCTTAAAGTGAACAGACAACTTCGTCTTCGAAACCCAGCAAGACCGGGTTTTCGTGAATTCAAGAGATCTCTGTCAATATTTTATTGCTTTTCGCAAAGGTGGATGGAGTTAAGGAAAGCTCTATGGAAGATCTCGTTTTCTCTACCGCAGTCAAGACTTTGCGATAAGGCAGTACGGGTTAGGTAAAGGCTCGATGTCCTGCACGTCAGGACTCTCGGCAATGTTCAGTAGGATTCTTGCAAAGGTACTCATCAAAAGGACGCTCTTCAGGAAAGCGCAAGATAGGACTTCTTTTGCCATACTGCCAATAAATTTTAAGCTTTAGCAGGCTTTAGTTGTGATACGGGAGAGGAAGCTGGTTGGAGAATTTCTTCCTCTTCCCAGGATAATTTTGCAAGCTTTTTAGACCATCTGAAAGGGTTTTTCAGATGATAGGTTTTGTTAGTTTTCTAGTCGGGGACTACGCTGCCGAATTGAACATCGTCGTTCACTCCCTGCCGTAAGCCTAGTCCTCTTAACAGGATTCTTTTGCCTCCTTCCTCGTTTGAGACGGGAATCGGAAAAATAAATGCTCGACTTCCTGGATTACGTTTTTGTCAATTCAGTGACTTTCCCCATTGACAATATACTATCGTTTGTCAAGTAAGTGGGTATCCCCTCATTGACAAAATATCTCTTTGTCCGTTTAAATGGATTAGTTTCTCATTGACCAAACATCTCATTAACGATATTGCGTAAGCGAATAAGCTCTTATTGACAAGATTCGGAAGAGCTCTCATTCGTCATTCGCAGACTCGTACAAGAAATAGACTTGTAGACTACGTCAATGAACGCTTATGTCCAATAACATAAGAAGCTTGAGCTGACTGCTTCGATTCTCTTAAGTTTTGTTCATGAAACTTGCCTGTCAGATATGTATGTAGCTGTATTTCCGAATTCAGCTATATATATATATATATATCTGCCAGGTAAGTATGAACAAACTTTATTGTATCATAACAATATCATTTTGCTTTGCGTTATTTTATTTCTGGTTGGTTCAAGTCATATACGCTTGCTGTAGTTACCTCTTCGAATGGCAACCGAGAGGTCTATTGTCTATTTTAAGGACATTTAATCTTTCTTCCCTTTTTTTTTTTGTTATTTAGGTATTTCCCTGCAGCCTTCCAGGAGTTTAACCGATTTTATTCTTTTACCGTTGTATGGTAGTGTTCTGACGACACAAACGCATCTATATATTTAGCGTTTTTCTGTTTCGCCTAAATATACCAGCTTGAGAGTCTATCTGCTCAGAAAATAACGGACCTATTTCTTTCGTAGAATAGGGTAGCTGGCAACCCAGACATAAGTTAAGAGACGACATTCGTAAGCTGCTGGCTGCTGCTGTCACGCTGTCTCTGTCCTCCAGTCCAACTGAGCCACCACTCAGTAACAGATCGTGCGCTGTCATGCGCGGTAGGTTACGTCTCTCTCTCTTGCGGGATTGGCTGACTAACCGTATCTCTGTGCTGGCGGTTACGTCTCTCCTGCGGGATTGACTGACTACTGTACTCTGTCCTACAATCACGGACTTTAGCCTAAGATTGAAGGGATTTCTTACGTGAATGAATAAACGTTGCATTCGTTTTGCCTTACTATGTTCAACAGAGTTATCTCTTAATCCTTTCGGTGCTCGTTACCGCACGGTATAGAACTACGAGTCTACCGCAACATTGCACTTTTATATGCTCTCCTGCTTAGGCAAAGCGCAGCCTTATTAGGGAAGTAAGCATACTCGGGGAGGGAATGGATGAGCTTGCTGGGGACCATTTCCTTCCTGAAGAAGTTTTGTTTCCCCGAATAGACTGCAATTAAGATCACAGTTTTTTTCCGACCGGGAAAACTGAAATATTATTCAAGATCTAGGAATGATTCTGAACATCTCTCAGTGCGTCTATCACCTAGTGATATTTAAAGAAGGTGCCGGCTATCTGGATAGGGTTTCAAATGTCCTGATCTTAATCTGAAAGAAGTAAAGCGATTCGGTAGTCCCTCCAGTCCTCGAAACGAGTTTTTGGGAACCAGTGGTCCAGATCAACTCTGATATTCCACAGCTCTCTCATATCTTCAAGAAGTATCTTCTCTCGGTCCCTGTTCGAGTTTACGAGAAAGAGCCTATTATAACAAACAGGCGTAGAATGTAACGATCCTCTAGAGGTTCGTTACAGGATTGCAAAAGTCCGTACGAATCGTCTCGATCGACGGCAGCAACTATTGCTTCCGAGTGGAATATTTCTTTAGAAGTAAGTTGAGAGTTGTGGAGACTTTAGGGACGCCCTTTCATTCTTCTCTTCGATATGTTGAGGACGAAGAGGCTTCTTCTTCTCTGCTCCTTATTCTCGATCCGGGATCGGTACCGATTAAACGCCATCCTATGATATTGAACGGGGATGGAGGTTTAGTCTTTTTTCCCCCTTTTTCAATCGCTTAGGAAATGTAATAAGAGGATTTATGACGTCACAGGGAGCGACAATGACGCTGATCGCCCCATGTTGGCCTTCAGGATCCGGATTCACAGAGGTCACATACTTCCTAGTTCACATTTCCAAGGACCTTTTTCCTTCGAGAGTCGGTCTACTCTAACTCGAAAGGTACCTATAACCTCTCCGCTCTGAGTCTGACTACGTTCAGACTATCGAGATGTTGACAGGAATAAGATTACCGTCTTCCTTTTAAGTCTGAAGAATGGATAAGCTGGCAAGTCACAACCTATTAAAAGAATAGCAAATATGTTGTTGACGGCCTTTGGGCTCAGAGATTTTGCGTCTGTCAAACAACAAAGCCCCTTCACGATCTTTGAGTTCTGTGAAATCTCGAAACTCGCTCACCATCTACTTTTTGTCTCACTGTTTTCTCGGAGTCAGACACTCGTGCGAGATCAGGAGACATATAGTCAGCCCTGAGTTTCTTGTTGACGAAGTCGGTTGCGTTATACACACCCCCGATGATCGTTTAACATGAGACCAGGTTTGGACTGTCAGGCATTCGTCCTTCGGGACTGAATCGCCTTTTTGCTCCTCGCTCCTTTCTCTGGCACCAGAAGCTCGAGTCAGGAGTGGCTCAGGAGTTGATTCGCTAACGACGTTGGGTTTGCGTGATACACCCCCCAAGGTTTGCTTAGCTTGAATCGCCCAGGCAGTCCAAACACTCATCCTTCAGCGAAGAATAGTGCCTTATGGTCTTCAGGGTACAGCCTTGCTGTCCTTGATTCGTCTGACTGGTCAAACTGGTCGGTCACCTGACGTTAGTACAGACGGACTGACTGTGCATGTCCAGATCGAAGCTTTCAATATGGAACTTAGACATAGTCTGAAGTTCTTGATGTCAAAGCATTCGAACATCTCCTACCTGTTAACTTCTTGCATGTGATCAGGAAGGCATTTTTCTAACCACCCTAGATACGACAAAGAGGGTTAGTGAGATTTTAAGCCATCGTCACAAGTTTTGGCTTTAGAGAACCACAAGGCGGTGTGCTCTCTAAGCTTTTCGTTATGGCCTAAGAATGGAAACCCGTTTTGTCCTTGGGCCAGGAGCTTGGAAGCAAGGATGGCACAAGTTAGTGGGCAGGAGCCAGAGAGAGTCCTGTGCCCTGTCAGGTCTCTCAAGTTTTATCTACATAAAACTCAAGAAAGTCGAAGTCGTACGGACAATCTCAGTGTTCCCGAAAAGACCAGACTTGCCCATATCGAAGAACACCCTGGCTTTATTGTTAAGGAGGTCTTTCAAAAAAGCTCCTTCTTTGTGTTTGCACAAAGATTTGAAATCTTTGGATTTGAATGCTCACGAGGTGAGGGCGCGGCCTCGGAAGCATTTCAACAGAGCATGGCACTCGGCAACATCCTGAGTACCATGTTTTTAGCGAAGCAACTCTGTGTTCAATTCACACTCCCTGCGAGATGTGAAGATGGCATATGAGATCTGCTGCTCGCTAGGGCCATACGTGTCTGCAGACACAATCTTGGGGGGCAAGAAGTACCACTCATCCTATCCTGTAGAAAATGGTTAGGAAGAGCTCTTAATTTAGTAGTTGAGTCGCCGACAACGGTGACTTCTTAACTCTTAAGCCTTAGTTAACACACCTTAACTTTGGCTAGGTGGGTCGGTGGTGATATATATTTTTATATATATATTTATTTTACTTCTTACAGCCCTCATGGTATGGTCAATATGGGTCTAGTCACGTCGTGGTCTCGCCCCTGTTGACAGATCATCTGGAGTGCACCAGCTATATAGGTCTCTACCTCGCTGGCAACTCTAGTAGCACAAGCAGACTTACGCGGCAGTAACACGAAGTCAGCTATGCTAACAGGTAAGGAATCAAGATATCAATTATCTGCATATATATGTTTCCTAAAATCTTCTATTCTGTCTACTCCCACCACCAAAGGTGGGATTCAGCTATATATATATCTGACAGGTAAGTTTCCATGAACAAAATGATATTGTAATGATACAATTAAGTTTGTTCATACTTACCTGGCAGATATATCTAATCAAGTACCCACCCACCTCCCCTCAGGAGACAGTGGAAATAAAAATTATGAATAGAAAATGGGGAATGATTCCTGATACCCGCCTCCCAGCGGCGGGAATGGGTACTAACCACCTGACTCCCACTGCGTGTGTCGTAAGTTTTTTAAAATTCTGTCGGACTTCAGAAAATACAGCTATATATATCTGCCAGGTAAGTATGAAAAAACTTAACTTAATTGTATCATTACAATATCATATTTTTTTGATTGCATCAATTCATTATGGATCAAGGTTTCCATAAACCTTGATCCATAAAGGTAAGGAATGGATCCTTTTACCCTTGCGCTCGGTACCGAGGGCGCAAATGCGCTCGATCCGAGCCCTTATTCATTGTGAAGTGAATCGTAATGCAAGATGCATTTTCATTTTATTCCTTATTATTGATTGCATCAATATTTATTTGGTTCAAGTTCCGCTCAGTCAGGGAATTGATCCTTATGCCCTTGCATTCGGGCCGATGGCACGATTGCTCTCGGGCTCTTATATTGTTGTTGGGTACATGGGTACTGTGCGGGGGTGGGGAATGAGAACCCCCGACCCACCCGCTCAGCTCCCACAGATGGCCCATTCCCCTTGGGGGGGGGGGGTAGGTTATCGGCGTTCTTCTCCTCGCCCGATCCGTCGAGCGCGGGGGAGGGCGCTCGGTGCCCCCGATGTACAATTGTATTAGGGGTCTTCCACTCGTTCGGAGAGGGCTCACCCCCCCGCGCGGGGACTTCCCCCCCACTAATCGCTACTACTGTTATTTCCGCAGGTGCTACTGCCACGAGGGTGGACCTTGGTGAGGTATGGGCGTCCTTCCATTTGCAGGGCGTGCTAGTGTCCAGGGGCTGCGGTTCTATGTCGGCCTACTGCGGTCACCCATGGAGTGGTGACCACGCAACCAGGTGACGACGTCCCTCCTCACCTGGTGTACTCGCCTCAACGTGGTAACAGTCTTGCCTACAGCCGCTGTGAAGTGCCGTTCGCCGTACCGAGAGGGGGGCGTGCCGCCGCCGCTCGTGGTTGCCGCGCTGCAGCGACCACACTTCCGCTGCCCTAGAGCTCGCTGACCCTGGCCTGCCGGCCGGTACCAGGATGTTGCTGGCTGCTGCTCCACTTCCTGTGTTTCCGGTGCTACCTGCCGTACCTGCCGATTCTGGGTTGACTGTCCATGCAGTTTGCTGCGCTGGCTGTCCCTGCCGTTGCTGCGCTGGCTGTCCCTGCCGTTGCTGCGCTGGCTGTCCCTACCGATGCTGTGCTGGCTGTGCCTGCTGTTCCTGAGATGCCCATACCTGCTGATGTCGTCCCACGGTTCGTGGTGGTACTACCCCAGACTTTGGTCTGTCTGTACAGGTGCGTCCGGGCCCTGTGGCTTCGGCTACAGCAGCCCCGGCTCCGCCCTGGATAGCAGATCTTACGTCTGTCCTGAGGAAGCTGACGAAGAAGAGGAGGAAGGTGTCGTCGTCGTCGTCTTCATCTTCTTCATCGTCGTCGGCTGCCGCCTCTTCCCCTTCGACTTCTAAGGCTTCACAGCGAGGAAGAAGAAGGTTGCCTCCTTCCCTCCTAAGAAGTCTCCCTCGGGAGCTTCTCGGGACCCGTCTCACCTCGGTGGGACGGGAGGGTTCCTTCCGCTGGTCCTCCTGCTCCTTCGGGAGCGGGCCCGTCTCTTTCTTCCGCAAGGAAGAAGACTACGGGGACCAGAGGGTACCGGCTAACACCGGTTACTTCCTCGCCTGGTGTCAGTGGTTCTGCCACTGCATCAGGGTCCGTCTCGGCCTCTCGTTCGCGGGAGGTACCGAGTGTACGGTCGTCTACCAGCGACCGTGCAGCCAGGAACCCAGACCTCTGAGTCCGCTCAGCGTCAGGTTCACGGCCCGGGGCGGAAGACTGGTGACAGCCGCTCATGCGACTCTCACCAGACCAGCTCTCACTCTCGCGGCGAACAGCTGGCTACCCGCGGGGACGTGACGGTCCACGACCGACCACGGGCTGAGGCTGGGAAGAGGTCCTCCCGTTCGCCGGTGCCAGCCATCGGCTGGAACCAGCGACGTGACGTGCCGTGAGGACAAGCACCGGTCTCACTGTGACAGTGGAGCCTGCAGGTCGCCTGACCGTCGCTCTCACAGAAAGCGACCGGGTACGGCAAACCAGCACCAGCTCTTCTGACACCTCGAGATCGGGGCCGCTGTGCTCAGTCCAGCCGTTCTCCACAGCGAGACGGTTCGACCAGGCCTGCAGCTCGATCGCCACCGCGGGTTGACGATCGCCTGCAGCCCTCCAAGCCTGCTGGTTCTGCCAGCGAGCAACGAGGGAGCGTCAGGTCTGCCTCTCCCGTACCTTCAACTCCTCGGGTTACAACGGGAGGAGCGAGGTATTGAGGAGTGATCGTGAGGGGTGCGCCCCTCATGATCCCACCACGACGCCCTACGTGCCAGGCACGGTTCTTGGACCGGCCGAGGACGTATGCGCAAGTGGATGGGGAAGACCGAGAGGGCTGTCGCTGTTCCCCCTTCTTAGGAGGAAGGTTCTCGGAATATGCTCTTGTTCGAAGGGCTTAACGGTCCCACTCTGCAAGATGCTGTGACTTCCGAGATCCAGAGGAACTTTGCCGAGGTTACGGCGCTGTGATTCGTCAGCACAATGACCTCGGGGAAGGATCGCCGCTTCCACCAGCAGAGCCACGTCTCGGCTCGAGTCGTTTTGGGGTGCCGAGAGGGAACCCAAATCGACGGTGGGTCTGCCGCGATCGGAGCTTGCCGACTGTGTTGAACCAGGTAGTCTCTCGTCTCCGGACAAGAAGCTCTCTCAGTTCTGGCCGGTCGAACAAGCTACTTCACCTCCTACTACTGCGACAGAGGCGTTTCTACGTGTCTTCGGACACCGTATTTAAATACCCCTTCGGTCCTCCTGAGGTTTCGACCTCGACGAGGACTGGAATGAGTCGGAGTGGTATCGGCTCTCTCCTGTCAGGTGTCGATCAGCCCCACCCAGACGACGTTCACAGTGGCGGCAGACACTTAACCTACAGTATGAGTTCGTAACCCTCCTCGGGAAAACGTTTTCTCCTGACGATACGTTTTCCCAGGCTCTGAGAGGCCATCGCCGTAAGGCGATGGCTGCTCCTTTTCTTCTCCAACTGCTAGTTCCGCTGGGAAGGCGAGCCAGTATCCAATTCCTCCCCATTCCCTCTCTCCGGCTTACGCTACGGGAGGGAAAGGGGGGGAGGGAATCCTACAGAGATTTCTCTGTAAGATCCCACGTTAGGGGCTGCGCTACCGGGGGGACCTTCGGGTCCTACCTGACGTAAGCCCCGGTCATTGAGGAGGGATCCTGCCCCTTTCTCGATTTCTACGGGAATCGAGAGGACCACCAGCCGATATCGTTTGGACGAATTCGGTGGGGGGTTTCGCAGAGTGCTTAGAATTCTACGGAATTTCTAGCGCACTCAGAGTGTTCGAGTTTTTTACGATCTCCAAACACTTAGGCGAGACCACGGTCCAAAGTGAGCGAGAATCCCCGATAATGTTACACGATAATCGGGAACCTCGCTTATGCTCGAATTCCTGTAATTTCTAGCATTTGGAAGAAGACTGCTGCTGAAAGAAGAGTATCTCACAGTAGGCGCTTAACCTGGAATAGAGAAGAACGGACGGGAACTTCCAGTTTGGCTTGCAACTATCGTCTTCGGTATTCTGTTCACCATTGAAGCTTTCCTTTGGGAAAGACTTCTCCTTCACTCTCTGACTAGAGAACGAAGGCGGTCGATCTCCAATCCTTATTCTCATTCCTCGAGGGGAAAAAGGATTTAGGATGGAGGTCGTGGTACAGAACCTACAAATATACTACGTGATTACCCTCGCGACATGATTCTTTAACAGTTGAATTGTCCGTGGGGTAGGCGCATACCGTAGTTAACTCTACGGTTTGTTACCGAGACGAATTGTATCTTAATTGAACTGCAACTCGGGGTTGCCTGCAACCTCCCAGCAGTTATCAGTTTCGATTTTAGATACTTGGTATTGTCATGACAACACCAAATCAGCTTTTGTATTTACCGAATCCGTTTCGGTTAAATATAATTGCTCGAGCGTATTCTTTATGCTCGATGGTTCTAGCCGAACGCATTCCTTCGTGGAATAATGGATTACCTGGCAACTCAGGATGACGAGTCACCGAGAGCTACTGCGTATTGAACTGCCTGATAGCGGCTCAGTATCAGCTAGGTCTCGGAGATGCACGGTTCGGTACGTCCTCTCTCTCCCCTGGTTGGATTGACTACCGAACCGTATCTCTGCCCAACAATCATGGACTTAGGTCTCTGATTAACGGGGATTCTCGCAATAATGAAGGACCATCTACTGCTGTGACGCTCGATTTCATCGCCTTCGACATTGCGAGAATTTCAACAGAGATATCTCTTGGACTCTTTCATCTTCTGTTTACCGCACGGTAACAGAAGTCTGTACTAGTCAACCGCTGCATCGCACTGCGATAATGCGAATGATTTTTGCAGACATCTGAGTTTGTCTTCAAAATATCTCGTATTCGTAGGTGTGCAATTTCATTGCTCGCCCCGAATTAACAGATATGTCAGAAGACATCGCCTACTCTCCGACCTGACAGCTCTACTTCCAAATGTTCAGCCCATGAGAAGCAGTTCTTCAGGCAGTAGTTCCCTGTCTTCATTACTGGAAGCGCTCCGCTTTTATTGCAACTACGATCCTCACCGGACAGCAATCAATAGCGGTTAGCGTTCTCAGTCTTTGTAGCACAGGTTCAGAATCTTGAGAATCCTTCTCTCGGTTCAGCTGTGAAGACGTAGGTTGCATTTCTGTACACCTTCGTCTTCAAACGTCACATAGTGTTGTTTCTCCTTACCCGAGAATCAACTATACTATGAGATATCTTGCCATCAAGGACCTCGGTCTCTAGAAGGCAATTGACTTTCGCCTGTTGGGCACACATGCCTTAAGAGAGTCATCACCTTGCCTTCTGGCATCGGTGACGAACAAATTATTTGTTTAGTCTCTTGGCATAACCCTTTTAAGGCGAAGGTCACGTGACTTGCTCGGGTGCTTGGACAACTTGCCTCCTACCGAACGCAGTCAGTAGGCAGCTGTCAGAGCGCCCAAGTCTGTTACGAACTTCGCTGTGGACTTAGTTCAGTTGTTCCATAACAATCTTTTCTTCGTCCTAACGGCTGTCACAGTACCCATACCATCGACACCCACCATTGAGTCGTCGTCCTATCCACTACCGAGAACAACAACGTCGCGGCAGACGGATAGACCAGTATGGGTACAGGACATCACTGAAGTCGAGAAGAGGGATAGGTCATACGACCATTCCCTTCTTTTCCTCTGAGGTAATTTGCATGACTTTTCCTGCGAAGTCAAGCATCCAGGGGATGGGGATTCGTGACGCTCGATTTCGTACCGAATTCGTAGCGAAGACTCTGAACCCTTCGGTTCCTGACGATCGGTTAGAGTCCTTCACAATCCTCTCCCTAATGGACTTCACCGCCTTCGATGCGAAGGAGATGCTGCTTTGTCCTGTGAAAGCGCGACCGCGCTTTCTGAAGAAACTCGACATCCCAGGCTGAGTGTTGAAGACTCTTCGTCAGCACCAAGATGACTAGAAGTACACTCCCTCGAGTTACACAAGAACTTCTCCGTGGCGCAGGTACTGAAGGCCAGGGGTCTGGTACAACCAGACCACTGGCACCCCTCCTTCTACCTTTTGGATATTGCCCACAGGTCCTTGGATCGTTTTCCTTAGGACCCGTGGTGGCTGCTCAACACGTTGTCTAGCTAACCCAGACCCTAGCAGGCTGAACAGCATCGAGTCCTGGTGTGACTGTAAGAATAGATAAGTGAATGAGAGAGTGACTGGCTTCTCTTCCTATCTTTTTCTACCTCTACCTGTGGGTAGGGGATACGGTCATCACCTTGCTGGATAAGGACGAGATGCCGGTGAGCTACTCGACAGAGCCCCATCCTATCCCTTTCACTAGGGATGGGAGCGAATATCCACCACTTCCTCCTACAAAGGGGGGGGAAGTGGATGCCAACAAGAGACAAACATAACGTTATGTTGCTCTTCGCAAATAGGAACTTGTTCTTGTTTGCTGGTACGAAGAGATAACGCTTGCCTCTCTCTTAGTACTTGGTCCAGAGGTCTGACCATTGATCCTGCGGTGCACACCCCGATCAATCGGACAGAGGCTTGGATCCCTCCCTCGCTCTTACGACCAGGGAGGCATTCCAAGGTTGGGCGAACACCAGTCTGTTCACAAAAAGATCAGATTCCTCCCACCAAGAAGTGAGTCCCTTCCTATTGTAAAAGGACCGAAGGTTTGTATGCCGTGTCGGAACAAATGACAATTTGTCCAAAATTGCATTTTTCCTAACTATACAAACCTGAGGTCCTTTTACACATAGCCCCACCTCATGCCACCCCTCATCTGCAGTTTTGCTTGGGCCAAAAGCAAAAGTGATTTGTTTACCTACCAGTCGCCGCGCAGCCGCGCCTGTCGGACAAGCAGTTAACTACCGACCCCTTGTTCGAAAGCTACGACCAAAATATCCAGCTGCCGCTAGTACCTTCCTATTGTAAAAGGACCTCAGGTTTGTATAGTTAGGAAAAATGCAATTTTGGGACAAATTGTCATATTTGTATGATATTTTTTAAACAATTGTTTTACGCTAGTACAACATATGTAAACCGGGTGCTCACCAGTGATGAATGTTGATTAAAGATGATGATGATGATGATGAATTAGCCGTGCAGTCCGATGAATGACGATGAAGATATGACTGCACAGCTAAGCAGAGGAGTTACATATCCTCTGAGGGCGCCTCTTCACCTTCGGGAGGCGCTTCGGGAGGCGGTGACTCAGGCGATTTGGGAGGCACTTCTTCAGGCGATTCAAGAGGCACTACTTCAGGCGATTTGGGAGGCTTTGGAGGGTCTTTCTTCGTTCGTGTGATGAACATTGTGATTGGCAACTGCTGCCGTTACTTCTTCATGGTGGTGAGAGCTTGATTATAGGGCTCCAGTGCTGTGTCTAGAATATTAGAAAACTTCAAGGAGCGCTCCATGTAAGGATCCCATGTTGCGACAAACTCCTGGAGGTCGTTTACCATTTTTTTAACTTGGGACAGGCGATTCCAAAGTCAGGCCCTCCTCCTCCTCCTAACCTGATCCTCTCCCTGAACCAGGAGTGTCCTTCTTCCTCGCTGGCTGGACTTCGTCAGCTCTTCCAAGTCCTGGTCGGTAAGGGGGTCAGAGTGGGCATCAATGAGGGTGCCGACTTCTTCCTCGGTGATATTGTCAAAGCCCTCACCACCAAGAATTTTTGCCAACTGGACTGCCTTATTAATGGCTGAATGCTGGATTTCCTGGGGAGAAAAGCCTGTATAATTATGGACACAGTCTGGCCACAACTTACTCCAGCAGGCATTCAGTGTCTCCTTCTTCATGTCCTTCAACGACCGGTCAATGACAGACAGACACGTGGCAATCGTGAATTTACGCCAATAATCTTTCAGCGTAAATTCACTGTCACGGTCCATTGCATCAACAAGGTGCTGGAGGGAGTTCCCGGTGTAGAGTGCCTTGAAGGCACGGATGACGCCCTGATCCATAGGTTGGAGGAGAGAGGTGGTGTTGGGAGGAAGGAACTCAAGCTGTACTCCTTTGGAATAAAGATCGAGAGGGTGGCCACCAGCGTTGTCCATTATCAGCAAGACCTTGAAGTTGATGTCCAAATCGGCCAGGTATTGCCTAACTTGAGGAATGAAACTCTGGTGAAACCGGACTTTGGTGATCCAGGCCTTGGGATTATGCATCCAGAAGACGGGCAGTAACGCCTTGTTCTTGTTCTTGAGTGCCCTGGGATTTGCAGCCTTGTAAATGAGGCCTGGTTTCAGCATGAAACCAACCGCATTCCCGCACATCAGGAGGGTCACCCTGTCCTTTTGTGCCTTGAATCCGGAGGCTTTAGCTTCATCCTTCATAAGGTATGCGATATCCTTTCTCCTGGATTATTTTCATGAAGGCCTGCGGATATTTTGCGGCTGCCTCTTTGTCTGCAGATGCAGCTTCCCCATGTAGGGAAACAGACTTTAGATGGAACCTTTTCTGGAACCGGTGGAACCATCCTTTGCTAGCCTGAAATCCTTGGGAAGCTGAGGACGGTCCCGGTTGTGGTTCTTCTTCTTCGTCTTCCTCTTCAGGAGCTAGTTCTCCAAAGCCCAAGAATTCAAACGTCCCTTCTTCATCACCTTCCAGTGCCTCCACATCTTCGGCTTCGGCTTCCTCTTCCTCACCACCTTGTGAAGCAGTAGGAGTTGATAGCTGCTGGTAGATCTGTCGTGCTTTTTGGCGTATGATGTTGGAGTCAAGGGGCACGTTCTCTTCCTGCAGTCCTTTATCCAGAACGCGAGTGCAGATTCCATTTTCACAATGGTTTGTCTCTCACTGTGGACACAGCCTTTGCGGTGGCCATAGAATGTCATACTAACACTTTTCTTATTTCATTTCTTTTTCTTTCTTTATAATCTAACTGTGCTCTCATTCACTTGAAATGGCGGCCGACTGCAGCGTAACTTTTTCCCTCCTTCAACATATGCCGAGAAGTTTCACCTTCTCGTCAAGCTTCATTACGGTCTTCTTTCTTTTAACTTCTTGGCCCAGAAGCCTTAGAAGGAGCAGGGCGCTTGCTTTTTAGGGGCCATTTTTCGGTACGATGCACACAGATATTTGCTGATACGCACAAGAGCTTTGCTTACGTTCGCAGGTATACCCGTAAGTTCTGCGCAGTGAGGCTGCTGGGTACTAGATGCGCGATACCCACAATTCCATCTCCGCGAAAATGGGGCCAGGGTTCAACCAATCAACACCAAGTGTACAACCAATGAGCGACAAGGAAAATGAATGCTGCTCCTGATTGGCTGCTGTGCAGACAACAGCCAATAGCGTTTTAAATATCATTTGTTCCGACACGGCATACAAACCTTCGGTCCTTTTACAATAGGAAGGTACTAGCGGCAGCTGGATAGGTCGTAAGCTTTCGAACAAGGGGTTCGGTAGTTAACTGCTTGTCCGACAGGCGCGCGCGCGCGACTGGTAGGTAAACAAATCACTTTTGCTTTCGGCCTGCTGGCGTGTGGACGTGTATCATCGCTCTCTGCCCGCTTCATCGTCGTTTGCTTCGCAGGTTGTGTTTGTTCCGACACGGCATACAAACCTTCGGTCCTTTTACAATAGGAAGGTACTAGCGGCAGCTGGATAGGTCGTAAGCTTTCGAACAAGGGGTTCGGTAGTTAACTGCTTGTCCGACAGGCGCGCGCGCGCGACTGGTAGGTAAACAAATCACTTTTGCTTTCGGCCTGCTGGCGTGTGGACGTGTATCATCGCTCTCTGCCCGCTTCATCGTCGTTTGCTTTCGCATGATTGTGTTTTCTTTTTTTTTTCTATGTATCTAGTGAAACTGAATTGTAAAGTACATCATTTCATTGAATTCAATTGTGAATTAAAGGATCTTGGCTTCACAACGCCCTCGATTACCCGAGTGCCGGGACTGAAGGCGTAATTGCGGGAATTCATTTTCCCAGAATGATCCTCGTATTGTGTATGCTCGGTGCCGAGGGCGGGAGCGCTCGCTCCGAGCGTATATTGGGTGGAAATGTGTAGATGAAAATCGTAAGTAAGTGCTCTTTTCATTTATTTTTTTTTGACCTGTATGCCCGTTGCCGAACGAATGCGCTCGGCACGGAAACTTATTCAGTATGAAAGTGGAATCGCAAGTACAGTATTTCTTTTTCATTTTCATATATTTTTTTTTTATTGTAGCAATACTCATTTTGGATCAGTTTCCGAGCTTACCCGGAGATTGATCCTTCCCCCTTTTTATTTTGAATGAAGTGAAATCGCAAGTGCAGTTCTTTTTCATTTTCATTTTTTTTTATTGAGATTGCATTGTTGACTGGGATCAATGTTCCGCTATTCACGGGAATTGATCCTTCCCCTTTTTATTTGTATGAAGTGAAATCGCAAGCGCAGTAGTCTTTTCATTTTCATATATTTGTTGATGCATCAATTCATTATGGATCAAGGTTTCCAGAAACCTTGATCCATAAAGGTAAGGAATGGAACCTTTCACCCTTGCGCTCGGTACCGAGGGCGCAAATGCGCTCGATCCGAAGCCCTTATTCATTGTGAAGTGAATCGTTTTGCAAGATGCATTTTCATTTTTGTTCCTTATTATTGATTGCATCAATATTATTGTATTTTTGGTTCAAGTTCCGCTCAGTCAGGGAATTGATCCTTATGCCTTGTATTCGTGCCGATGGCACGATTGCTCTAGGGCTCTTATTTTGTTGTTGCGTACATGGGTACTGTGCGGGGGTGGGGAACGAGACCCCCCCCGCTCAGTTCCCACAGATGGCTCTTCCCCTTGGGGGGGGGGGGGGAGGTTATCGGCTTCTTCTCTCGCCCGATCGTCGAGCGCGGGGGAGGGCGCTCGGTGCCCGATGTACAATTGTATTAGGGGTCTTCCACTCGTTCGGGAGGGATCAAACCCCCGCACGAGGGGATTTCCCCACATTTAATCGCTACTACTATTATTTTCCGCAGGTGCTACTGCCACGCGCGTGGACCTTGGTGAGGTATGGGCGTCCTTCCAATTGCAGAGCGTGTCTTGGTGTCCAGGGGCTGCGGTTCCTATGTCTGGGCCTACTGCGGTCACCCATGGAGTGGTGACCACGCAACCAGGTGACGACGTCCCTCCTCACCTGGTGTACTCGCCTCACGTGGTATCAGTCTTGCCTACAGCCGCTGTGAAGTGCCGTTCGCCGTACCGAGAGGGGGGCGTGCCGCCGCCGCTCGTGGTTGCCGCGCTGCAGCGACCACACTTCCGCTGCCCTAGAACTCGCCCCTGGACCTGCCGCCGGTACCAGGATGTTGCTGGCTGCTGCTCCACTTCCTGTGTTTCCGGTGCTGCCTGCCGTACCTGCCGATTCTGGGATGCAGTTGCTGCGCTGGCTGTCCCTGCCGTTGCTGCACTGGCTGTTCCTGCCGTTGCTGCGCTGGCTGTCCCTACCGATGATGTGCTGGCCGTGCCTGCTGTTCCTGAGATGCCATACCTGCTGATGTCGTCCCTGTTCGTGGTGGTACTACCCCCCAGACTTTGGTCTGTCTGTACAGGTGCGTCCGGGCCCTGTGGCTTCGGCTACAGCAGCCCCACCCCGGCTCCGCCCTGGATAGCAGATCTTACGTCTGTCCTGAGGAAGCTGACGAAGAAGAGGAGGAAGGTGTCCGTGTCGTCGTCTTCATCTTCTTCATCGTCGTCGGCCGCCGCCTCTTCCCCTTCGACTTCTAAGGCTTTACAGACCGAGGAAGAAGAAGGTCGCCTCCTCCCTCCTAAAAGAAGCTTCCTCGGGAGCTTCTCGAGGACCCGTCTCACCTCGGTGGGACGGGAGGGTTCCTTCCGCTGGTCCTCCTGCTCCTTCGGGAGCGGGGCCCGTCTCTTCTTCCGCAAGGAAGAAGACTACGGGGAACCGAGAGGGGTACCGGCTAACACCGGTACTTCCTCGCCTGGTGTCAGTGGTGCTGCCACTGCATCAGGGTCCGTCTCGGCCTCTCGTTCGCGGGATGGTACCGAGTGTACGGTCCGCCTACCAGCGACCGTGCAGCCAGGAACCAGACCTCTGAGTCCGCTCAGCGTCAGGTTCACGGCACGGGGCGGAAGACTGGTGACAGCCGCTCACGCGACTCTCACCAGACCAGCTCTCGCTCTCGCGGCGAACAGCTGGCTACCCGGGGACGTGACGGTCCCACGACCGGCCACGGGCTGAGGCTGGGAAGAGGTTCCTCCTCCCGTTCGCCGGTGCCAGCCACGGCTGGAACCAGCGACGGTGACGTGCCGTGAGGACAAGCACCGGTCTCACTGTGACAGTGGTAGCCTGCAGGTCGCCTGACCGTCGCTCTCACAGAGAGCGATCGGGTTACGGCAACCAGCACCAGCTCTTCTGACACTCGAGATCGGGGCCCGCTGTGCTCAGTCCAGCCGTTCTCCACAGCGAGACGGTTCGACCAGGCCTGCAGCTCGATCGCCACACCGCGGGTTTGACGATCGCCTGCAGCCCTCCAAGCCTGCTGGTTCTGCCAGCGCGAGCAACGAGGGAGCGTCAGGTCTGCCTCTCCCGTACCTTCAACTACCTCGGGTTACACCGGGAGGAGCGAGGTATTGAGGAGTGATCGTGAGGGGTGCGCCCCTCATGATCCCACCACAACGCCCTAACGTGCCAGGCACGGTTCTTGGACCGGCCAGGGCGTATGCGCAAGTGGATGGGGAAGACCGAGAGGGCTGTCGCTGTTTCCCCCCCCTTCTTAGGTAGGAAGGTTCTCGGGAATATTGCTCTTGTTCGAAGGGCTTAACTTTGGTCCCACTCTGCAAGATGCTGTGACTTCCGATATCCAGAGGAACTTTGCCGAGGTTACGGCGCTGATTCGTCAGCACAATGACCTCGGGGAAGGATCGCCGCTCCCACCAGCAGAGCCACGTCTCGGCTCGAGTCGTTTTGGGGCCCGAGAGGGAACCCAAATCGACGGTGGGTCGGCCGCGATCGGAGCTTGCCGACTGTGTTGAACCAGGTAGTCTCTCGTCTCCGGACAAGAAGGCTCTCTCAGTTACTGGACGGTCGGAACAAGCTACTTCACCTCCTCTACTGCTGCGACAGAGGCGTTTTATACGTGTCTTCGGACACCGTATTTAAATACCCCTTCGGTCCTCCTGAGGTTTCGACCTCGACGAGGACTGGAATGAGTCGGAGCGGTATCGGCTCTCTACTGTCAGGTGTCGATCAGCCCCACCCAGACGACGTTCACAGTGGCGGCAGACACTTACCTACAGTATGAGTTCGTAACCCTCCTCGGGAAAACGTTTTCTCCTGACGATACGTTTTCCCAGGCTCTGAGAGGCCATCGCCGTAAGGCGATGGCTGCTCCTTTTCTTCTCCAACTGCTAGATCCGCTGGGAAGGCGAGCCAGTATCCAATTCCTCCCCCATTCCCTCTCTCCTTACGGCTACGAGGGAAAGGGAGGGATCCTACAGAGATTTCTCTGTAAGATCCCACGTTAGGGGCTGCGCTACCGGGGGGACCTTCGGGTCCTACCTGACGTAAGCCCCGGTCATTGAGGAGGGATCCTGCCCCTTTCTCGATTTCTAACGGGAATCGAGAGGACCACCAGCCGATATCGTCTGACGAATTCGGTGGGGGGTTTCGCAGAGTGCTTAGAATTCTACGGAATTTCTAGCGCACTCAGAGTGTTCGAGTTGTTTACGATCTCCAAACACTCAGGCGAGACCACGGTCCAAAGTGAGCGAGAATCCCCGATAATTGTTACACGATAATCGGGAACCTCGCTTATGCTCGAATTCCTGTAATTTCTAGCATTTGGAAGAGACCGCTGCTGAAGAAGAGTATCTCACAGTAGGCGCTTAACCTGGAATAGAGAAGAACGGACGGGAACTTCCAGTTTGGCTTGAACTATCGTCTTCGGTATTCTGTTCACCATTGAAGCTTTCCTTTGGAAAGACTTCTCCTTCACTCTCTTGAATAAGAGAACGAAGGCGGTCGATCTCCAATCCTTATTCTCATTCCTCGAGGGGAAAAGAATTTAGGATGGAGGTCGTGGTACAGAACCTACAAATATACTACGTATATTACCCTCGCGACATGATTCTTTAACAGTTGAATTGTCCGTGGGGTAGGCGCACTACCGTAGTTAACTCTACGGTTTGTGACCGAGACGAATTGTATCTTAATTGAACTGCAACTCGGGGTTGCCTGCAACCTCCCAGCAGTTATCAGTTTCGATTTTAGATACTTGGTATTGTCATGACAACACCAAATCAGCTTTTGTATTTACCGAAATCCGTTTCGGTTAAATATAATTGCTCGAGCGTATTCTTTATGCTCGATGGTTTCTAGCCGAACGCATTCCTTCGTGGAATAATGGATTACCTGGCAACTCAGGATGACGAGTCACCGAGAGCTACTGCGTATTGAACTGCCTGATAGCGGCTCAGTATCAGCTAGGTCTCTGAGATGCACGGTCGGTTACGTCTCTCTCTCCCCTGGTTGGATGACTACCGAACCGTATCTCTGCCCAACAATCATGGACTTAGGTCTCTGATTAACGGGGATTCTCGCAATAATGAAGGACCATCTACTGCTGTCGACTCGATTTCATCGCCTTCGACATTGCGAGAATTTTCAAACAGATATCTCTTGGACTCTGTCATCTTTCTGTTTACCGCACGGTAACAGAAGTCTGTACTAGTCAACCGCTGCATCGCACTGCGATAATGCGAATGATTTTTGCAGACATCTGAGTTTGTCTTCAGAATATCTCGTATTCGTAGGTGTGCAATTTCATTGCTCGCCCCGAATTACAGATATGTCAGAAGACATCGCCTACTCTCCGACCTGACAGCTCTACTTCCAAATGTTCAGCCCATGAGAAGCAGTTCTTCAGGCAGTAGTTCCCTGTCTTCATTACTGGAAGCGCTCCGCTTTTATTGCAACTACGGTCCTCACCGGACAGCAATCAATAGCGGTTAGCGTTCTCAGTCTTTGTAGCACAGGTTCAGAATCTTGAGAATCCCTCTCTCGGTTCAGCTGTGAAGACGTAGGTTGCATTTTCTGTACACCTTCGTCTTCAACGTCACATAGTGTTGTTTCTCCTTACCCGAGAATCAACTATACTATGAGATATCTTGCCATCAAGGACCCTCGTCTCTAGAAGGCAATTGACTTTCGCCTGTTGGGCACATGCCTTAAGAGAGTCATCACCTTGCCTTCTGGCATCGGTGACGAACAAATTATTTGTTTAGTCTCTTGGCATAACCCTGTTAAGGCGAAGGTCACGTGACTTGCTCGGGTGCTTGGACAACTTGCTCCTACCGAACGCAGTCAGTAGGCAGCTGTCAGAGCGCCCAAGTCTGTTACGAACTTCGCTGTGGACTTAGTTCGGTTGTTCCATAACAATCTTTTCTTCGTCCTAACGGTCTTGTCACAGTACCCATACCATCGACACCCAACATTGAGTGTCGGTGTCCTATCCACTACGAGAACAACAACTTCGCTGCAGACGGATAGACCAGTATGGGTACAGGACATCACCGAAGTCGAGAAGAGGGATAGGTCATTCGACAATTCCCTTCTTTTCCTCTGAGGTAATTGCATGACTTTGCCTGCGAAGTCAAGCATCCAGGGGATGGGGATTCGTGACGCTCGATTTCGTACCGAATTCGTAGCGAAGACTCTGAACCCTTCGGTTCCTGACGATCGGTTAGAGTCCTTCACAGTCCCCTCCCTAATGGACTTCACCGCCTTCGATGCGAAGGAGATGCTGCTTTGTCCTGTGAAAGCGCGACCGCGCTTTCTGAAGAAACTCGACATCCCAGGCGGAGTGTTGAAGACTCTTCGTCAGCACCAAGATGACCTAGAAGTATACTCCCTCGAGTTACACAAGAACTTCTCCGTGGCGCAGGCTGAAGGCAGGGGTCTGGTACAACCAGACCACTGGCACCTCCTTCTACCTTTTGGATATTGCCCACAGGTCCTTGGATCGTTTTCCTTAGGACCCGTGGTGGCTGCTCAACAGTGTGTAGCTAACCCAGACCCTAGCAGGCTGACAGCATCAGAGCCTGGTGTGACTGTAAGAATAGATAAGTGAATGAGAGAGTGACTGGCTTCTCTTCCTAT
>NC_087200.1:124650508-124673399 GCF_015104395.2 Macrobrachium nipponense
TAGCTTGTCGACTTTTATTTGTTTACTGACTTATTGTAATGACATCGAGCATTCAATGTGAGTTCATCATTCATAGATCAAGGAACAACCACTTCATTTATTCAAAGAAATTTCCTTAACAACAATCATATCTCACGTTTACACTGAAAATCAGTGAATCTTTGGCAACATTTGAGTAACAGCTTTTTTCACTTGTCAAACTTCGGAATTCTTTCCCTGGCCCCGTTTTCCGTGATAAGGCCTTAAGCCCAAGATTTCTTCACTGCCTTAAAAGTTTGAGGCTATAAATTTGATCTCATCCCTACCCATCAAATGGCCACAGAAAAGAGTAATTATAATTGGTGTTTTAGAGAACCAATCACGTCAGATTTTACCTTGAAAATAGTGTTCGGAGACCTTTGTTATTTTCAGTATCTACTTGCAACATAATCATTAGTCCTGAAAATAATACAGTGTTCAGTGAAGTAGCTGCATTTGTTGACATAAACATATTTCAGGGATCAAGCAGGTGTCAGCTGAATTTGGACCATGCTTCCATTCCCCAATTTACTGTTCTCAGGAAGTACACTACTAAACGATCTAAAAACTGACAAAATACTTGAAGCCACTTTCAATTCCAATCTTTCTTTTTACATAGGATTTAAGATAACATTGTCGGATATTATTAATTTTTTCAACCTCGCACCTTGCAGTTAATGGACATAATTCATAGAATGAATTATTATTATTATTTGTTTAAGCAGCCTTTTCCGACAAAGTCCAATCGGCTGCCATAGAATGAAATCATTCCTTGTGTCATCCCAGTCAAAGAGTCAGTGCTGTTGTTAGCATAGATATAGAGAGGATAGTGTTCCACTTATCTAGGTTTCTCACACTTTTCTTGTCATTTTCTTTTTATACATCACAAGAAATTACTAGAGTGAACTTCCTTCAAGGTGGAACACTAATTGAAGCTTCTCAGGTTTATGCAGTAATAGTGCAGATGAATTGCAACCCCAAATATAATGCTGATAATAATTATTGGTAGAACACTCCACAGAATTGCTTATCACAGCATATTACCATTTATTTGTCTGTACACCTAACCTTTAGAGATGTTCAGAAAAGGAATTTCATCAGAGCTGCAGAAATGTTCCACAATTAATTGGGTGGTACAGTCTTCACGCATATTTAGCAGACTAAATAAATCCAAAGGAACAATTTGGTGACTTTTCACCCTTTAAGCAGAAGGTCAACTGCTTTCATGAACATGGCTGTAAACTGCTATCTATTCTGTGGAAGCTAACTCATGACTTTAAATTGTTTCATAAATGTTTGCTATAAATTATTATAACAATAATTTAAAATCCACTTAAAAATTGTGAGAAACTGAAGCGTGGCAGGTAATATAAAGCTTCCTCTAACAAATGGCCTATTCCTTTTCCTTACGGCAGTAATGGCACAAATTTTACGTTAAAGTCATTATGAAACTCTTTTTATAGAAAAGATGGAATGTGGGTCATTGATTAAATGAATTGTCATTGATAACGCTAAAGAAAGGTCAAAACAACTTTAGAAGCAGTACTGGAAATTGATAAGGGGCAATTCGGGTGAAGAAGATAGAATTGGAAAGGTATGTACAAAATTACAGAACAAAAGAGAATATAGCTTTTAGGCCAAAGGCCAAGCGCTGCAACCTATGAGGTAATTCAGTACTGAAACTGAAATTGACAGTAAAAAAGTTTGAAAGATATAACAGGAGGAAGACCCCTCTGTTGCACTATGAAACAATTGTTAGGAGAGGATGGAAAGTAAGTTGGAATAAAAAAAGACTGAAAGGAGGTACAGTTAAAGAAATGAAAGGGATTGCAGCTAGGGGCAAAGGGATGCTGCAAAGAACCTTAAGTAATGCCTACTGTGCACTGCATGAGGTGCACTGATGGAACTATCCCTCTACGGGAGTACAAAATTTTATTCACTAGAGAACACTGGACGCCCAACCTTGAAATAGTGTAAAAGATCAGCTGCCATAATCTAACAGGTAATGGAAAGAGTCAGTTCCTTACTTGGGTATATTCATCCCCTCTGTATTTGTCAAGTCAAAGCCCTTCCCTGATATTTTCAATCAGTTTTATGTACAGACCTTCATTTTATTCATTCACCCAAAGCATATTTCTTACTAGCAAAACTGACTTGATTAAAACAAAAAAGTATCAAAATCATTATATTTAGTTTAATTTGACACAAGAGGAAGAGAGAATTGAGAAAATATAGGACGAATTCAGTCACTGACAGGATATATATTTTTTTTAGCAGGATGTGTATCAAAACTTAACTTTTAAAAATATTCTACAGGCAGTCCCTGGCTTACGATGTTCTGAGGCTACAGCGCTTTTCAATTATATTCATCAGAAATTATTTCCAGGTTTACGACACATTCTAGAGTTACACCGCTTACGACACCAGTCTGACGAAAGAAATGTGACTCCAAATATGCAAAATGATCAATATTTGAAGGTTTATTTTTTATGAAAAATGCGATAAAAATGCAGTTTACATAGTTTTGAATACACCTAAAGCATTAAAAGTAAGGTTTGTTCATGAAGCTTACCTGTCATATATATATATACATATAGCTGTATTCTCTGAACTCTGACAGAATTTCAAAACTCCCGGCACACGCAGTGGTCGGCCAGGTGGTTAATACCCATTCCCGCCGCTGGGAGGCGGGTATCAGGAACCATTCCCATTTTCTATTCAGATTTTCTCTGTCGCCGGTACTGTCTACACTTGTTTTCAGTACCTCCGTCATTGGATTTTGGAACTTCTTTTGCTACTTGAGTATCCTGATTGACTTTTGGTTTTTGATATTGGATCTGTGGCTAGGCATACGCTAATTGTGGATTGTTTTGATTTTGGCTCGATTATTTCCTTTAACTAAGATGTCTGGGTCTAGTTCGACTAGCGCCAGAGTATGTTGTATGGAAGAATGTAAGGTGAGGCTTTCCGAAAGCTTCAGTAGACCCCCCACACAGTGTGCGCGAGTTGTAAAAATCATGTGTGTATGTTTGATGATCGTTGCAAGGAGTGTGAAAGTCTGTCTGATTCAGGTTGGAAGGCATACGAGTCCTATATACGTAAGTTAGAGCGTGATAGGATCAGGAGGTCTTCATCCAGGAGTGTATAAGGCAGTATATGTCAGGGCAATAATGTTACACCTGCTACCCCTCCAGTACAATTTATTCCTCCTAAACCTGTAATGCCTTCGGGCCCTGCAATAGTGTCTGTGGAGGGTAATGCCCTATCTATGATTCTGGAATCTTTACGTAGCCTAGAATCAAAAGTGCTTGCTTTGGAAAGTGTTAATAGTGCAGTGAGGTGTAGTGATAATGCCCCTTTGGCAGGACCTGTGGACACTTCCCAGGCTGCCAAAGATCGTGCTCGACTCTTGAAGGATTGTTTTTCGTCATCAGAGACGTCCTCCCCGCGCAGGAGTTGGAGCTCTCGGAAGGTCTCGCGCCCTCTGATGAGAACTAAGACGCTAGATGTCGCACAGGCGGCTGTCGTCTTTGGTTCCTCTGAGGAGGACGCTACACGTCCGTTAGCTCCTGCTTTGAGGTCGTCTCCTGAGCAATTTGAAGACTTTCCGCCGCAAAAGAGAGCAAAGATGCAAGATATCGCACAGGCGGCCGTCATCTTTGGTCTCAGGGAGGAGGATGCTTCACGTCCTTTATCTCCTTCTGATTTGTGAGCTTCGCAGGAGAGGACGTCTTCCGACAAAGTTGCTTTTGAGCGCCCCGGTTGCTCTAGAGACAGAGCCATGGCGGTCCATGTGAGAAGGAGGAGGGCTTCCCCTCACCCCTTTTCTTCTCACAGGATCTGCCCTTCGCCTGAGAAGGAAGGTTCTCCGTCAAAGAGGATTATTTTGTCGATACAACAACAACTTGACTCGTTGATTGCAGAGAACGAGGCAAAGCCGTATCGCAGAAGGAAGGATGATAAACTGCCAATCAAGAGGTCCAGGCAGTCCCTTCCTCCTCCTCGCTCCTCTCTTTCTCCTGTTGCTTCACCCTCTAGATTTCGTGCAGCTCCCCAGCAGTTGTCTAGAGAGCGCGAGGATAATCTTCCCAAACGTGCTTCAGTCGAGAGAAAGAAACATAGTTACCCTCGGAGCAAGGATGGTTTGCAAGAGATTATGCAGTCACGTAGCTCACCGAGATGCCCCTCGCTCGTCTATGAGGGTCTCTCCGTCGGCTGCCAGATACGACGCTAGTTCGGCAGCTAATCTGGACACCAGGCGTGACGCTCGGCTGGACGCCAGGCGTGACGCTTGGCTGGACGCTCGGCTGGACGCCAGGTGTGACGCTTTGCTGGATGCTCGTCTGGATACTCAGCGTGACGCTTCTATGGATGCTCGTCAGGACGCCAGGCGTGACGCTTTGCTGGACGCTCGTCTGGACGCTCAGCGTGACGCTTGTCTGGACTCTCGTCAAGACGATCAACAGGATGTTTTTCCAGACGCTCGCAGACGCTCGAAAGATATTTTGGACTCTACTCATCATGAAGGAGACTTGTCGGAGGAAGCAACCGAAGAACAATCTTCAACACCGGCGTCTTCGGATTATCAAGTCTTGGTGCGCTTACTCCGTGCTTCTTTTGAAGAAAAATTCCAACCTTCGGCCCCTCGTTCTCCCCCTTCTCAGTTGTCATCTTCGAAAGCCATCAAGACTTCAGGAATCGTGAAGATGGCTACTTCGCTTTCGACCAAGAGGGCTTTTAAGAAGATACATTGTTGGATGGAGTCAAGAAAAGTCCAAAACCAGAATTCTTTTGCCCTGCCCCCGTCAAGACTTACAGGCAAGGCAGGCGTTTGGTATGAGACAGGGGAGGACGTCGGACTAAGAGCTCCCTCGTCTGCCCAAGGTGACTTCGCCACCCTGGTGGACGCACCGAAGAGATCCCTTTTTTCATCAGCAAAGGTGTCTTGGACTCCTCCTGAAATAGACCACCATCTTAAGGGACTCTTCCGTACGATAGAAGTGTTTAATTTTTTGGACTGGTGTTTAGGGGTCCTGGATACACAGTCACGTAGTCCTGATTCGATTAGCCTGGGGGAGCTGTCCAGCGTTCTTGCATGCGTGGACAAGGCCGTCAGGGATGGTTCTGAAGAGCTAGCTTCGCACTTCTGTACAGGAATCTTGAAGAAGAGAGCGCTCTACTGTAGTTTTACTGCGAAGGTGGTCTCTACCTCACAGAGGGCAGAATTGCTGTATGCCCCTCTTTCGAACCATCTCTTTCCCCAGGCTATGGTCAAAGATCTGGCCGTCAGCCTGCAAGAAAAAGCGACCCAAGACCTCCTAGCTCAGTCTTCGAAAAGTACGGCAGTCCCTTCGACATCTTCGCGAATGCAAGCTCCTAAGAAGCAGAAGCCCTTTCGAGGTGGAGCATCCTCGAGGCCGCCTTCTCGAGGAAGAGGCCTTTCCAGAGGCATAGCCCCTTCTAAGCTCAGGGGTAAGAAATGAAACGACAGTCCTTCAGTCACCGGTAGGAGCCAGGCTTCGTTTATTCTCAAAAGCCTGGAGAGAGAGGGATGCAGACAGCTGGTCGCTCAACATCATCGAGAGGGGATACAAGATACCTTTCTTGAAGCCTCCCCCACTGTGCACGACACCCAGGGACTTATCACCTATTTACCATCAAGAGAAGCAGCAGATTCTATACGATCTGCTCGAGCAAATGCTCGAAAAGAGAGCGGTGGAGCAGGTCGTGGACCTGGAATCCCCGGGCTTCTACAACAGGTTGTTCCTGGTGCCGAAAACAGTCGGGAGGTTGGCGACCAGTCTTGGATGTAAGCACTCTGAATCTTTTCGTGCAGAAACAGAGATTCAAGATGGAGACACCTCGGTCAGTTCTTGGGACCTTAAGACCAGGTTATTGGATGGTGTCATTAGATCTTCAAGACGCCTATTTTCACGTCCCGATTCATCCCCAATCGATGAAGTATCTGCGGTTTGTCCTGAAGGGGACAGTTTACCAATTCAGGGCGCTTTGCTTCGGATTGAGCACGGCCCCGATGATCTTCACGACTCTTATGAAGAATGTGGCGAGGTGACTTCATCTTGCAAACATCAGAATCTCTATGTACCTGGACGACTGGCCTCTATTCGTGACCTCCTTGCAAACGCGGTGGTTGTCTGAAGGACCTTCAAGCAACTTTAACTTTGGCGAAGTCCCTGGGACTTCTGG
Organism: Macrobrachium nipponense; assembly: GCF_015104395.2. Lineage (NCBI taxonomy): Eukaryota > Metazoa > Arthropoda > Malacostraca > Decapoda > Palaemonidae > Macrobrachium > Macrobrachium nipponense. The sequence goes on from NC_087200.1 coordinate 124,656,734, forward strand.
TGAATTTCGAAAAGTCACAGCTGACCCCAACACAGTGCATCGTGTATCTGGGGATTCAGATGGATTCAGTGGCTTTTCGAACTTTTCCGTCCCAGGGACGTCAGCAGCAAGGCTTAGACAAAGTGTCAGCCTTCCTAAGGAAAGAATCATGCTCGGTGAGGGAATGGATGAGTTTGCTGGGGACCATTTCCTCGCTGGAGAAGTTTGTTTCCTTGGGGTGACTACACCTCAGGCCTCTCCAGTTCTTCCTGCAGGACAATTGGAAGGACAAGAAGAATCTGGATACGATTTTGGAAATATCGAAAGAGTTAAAGCATCACTTAAAGTGGTGGCTCGATCCGGTGAAGCTGTCGGAGGATGTTTCTCTCAAGCTTCAGAGCCCCAACCTAGTGTTGTTCTCCGACGCATCCACCACGGGGTGGGGAGCAACACTGGGGGGGGAAGAAGTGTCAGGCACCTGGAGAGGGGAACAGGTGTCCTGGCATATAAACCTCAAAGAGATGGCAGCCATCTTTTTGGCGCTCCAGTTCTTCCAAGAAAAAGTTTCTCGTCATATAGTCCAGATCAACTCGGACAACACCACAGCTCTGGCTTACATCAAGAAGCAGGGAGGAACACATTCTCGGTCCCTGTTCGCTCTGGCAAAGGAGATCTTGCTGTGGGCAAAAACACGGGACGTCACAATCCTTATGAGGTTCGTAGCAGGAGTAGAGAACGTCCGAGCAGATCTCCTCAGTCGGCAAGGTCAACTTCTACCAATCGAGTGGACCCTTCACCAGGATGTATGACAAGAGCTGTGGGGGTTATGGAGACGTCCTCTCGTAGACATCTTTGCGATGTCCAGGACGAAGAGACTTCCGCTCTACTGCTCCCCAGTGCTCGATCCAGGGGCAGTGGCGATAGACGCCCTTCTCTGGGACTGGACGGGGATGGACCTGTACGCCTTTCCCCCGTTCAAGATCCTGGGGGAGGTTCTAGGGAAGTTTGCAGCGTCGGAAGGGACGAGAATCACGTTGATCGCCCCGTTCTGGCCTGCGAGAGACTGGTTCACAGAGGTCATGGCCTTCGTAGTAGACTTCCCGAGGACGCTTCCGTCAAGGATAGATCTACTCAGACAGCCCCACTTCGAGAGGTACCACAAAAACCTCCCCGCTCTGAGTCTAACTGCATTCAGACTATCCAAAAGTTGGCCAGAGCGAGAGGTTTTTCAAGATCTGTGGCAAGAGCTATCGCCAACGCAAGGAGAGCTTCCTCCCGCGCAGTGTACCCATCGAAGTGAGCCGCTTTCAGGAGTTGGTGCAAAAAGAACGGCATTTCCTCCACCACGACCTCTGTGAGCCAGATTGCTGACTTCTTACTTTACCTGAGGAAGGAACTGAAACTTGCAGTCCCGACAATCAAGGGCTATAGAAGTGTGCTGTCGGTTGTCTTTAGACACAGAGGTCTGGACTTGGCGAACGACAAAGACCTTCACGATCTCTTAAGATCCTTCGAGACCGCGAAGGTGACGCAACCTTAATTGCCGTCATGGAACTTGGACGTAGTCCTGAAGTTCCTCATGTCCAGTCCTTTCGAACCTCTGCATGCTGCATCGCTAAGGGACGTTACTAGAAAAGCTGTCTTCCTAACTGCTCTGGAGATGGCGAAGAGAGTTAGCGAAATTCAAGCTATTAGCAAGCACATTGGCTTTAAGGGACATAACGCCGTCTGTTCTTTGAGCCCAACGTTTCTGGCGAAAAATGAGAATCCGTCCAACCCTTGGCCCAGGACCTTTGAGCTTAAAGGTGTGGCCGAAATCATTGGGTGCGAGCCGGAGAGAGTCCTGTGCCCTGTCAGGGCTCTCAAATTCTACTTACGGAAAACGAAGGAGTGTTGAGGTCCTAGTAACTTGTGGTGTTCGGTCAGGAAACCAAGCTTACCAATGTCGAAGAATGCTCTGGCTTTTTCCTTGAGGGACACCATCATGGAAGCTCATTCATCTTGTAAAGATAGTGATATGAAGTTGTTGAAAGTGAATGCGCACAAAGTGAGGGCTATCTCTACCTCGGTAGCCTTCCAAAAGAATATGGCACTCAATGACATCTTGAATGCCACATTTTGGCATAGCAACTCGGTGTTCACTTCACACTACCTTCGGGAGGTGAAGACGACATACGAGAACTGCTATTCGCTAGGACCATACGTCGCCGCAGACAATATATTGGGGGCAAGGAGTAGCACTCATCCTATCTGGCAGGGAATGGTTAGGTGAGCTTTTAACTTTATATTTAGTTATGGTTGTAGGGTCGACCGCCTGAGGCAGACTTCCCTTCCTTTAGCCTAAGTTATGTGGAAAATTAGCTTATGTTAGGCTAGGTCAGGGGGTGGTTTTTTGCTTCGTTGCCCTCATAGTAGGGTCAAATGGTCTAGTCACATTGTGGTCATGCCCCCGTTGACAGATCATCTAGAACTCACCAGCAGCAACAGGTCACTACCTTGCTGGTGACTAGTAAAGCAGAAGCAGACTTGGGTGACGGTTTTTTGTTTCGTTGCCCTCATAGCATGGTCAAATGGTCTAGTCACATTGTGGTCACGCCCCCGTTGACAGATCATCTAGAACTCACCAGCAGCAACCTTGCTGGTTACTTAGTAAAGCAGAAGCAGACTTGGGTGACAGTAATCACAAAGTCAGCTATGCTAACAGGTAAGGAACCAAGATGTCAATCATCTGCATGGATATGTTTCCCAAATCCTATTCTGTCTCTCCCTACCTCCAAAGGTGGGATTCAGCTATATATATATCTGACAGGTAAGCTTCATGAACAAAATGATATTGTTATGATACAATAAAGTTTGTTCATACTTACCTGGCAGATATATATAATCAAAGTGCCCACCCAACTCCCCTCAGGAGACAGTGGCACTAGAAAATCTGAATAGAAATTGGGAATGGTTCCTGATACCCGCCTCCCAGCGGCGGGAATGGGTACTAACCACCTGGCCGACCACTGCGTGTGCCAGGAGTTTTGAAATTCTGTCGGACTTCGGAGAATACAGCTATATATATATCTGCCAGGTAAGTATGAACAAACTTTATTGTATCATAACAATATCATTTTTCTTAGGATTTTTGACGATTTTCAGGCTTATGACAATTTTGGGCTTACGGCACATCTCACGAACGGAACCTGTCATAAGCCGGGGACTGCCTGTATTAACAACTGTTTTCTGTTTTATCCAATGGCTTATATTATCAACGAAACAGTTTGAAACATAAAGAGTAAGGGCCTAGATAAATCATAGCTATGATAAACAAACTAACTTAGACCATGCAAAAAACTTAATAAATTTACATTTTTTTCCCAGACTTCTTTAATCTGCTAGCTCTGTTTCCATCAGTCATGATTAAATGTAAAAATTAAACCAAAATAATTTTTAGGATAAATAAAAACTATGGTTCTAACTTTCTATTTTCATTAAAAACTCTTTAACAACAATTAGGATCTTATCACAACTTAAACACATCAGAAATCACAAACTTGTTTCACATGTAACCTATCAAAGCCTTTGGTTCCATAAACATCAATCACGCCAAGTAACTGGGACGTCATCTGTCCTGTATCTCTGAGTGACCCATGTGTCAGCCAATGGTGTTCTTATGCCTGACTTAAACATTAAATATCCAGCTTGAGCAATCATGGCTCCATTATCTATACAGAAGCTTTCATCTGTTGCATACAATTTACCACCTCTTTCCTCACACATTTTACTCATCATCTCTTGAAGCCTGAGGTTACAACCAACCCCGCCACAGATCAAGACTTCCTGGGATCCACAATGGGCCATTGCTCGTTCAGTAGTTTCTACTAACATTGCAAACACAGTTTCTTGCAGAGAAAAGCAAAGATCAGCTTTAGTATACTGTCCAGTTTTCAGGAGCTTCTCTGTACGTTCTTCAAGAAATGTGAGCATGCCTGAAAATGAAACATCCATGCCTTTAACACCATAAGGCAAAGGGAAATACTTCTTACCTTTCTTTGCCATTTGTTCAATGTTATAGCCTGGGCTTGGGTCATTTGATAACTTCAAAATACGGGCAAATCTGTCTAAACAATTCCCTACCGCCATGTCAATGGTCTCCCCAAAAATTCTATACCTTTTCTCTAAATATGCAATAATCTGTGTATTTCCACCACTTACATAAAGAACTGTGGGATTATCTGCCCCAGTGACAAGACGGCCCATTTCAATATGTCCTATGCAGTGATTTACAGCAACAATAGGCTTATCCCATAACTGTCCTATTGTTCTAGCAACAACTGCTACACTGATTAGGGGTGCTGCCATCCCAGGACCTTTTGTATAGGCTATGGCATCAATATCCTGAGGTTTGACATTAGCTTGCGAAAGGGCTTGGTGCAGAACATCTAATACTTGAGCCTAAAAAGAGATCAAAATAGTATCATCAGTTCTTAAATCTAATTCAAAAGCAAATGTTTCTTAAATAGTTATTTTAATGGCTCATAGCTAAGCACAAAAATAACGTGGACTGCAAATCTTCCACTTAAAGGTTAAAGTCTTTCACGTTTATTTAAGAAGTACTATTTAGTACATTCAGTAGTACGTATTTTATGCAATTTTTATTTCTAGATTATCTTGTACTACAGTAATGTAACATTAATTTTTTTAAATGATAATTTTTAGAGGAAAATTGTATTTTTCCCAACCATACAAACCTGAGGTCCTTTACATTAGGAATTACTTTTAGTGAAGGCTGGAAAACAGCCACTAGACTTTTGAACAAAGTAGTTAGGTAGTTAAACCACCGTTCAGGTGGCGGGAGTCACACCCACCCAAACGTACGCACTCCACTTTGCTTTTGACCCAGGAATCAGATTGAGGGGTGGCATGAGGAAGACTTATAATTGGAGGGAGGAATCTGAAATAAGTTTCAAGAGCTGACTGGAGCTCAGACACCTTGATTCTCTTCCTGGTCGAAAGAGCAAGGAAGGGAATCATGCCTTGATGAACTGATTGGAGTATAGGAACTGTGATCATTCATCAGAATTCTGGGTTTTTACCAAATGGGGGGATAAAGGAGCATCATAAGAAAAATAAGCTGGAATGATTCCGCCAGTAGGGCAAATACAAGCAGTGGGTTTGCTATTGCCAGGGACCCACCCCTCTTCACCTTGCAAGAGGAAGGGATGGTTACTTCTATAATCTACAAAATAAATATAATGGTTGCTCTTGCAACATTTACCTGCATCGGGGCCAGTTCCAGCATACAATAGCTGAATCCCCTGAAGGCAGAAGAGTAGGATAAAGGGATGGAGAAGAAGAGAGCCAGTCATAAGTCAATTATCATTCCTCACATCCACAAGCATCCGCAGATGGTAACGGCGAGATTGCAAACCTGTTTCCTGTTAAAGGAGCTGGGTAAGCTACACAACTTGTTGAGCAGCCACCATAAGTCCCAGGGAAAAAGTGTCTAAGGACTTGTGGGCAATGTCCCAAAGGCAGAAGGAAGTGAAGGTGGTCTGCCTAGACCACACCCCTATCTTCAGAGCCTGATGGACTGACAGATTCTTCCGGAATGCGAGGGTTAGACCAATTCCCCTGATTTCGTGAACTCTAGGCTGAGGTGTCCTGGAGTCATCTGTGCCAGCAACTGAGTACGACCTTCTAATCGTCTTAAGAAGCCAGAAATGTTATTTTCATGATAAAATAAATTTTTGAACATACTCACCTGGTAGTTATATATATAGCTTACGTCCCTGACGTCACGGCAGAATTCAAACTCGCGGCAATCGCCGATTGGGTAGTCAGGTGCACCACCTGTGCGCCCTCTACCAGGTACGTAGCACCATACCAACTATTCCTCAGATCTTCCATGCCCATAGTTTCTAGAGGGGAGGAGGGTGGGAATTTAATTATATATAACTACCAGGTGAGTATGTTCAAAAATTTATTTTATCATGAAAATAACATTTTCAAAACATCTACTCACCCTGGTAGTTATATATATAGCTGATTAACACCTTTGGTGGAGGGTCAGAAACAGCTATCATCGTTGGAATTGACATAAGTGTTAATAAAAACAAACTTACGGGTTCGTACCTGTTAAGGAAGCTGACTTTAATGATATCCTGTCTCATTGTGTCTGCTTTCCTATGAGGTCCCCCAGCGATCCACCCCGGGGGCTGGAAGACCTCTTGGAGACTGTCAACCGGTCAAACCTCTATGTGACTAGACTCCCTACAATACTCTTGTTCCGGGCACTACTAAGGAACAAGTTGATCACCTGACTAAAGATCAATGATTGTGGAAGACTGCATCCAGTCTCCACAAACAACCATAACTTTTCAATAGTTCCAAGAGAAGAAAAGAGTATTGGATTATGGGTTTTAAGGGTAGACCCTTTTTCCACTACTGAAAGAGCTGCTACAAACGGACCCAGTGTGTAGCAGTCTTCATACAAAGTTTGCACTTGCGTAAGATAGTGCGACGCAAAAACTGACTTGCTCCTCCAGAATGTTGCGTCCAGGATATTCTGAAGAGATCTATTTTGTTTAAATGCTACCAAGAGGTTGCTACAGCTCTAACCTCGTGAGTCTTAACTTTAAGTAGCTTCATATCGCTTCAGTACATGCTGAATGCGCTTCCCTAATTAATTCGCCTTATAAAAAAGGATAGCGCATTCTTCGACATTTGCAGAGAGGGTTTCTTGACCGAACACCAAAGCCCTTCTGAAGTGCCACGTATTTGTCTCGTTCTCTTCCAAGTAATGCCTCAGAGACCTTACCGGACAAAGAACTCTCTCTACTTCCTCACCCGTGAGATCCGAGAGGTTCGGAATTTCGAATGACTTGGGCCAGGGTTGAGAGGGGCGTTCGTTTTTGGCTAGGAATCCCAACTGTAGCGAGCAAATGGCTTTGCCCTGTCTGAAACCTACAGTTTTGCTGAAGGCATGGATTTCGCTGACCCTCTTTGCTGTTGCTAGGCTAATCAGAAGAGAGTTTTCATGGTGATGGTCCTTAAGGGATGTTTCCTGTAAGGGTTCGAACCTGTCACTCATGAGAAAACTTGAGGACTACATCCAAATTCCAAGATGTTTGAGGATTGTATTCTTTCCTTAGTTGTCTCGAAGGATCTAAGAAGATCTTGTAGATCCTTATTATCAGATAGATTAAGGTTTCTATGCCTGAAGAAGACAGCTGCTAGCATGCTCCTATAACCCTTGATAGTAGAAGCAGAAAAGTTACGTCTCTTCTTGAGGTATAGCAGAAAAATCTGCTATCTGAGTCACAGAGGTACTGGAAGAGGAAATAGAGTTGTCCCTGCACCATCCTCTAAAAGTCTCACCACTTCGATTGGTATAACCTTAATGGTTGAAGACCTCCTTGCTCTTGCAATTGCACTCGCTGCCTCCCTCGAAAATCCTCTAGCTCTTGTGAGTTTTTCGATAGTCTGAAGGCAGTTAGCTGAAGAGCTTGGAGGTTTTGGTGATACCTTTCCAAGTGGGGCTGTTTGAGTAGATCTACTCTTAACGGAAGGCTTCTTGTGGGGTGTCCACCATCCATTCCAGTACCTCTGTGAACCATTCTCTTGTCGGCCAGAAGGGTGCCACTAGAGTCATCCTGGTTCCTTCGTGAGCCACAAACTTTTGTAACACTCTGTGTACCACTTTGAATGGGGGAAAGGCGTACACGTCTAGATGTGTCCAATTCAGAAGGAACGCATCTATGTGGATTGCTTCGGGGTCTGGGACTGGAGAACAGTAAGTCTCCATCCGTCTTGTCTGCGCTGTTGCAAAGAGATCTATGCAAGGGCGCCCACCAGATTCGCCATAGACTCTTGCAAACTTCCTGATGGAGAGTCCATTCTGTTGTCAAGACTTGATGTTTTCTGCTCAGGATGTCTGCTCTCACATTCTTTTCTCCCTGAATGAAGCGTGTTACCAGAATCACGTTTTTTTCCTTTTGTCTAGAGGAGCAGTTCTCTTGCTGCTCTGTATAGAGAGACTGAGTGAGTCCCGCCTTGTTTTGCTGATGTAGGCCAACGCCGTTGTGTTGTCGGAGTTGACCTGTACCACTTTGTTCCGGACTACGCTCTCTAATTCCTTGAGAGCTAGGAAAAATTGCAGTCAATTCTTTCAGATTGATGTGGAACTTTACTTGCTCCTTGTTCCAGAAGCCCGAGACTTTCTAACTTCCCCAGTGTTGCTCAGCCCGAGTTCCGAGGCGTCGGAAAACAACACTAGGTCTGGGTTCCTCTGCTACTAGGGAGAGGCCTTCCGGAGCTTGACGGGATCGTTCCACCACTGTAGATAGTGTTTCATGTCGTTCGAAACAGAATACAACATTTGCTCTAGTGTTCTCTTCTTGTCCCAATGCTGATTTAGATGAAACTTGCAGAGGGGCGTAGGGTTTCAGTCTTCCCAAGGAGACAAACTGTTTCTAGCGAGGAAAGGTCCCCCAGCAGACTCATCCATTCCCTCGCAGAGCACTTCTGTTTCTTTAGGAAGTTTCTTATTTTCTCTAAAGCTTGTTCCGTTCTCAATGTGGACGGAAAAGCCCGAAAAAAAAAACCTGACTCTGAATCCTCATCCCCAAGTACAAGATTTCCTGGGATGGATCAGTTGGGATTTTCTGGTGGTTTATCAGAAGGCCTAGGTCTTCTGATAATCGAATTGTTTTCTGAAGATTCTCCAGACAGTTGGCGTAGGAATGGGCTCTGAGGAGCCAATCGTCCAGATACAATGAGGCTCTGATGCGTTTCTTGTGTAGCATTGCTGCTACGTTGCTCATAAGTTTTGTGAAAATTTGAGGTGCGGTATTTAGACCGAAACAAAGAGCTCGGAATTGAAATGTTTCTGTCTTGTAAACAATCTTAGGTACTTTCTGGAGTTTTGGGTGGATCGGGACGTGAAAATAAGCATCTGGAGATCCAACGAAACCATCCAGTCCGTCTCGTCTGACTGCAGCAAGAACTGATTTCGTTGTCTCCTATGAGTGAATTTTGTTTTCTTCACGAAAAAATTCAGGGAACTCACGTCCAAAATCGGTTCTCCATCCGGCCCGAGTTCTTGGGGACCAGAATAATCGATTGTAAAACCCCGGAGGACTCCAGGTTCTGAACTCTTTCTATTGCTTCCTTCTGAATTAGCATAAAAGAAACCTCTTGTTGTACGCTAGAGTCTTGGACTCCTCTCTGTACTTGGCTGACAGATCGATCGGTCTTTCTGCTAAGGGGGGTTTTTTTCCAGAAAGGATCTTGTATCCTTCTTTGAGAAGCTGAAATAGACCAAGGATCTGATCCCTTTTTCTCCCATGTTTGTGCCAGAAAAATTTTGAGTCTGGCTCCTACCACTGTCTGAAGAAGAACTTTGTCAGACTTTATTACTTCCTCCTCTGAAGCCTCTTTTCTTGGAGTTTTTGTAATAGGTCTTGCATTCCTCTCCTGAGGGATCTACCTCGAAAGGGCCGAGAACTACGTGGTAGAGGAGTGGTTTCTTTAAGTTTCTGTCCTGCAAAACTTGACGGAACAACTCTCCTTGCTGCTTTAGTCATCAGATCTTGTGGTCGCTTTTTGAGTCAGAGCTGAGGATACTTTTTTTTTCTTTTAACCAAACTATGCGGAAAAAGATGAGTCGAAACGGGAGCGAAAAGCAGTTCCGCTCTCTGAGTGAGCGTTAACTCCACTCGAAAGAAAAGAACAAAATTGGGCCCTTTTCTTCAAGATTCCAGCTGAGAAAAGGGCAAAAGGGCTGCTAGCTCGTTCGACCCGTCTCGAAGCGCTTTGTCAATGCATGACATAGGTGAACGAGTTCTTCCGTTTTGGTAGACTTCAAGTTCAATTTTCTTTCCCAACGAACCCAGAGTCCAGTCTAGGAAGTTAAAGACTTCGAAGGCTCTAAAAAATCCCTTTGAGGAGGTGGTCCATTTCAGAGGAAGACCAAAACACTTTCGTCTTCCCCATGGCCGTCCGACGAGAAGAGTCCACAAGACTAGAGAAGTCCCCATGGGAAGAAGCTGGAACTCCCAAACCTAGGACTTCTCCAGTGTCGTACCAGATGCTGGATCTGGAAGCTAATCTGGCCGGAGGAAATGAGAAAGCTGTTTTTCCTGGTCTTCTTAGAGTCCATCCATTCCTTCATTAATTTCAAGGCTCTTTTCGAAGAGCGTGATAATACCATCTTCGTAAAGTCGGATTCTTTAGAAGCCTTCCCTAAAGTGAACTCTGAGGTGGAGAACGAGGGGCAGCTGGCACAAAACTTCTGGAAAAAGTTCCGCAAAAACTTTCATAAGCCTTTTAAGATCTGCTGAAGGTTGTAGATCTGTTTGATATTCTTCCTCGGAAACGACTTGCATCTGATCAAAAGGGAGAATGGGGATGTCTTCATTCCTTTCTTCTGATTGAGGACACACTGATGTAGCGATGTCATGTTGCGTTTGTGCATCCTGCTGTCCAGTTTCTTGATGCCTGGAGTCTTGTCGTCCAGTACCTTGATGCCTGGTGTCCTGGCATCCTGTCTCATGACGATTTCGTCCTGCGTCTTGCTTCAAGACGTTTTTCGTCCCTGGCGTCTTGCTTCAAGACGTTTTTCGTCCTTGCGTCTTGCTTCAAGACGTTTTTCGTCCTGGCGTCTTGCTTCAAGACGTTTTTCGTCCTGGTGTCTTCCTTCAAGACTTCTTTCGTCCTGGCGTCTTGCTTCAAGACGCTTATCGTCCTGCTGTCTTGCTTCAAGATGTTTTTCATCCTGGCGTCTTGTTTCAAGACGTTTTTCGTCCTGTCGTCGTGCTTTAAAACGTTTTTCGTCCTGGCGTTTAACAGTAAGAGTAGCAGGTTGATATGACTGCATAAGAGAGGAGAGTTTCTGCTTAAAATCTTGCAGTACGGAAAACTGTGGAGCTTCTTGCTGCTGGAACAGACTAGAGAAGTTGGCAAAGTCAATCTCTCTCTCTTCATTCTGTTCGTCTTGAGATGAAAGGCCTGAAGAACGCCAATCCAAAGGAGGAGCAGGAGCATGCACTGAAGGCATCCAATCGTCCGATGCTTCCTTTACTCCTACCAAAGACGACGGCGCCTGTGCGGTATCTTACGTCTTATATTGGTAGGAGAGCAAACATCGGAGACGAAAGGGAAGCGAACAGGAGTTGTAGCACGCCACCGAAAGTCTCCCTTCGTCCGATCCTTCCTTACTTCCTGCCAAAGACGACGGCCGCTTGTGCGACATCATGCGTCTTGATTTGGCAGGAGAGCAAGCATCGGAATCGAAAGAGAAACGATCCGGAGTTGCAGTTTGCACCGAAGGTTTCCCCCTTTCCAATATTTCCTTGCCTCCTACCAAAGACGATGGTCGCCTGTGCGACGTCTTACGTCTTAATTTGGTAGGAGAGGCAAATATCGGAACCTGAAGGAAGCGCTCGGGGGTCTGCTCCAATGACTACATCCTGGACGCTCTGACGTATATCGTCCTGGCGTCCAGTATCAAGACGCTCGGCGTCCTGGGATTTCCTTTTCTTTAATGGGGTCTGGAGGATTTAGAACGTCTGACTGCCAGCCCCGTTCTCTGGGTACTGCGTCGTCAGAAGACGAAGAAAAAAAAACACTTTAACCTCGCCTTTCCTATAGCGAGGGTGAGCGTCCTGGGGATCGTCTACAGGTACGCTCGAGGGGACGACCGCTCTGGAGCTAAAACCTCTCGCCTCCCTTCGTCGGTCGACTTTCCTTCTCACAGGGGTTTGGTGAGCTTGGAAGAGGTCTAGGACTAGGAGCACGACAAGTCCGAGCGGCCGCACCCTCCACTGCACTTGCACTAATTTCACCTATTCACTTTAATATCTCTCATATTAGACCATAATTTATCCCTGTCTTGTGCCAGGGATTCTACCGTTGACCAAGGGCTTGAATGGCCGTCATCATGTCCTGTAATGATGGACTTTTACCTGTTTCTGGAAACTGGATTTGGTAATGATACAACAGGAGGAGGATCAATAGGATTATCGAGGGATAGAGAACTATCTATTCCTTGACTGTCTATGGAAGAGCGAGACAAGGTCTTCTTCGCTCTCCTTATCCTATCCTTCTCTAATTTACGCACATAGCGGTAATATTCAATCCATTTCAGTCTCAGGCAAGCCCACACATTCATCACATCTATCACCTATCTCACAACTTTTCCTCTGCATTTACTACAAATAGAATGAGGATCTAAAGAGGATTTAGCAAGTCTAGTCTTGCAACCTTTCACACACGTTCTCAAACTTGAAGCAGAATCAGACATGATGAGAAATCAAAAAGAGAGATCAAAAACAAGCAAAGGTCAAACCAACAATATCGAAACGAAATCAAAATCCAATCAAGCGAAAGCCAAGCCAAAGTGTACTTCACCAAATAATACTGCAAAGGACAACGGGCTATAACGAGCGAAGTTCCAACGATGTCACCGTAGCGCGGCAGGGAAGATCTGAGGAATAGTTGGTATGGTGCTACGTACCTGGTAGAGGGCGCACAGGTGGTGCACCTGACTACCCAATCGGCGATTGCCGCGAGTTTTGAAATTCTGCCGTGACGTCAGGGACGTAAGCTATATATATAACTACCAGGTGAGTTAGATGTTTGAAAAGAAATTGTGTTCTTGGACAATTCTTTCTTGGATGAGCCAGTGCTAATGAAGAGTCGTCGGCACTCAGGCCGGTGTTGAGTCCTCTTCAGATAGCACTGCAACAATTCTAACAGGACAAAGTAGCATCTCATCAGCATCATTATCTACAATGTCCTCTAAGGAGGGGACCGTAAAATTCTCAAACATAGCATCAGGAACCGCTGGGTTTTGAGTCTTCGCTACCATGTCCAGGACAAAATCTAGCTTAACAGATCCCTATCCCCTTATTGTTCAACCATCAAAGGATCCCCATCCCTTCAGTGTTTACCATCAAAGGATCCCCATTCCCTCAGTGTTTATGATCAAAGGAGAGTCCATGACCCAGTAGTACATACCAAAATAAAAGAAACATTGTGACATTCACATGCATTACATAAAATTATATACTATGCCTACAAGGACAATTAAAAGACTATAGTGGTACAGTATATAAGAAATAGCTGCAGAGAGAAGCAAACATACATACTTCTTGACAAGATGACAGCCAAAAGCAATGTGGAGTGTGTACGTTCAGGTGGGTGGGTGGGACTCCTGCCACTTGAACGGTAGTTTAACTATGCAACTACCTTGTTCAAAAGTCTAGCAGCTGTTTTCCAGCCATTGCTGAAAGTAATTCCTAATGTAAAGGATCGAGGGTTTGTACGTATATTGTGCAGGAACATTGTTATAATTAGTTTCTTGGGATTTTTGGAGGCCCTGGTATGAATGGACATATATGTTAGGGGGCTTTTAACTTAGTTGAGTGACTATTAAGCTAAGGACTGCCTTTACCCAGTAGTACATACCAAAATGAAAGAAACATTGTGACATTCACATGCATTACATAAAATTATATAGTACTACACCTACAAGGACAATTAAAAGACTAAAGTGGTACAGTATATAAGAAATAGCTGCATGAAAAAATTCAGTACCTCCTAATCATTAACCATCTATTATTACACAATAAACATATGCATAACTAAACATAAATAAACAAATTACTCATTATATTAAAAACATCAGAACTAATAAAATTTATAGGATCATAAGGATGATATGTTATTTAAAACCAGGCCTATATTTTTAAAGAGCTTTTCAAAATGCGCCTAATAAATAACATTCATATATTTACTATTATCAAAACACAATTGCATCTACATGTAATATAAAGGTGGGTACACACGTGCGAACCGAACCTTGTATTGTAACCAATTCTTGTAACAAAAACGCAAGAGTGGACGGTTCCTCGAACCCGAACCCCGAACCCGCGAGGTTCGAGGCTCCGTTCGCCCTCCGTCCCGGCAATTGTCGATTTTTGGGCACCGAATCAAAGGGAGGTCTCTTTGAACGTTACGCAATGTGTGGACGGGACCTGTATTACGCGCGTATCAACAGAGGTTGCTGAACTTGTTGACACTGACTGTGAACAAGGCCGTCCATAGTGTAGAGTCCCTTATTTTGGTCACTCAGTACGTATATGTCTACCATGGCTGATTGGAGTGAGGAAGAGGTCCTTCAATTTATTAGTTATTACGAAGAAAAGACTTTACTGTGGCCAGAAACTTCTTGGAATCTCATGTCAGCGAATAATTCCTGACCACTGTATTCTACCCTTCTAGTATATAACCTTGATTGCCACCATCTTTTATTTTGCTTCATCTTCGTTAAATAATGTGTATAAATATATGGGGCAGCTGCTACTTGCATGGTGGCCATTGTCGGTAAACAACCCGGACAGAGACAGACTGATGATCGCATTGGATTGTAATGAAGTTACGTGTTTAACGTGGTTACGGTTCGTCCTCAACATTTTGACAACTTGTAACCGTATATGCGTAACTCAGTTACACATACAAGGTTCGGCTCTCACGTGTGTACCAACCTTAATACAGATACCTGCATCAACAACAGAGCTATCTAACTCAATAGCTAATGAACTTTCCATACAAAATGACTTCTCCATCGGTCAATAATCAATAAAAGTAGCATGAAAACAATGATTATTCCCTCCTACCTCCACCCCCGAAAATGCTTTCCATTTGGACACAGAAAATAATAATACAGCATTATTAAAATAATATAGTATTCTATGTTGCCTCTCATTCTGAAAAATAGCATAATTTTTTTTTAAATATGAAAAATATCATACCTGGTGATGTTTAGCTGTATCATGAGGAATAAATCCTTGTCCAGGTGGTGTAATATATGTCTTTCTGGGATTTGCAAGAACTTTGCCATCCTCTATTATACCAATGCCAATTTTATTGGCACTTCCTTCAAGACCAATGACTATTACCATTTTTACTCCACTGTTTCTTAACTCTGGAAAAATAAAATAGTTTGGTTTAGCAAATTCACACATTATATACCGGAGTCCCCATAAAATACACCTTAACTCAACTTCTACATGAAATGAGATGGCAGTTTAAGTCAAAGTTTTAAATAAACATAAGTATGAGAATACCCACAAATTACAAATCAGCATTATTACAGACAAAACTTGTCATCTAAATAAAGTTACTTTACGTTACTTGAAATGACATATTTTTAATTTACTTTACGTACTTGAAATGACAAATTTTTAATTAATTTGTATTTTTCATAGCTCTTAACAATAGGATAATCTTCAAGCACTAGCTGGCATAATCTTCTAGCGCTAGCTGGAAATCGGTAAAAACAATCAAAGATTGTAAAACAAGGAATCTGTGGCATCTGGCGACTTATGCATACACGAGGCTAATGTTTGGTCATCGACCAAACTCCGACCCCCCAAATATCCCAGTCTTTCTTTTAATGCCTTGGAGAGCTAAGTTTTGCGTTGCTCTCCTTTTCCAAGCCGGTTTTTTTTTTTTTTATCATAGCCTGCGCTTCATTTCTTTTTATACAGCCTAGAAGTTCCATGGATGTCAATGTTGGAGGATCAAGAACTTTGTGGTTTCGTCAACTGTGAATGAAGGAATGCATCACATCTGCCCCACAAGGTCATGTTTTTCCCCACACCAAGGAGCTAGTGGAAGGAAGGCATTCTCAGAGTGATATTCTCACTGATGTTCCAACTTGTTTCGCTCCACATGACACGAACGTGTTCAGGTGTCATCACTGGTCTGTGTATGTGGTTCATCGCTCGTCCACGTATACCTGACCATCACTTGTCCATGTACATGATTCAGCATACATCCAGCTGCTTGATATGTCTTTTCATCCCAAATCTGTATACCAACATCCATGGATGTGTTGTGCCATGCCCATGTACGTACACCAACAATCGCTTCCGTACACCAACTTCCATCGATGTATACCAACGTACACATACGTGTAAGCATTCATGTACTACGTGGTTCATCAAACGGCCATGTCCAGTGTCTCCTCTTCAAGTTACATTGTGTTCAGAAGCATAGTTATCTAGACAAACGATGACGACCTACCAAAAGGTCATTCGAACACCTGTGCAAATGCCAGTTGATAGATTTATTCAACTAAGCAATCCGGTCTTCTTTGGGATTCAGTCCTACTTTATGGTTAGATACTTGGGTCTAGATGAAGACACTTCGAGGAGAAGGAAGTAATTGCATTCTTACCTGGCAAGTAGCTAACACGACCTAGTCTAAGTGGGTAAGGTCTTAGCCTAGTCTAGATAAGTCAGAAGCCAAAACCCACCCTAAGTAGTTGAGTTCTTAGCCTAGCAAGTGCTGAGTTCTTAGCTAACCTAACCAGTTCAGGGCTACAATATACTAGCTTAACTAGTTCAACGCTACCTTAATGTAGCCTAACTGATGAGTCTTTAGCCTAGCTTAAACCTTAATGGACGGATTGATCCTCGGGAGTAGTAATAACAGGTTTGGGGTGGTGGACGGATTGATCCTGTTGTTAAACAATATTATACACCATTGATTTGGATAGAATCGGGTCTCTCATGATGTCTTTTTCTAAATTTGCTTGTAAATATACCAAGGGGTTGCTGTTGTTTTTGTTCTTGTCTTTTATGATAGTATGTTGGTTGTGAATGAATTTTACAAAGAAAATTGCAAAGAAATA